>NC_140994.1:50476599-50656639 GCF_052327205.1 Somniosus microcephalus | reverse complement strand
GGAACATCCTCACCGCATCCACCCGATCAAGCCCCTTCACAATCTTATATGTTTCAATAAGATCGCCTCTCATTCTTCTGAACTCCAATGAGTAGAGTCCCAATCTACTCAACCTCTCCTCAAATGACCACCCCCTCATCCCTGGGATTAACCGAGTGAACCTTCTTTGTACTGACTCGAGAGCAAGTATGTCTTTTCTTAATTATGGGCACCAAAACTGTATGCAGTATTCCAGGTGCGGTCTCACCAATACCTTGTACAACTGCAGCAATACCTCCCTGTTTTTATATTCCATCCCCCTAGCAATAAAAGCCAACATTCCATTGGCCTTCTTGATCACTTGCTGCACCTGCATACTAACTTTTTGAGTTTCATGCACCAGGACCCCCAGATCCCTTTGTACTTCAGTACTTTCCAGTTTCCTGCCATTAAGATAGATAACTTTCTCTATCGATTTTTCCTGCCAAAGTGCATAACCTCACACTTTCCAGTATTGTATTCCATCTGCCAAATCTCTGCCCACTTACTTAGCCTGTCTATGTCCCCTTTGCAGGTTTTTCATGTCCTCCTCACTCACTACTTTCCCGTCCCATCTTAGTATCATCTGAAAACTTTGATATGTTACACTCGGTCCCCTCCTCCAAATCGTTGATATAGATTGTAAAGAGTTGGGGACCCAGCACTGACCCCTGCGGAACACCACTAGTGACTGATTGCCAATCTGAGAATGAACCATTTATCCCAACTCTCTGCCTTTCTGTTAGATAGGCAATCCTCTACCCACGCCAGAATATTACCCCCAATCCCGTGATTTTTTATCTTGAAGCAATAATCTTTTGTGTGGCATCTTGTCAAATGCCTTTTGGAAGTCTAAATACACTACGTCCACTGGTTCCCCTTTATCCACCCTGATATGTTACTTCCTCAAAAACCCAGCAAATTTGTCAAACATGACTTCCCCTTCATTAAACCATGCTGAGCTTTGTCCTATTAAATTATGATTATCCAAATGTCCTGTTACTGTCTCCTTAATAATGGACTCCTAAATTTTACCAACCACAGATGTTAGGCTAACCGGCCTATAGTTTCCAGCCTTCTGTCTACTGCCCTTTTTAAATAAGGGTGTTACATTTGCAGTTTTCCAGTCTGCCGGGACCTTTGCCGAGTCCAGGGAGTTTTGGAAAATTATTACCAATGCATCCACAATCCCTACCGCCACTTCCCTCAAGACCCTAGGATGTAAGCCATCAGGTCCAGGTGATTTATTCGCCTTGAGTCCCATTATTTTACCGAGTACCACTTCCTTAGTGATTTTGATCGTGTTTAGCTCCTCCCCCCCTTTAGCCCCCTGTTTGTCCAGTGTTGGGATATTCTTAGTGTCTTCTACTGTAAAGACTGATGTAAAATATTCATTCAGTGTTTTTGCCATCTCCATATTTCCCACCATTAATTTCCCGGTCTCATCCTCTAAGGGACCAACATTTACTTTAGCCACCCTTTTTCTTTTTATATAACTATAAAAACTCTTACTATCTGTTTTTATATTTTTTGCTAATTTACTTTCATAATCTATCTTCCCTTTCTTAATCAATCTTTTTGTTATTTTTTGCTGTCTTTTAAAGTTTTCCCAATCCTCTATCCTCCCACTAGATTTGGCTACCTTATATGCCCTTGTTTTTAGTCGAATACTATGCTTAATTTCTTTACTTAGCCTCGGATGGCTGTCTTTTCTTTTACACCCTTTTCTTCTCAGTGGAATATATTTTTTTTGGAAGTTGTAAAATAACTCCTTAAATGTACACCACTGATCATGTATCGTCTTACCCTTTAATCTATTTTCCCAATCCACTCTACTCAATTCCGCTCTCATACCTTCATAGTCTCCTTTATTCAAGCTTAGCACGCTTGTTTGAGATCCAACCTTCTCACCCTCTAATTGAATATGGAATTCAACCATGTTATGGTCACTCATTCCAAGGGGATCCTTTACTAGGACATTTTTAATTAATCCCGTCTCGTTACACAGGACCAGATCTAAGGTAGCTACAATTGTAGCAAGACCTCCTTACGCTTGTACTCCAACCCCTTTGCAATAAAGGCCAACATGCTATTTGTCTTCCTAATTGCTTGCTGCACCTGCATGCTAACTTTCTGTGTTTCCTGTATGAGGACACCTAAATCTCTCTGAACACCAACATTTAATAGATTCTCACCATTTAAAAAATATTCTGTTTTTCTATTCTTTCTACTAAAGTGAATAACCTCACATTTCCCCACATTATCCTCCATCTGCCATCTTATTGCCACTCACTTAACCTGTCTATATCTCTTTGCAGACTCTTTGTGTCCTCCTCACAGCTTACTTTCCCACCTAGCTTTGTATTTTCAGCAAACTTGGATACATTGCACTCGGTCCCTTCATCTAAGTCAATAATATAGATTGTAAATAGCTGAGGCCCAAGCACTGAACAAAGGCCTTACTTCCAAGGATATGGGCCCTGAAATTGCATAAGTTGCACACGTGAGACATGAATTGCAGCCGCCAGTGCTCTGGAGAGCTGTTTGCACCGGATTACATTGGTCAACTTATTTACGTATCCGTTGGAGGAGTCCTTGGCGTAAATCCTGAGTAAAATGGAAGTAATGTGCTGGGATGCTTGCAAATTAGAGTACAGCCTCTAAAAATCTAGCACTGGCTCAAGATTGGAGCAGCAGGCTAGTGGAGCAGCAGGCAAATAGCAAAGTGCTTGGCTCACTCAATTCTCTGTCAGGTAGCTTGACTCCACACCCGTCATGACTAGACTCAACTTAAGGCATGGTCCCACCCTGCAGCCTACTGTTCACTCACTGCCCCCACATAAGAACATAAGAAGTAAGAGCAGGAGTAGGCCATACGGCCCCTCGAGCCTGCTCCACCATTCAATAAGATCATGGTTGACCATCAACCTCAACTCCACTTTCCCGCCCGATCTCCATATCCCTTGATTCTCCTAGAGTCCAAAAATCTATCGATCTCAGCCTTGAATATATTCAAAGACTCAGCATTCACAGCCCTCTGGGGCAGAGAATTCCAAAGATTCACAACCCTCTGAGTGAAGAAATTTCTCCTCATCTCAGTCTTAAATGGCCTACCCCTTACCCTGAGACCATGCCCCCTAGTTCTGGACACTCCAGCCAGGGGATACAACCTCTCAGCATCTACCCTGTCAATCCCCTTCAGAATCTTGTATGTTTCAATGAGATCACCTCTCATTCTTCTAAACTCCAGAGAGTATAAGCCCATTCTACACAATCTCTCATCATAGAACAGCCCGCTCATCCCAGGAATCAATCTAGTGAACCTTCGTTGCACCACCTCCACAGCAAGTATATCCTCCCTTAGATAAGGAGACCAGAACTGTGCACAGTACTCCAGATGTTGTCTCACCAAAGCCCTGTACAATTGCAGCAAGACTTCCTTACTCTTATACACCAAATTATTTTTACCTACTATCCCCCAGATATTCATGCTTACATACATTGTAAACCTATATATATAAAGGAATCGTTCTGTCTGTCTGTCTATCTGTCTGTCCTTCTGTCTGTCTGTCCTCATGTGTGCGTCTGTCCGGCTATGCGCTCGAAAGTTACAGAGTGTACCTACGCGTGCGTTACGTCGAAAGAAAGCTCACCGTTCCAAAACGATGGTAAGCGTATTTACGTTTCGGCCGGACAAAAATTGCGCCCGCAGTATACGAAAAACCTTCAAAATTCCGCTCATTAGCATCTCATTATCCGCTCATTAGCGACAGAGTGACCTCGAGGTCGACCAATCGTACGCCAGGTTCCTGGTGCGTGCAGCTGGGCCCTCCTACGGTTGAGTGACGGGACGATTGACCAACCCTACGCTTTGGTGACCTGACGGTCGACCAATCGGTGCATGTGTGGGCGGGCCTTATCGTTCTGAACCGAGGTGAGTAGCCGCCATCTTGCTTCCATTCTTTTTCCTGCTTTCTGCGTCTTTCTTTTCAAATATACATTTCCAGCAAAATAAAATTGCTTTTATTAAATTGTTTTAAAAAAACTTCATTCATTTGTAAATATTTTGTCTAACCTGAAGATTCTTTTTCCTACCTTTCCCGTTTTTGTTAGGCCTCAAAGCCTGGGCCTTTCTTGCCCAGCCAGGCCCGAGCTAGGTAATTGTCCCACGGCTTCTGCAAAGCTCCTCACCTCCCCCTCCCCCCCCCCGGTGTCATGTTACCCGGGGCAACGGCGTCAGCCACGAGGGTCACGAGGGTCAGGGTGCGCGCGCAGCAGGAGCAGCTGAGACGCGGCGTCTCTCTCTGTTCCCCGCTCAGCTCGGGCGGTGGGGGGGGGCTCTCGGGAGTGCGGATCTCGGGCGGGGCTTGGAGAGCGGAAAGGGTTACCCCGGCAACCGGGCCCGCCGGCCGTCTCTCTCAGCCGCAATCGGCGGACTTGAAGCCAGCTCGGGAGGGCGGGGGGCCGTGCTCGGGAGATCGGGCCTCCGGAGTTCGGTGCTTGGTTGGGGGGGGGGGGGCGGGAGATCGGGGGGGGCGGGCCCCGGGAGATCGGGGGGGGGGCGAGCCTCGGGAGATCGGGGGGGGTGGGGGGCCGAGCCTCGGGAGATCGGGGGGGGCGGGGTTCCGGAGATCCGGGGGGGGCGGGGCTTGGGAGATCGGGGGGGTCAGGGCTCGGGAGATCTGGGGGGCGGGGCTCGGGAGATCGGGGGGCGGGGCTCGGGTGATGGGGGGCGGTGATCAGGGGGCTCAGGGACTCTCCCCCTTCCTCCCCTCCCCTCCCCCCCCTCCCTTTCCCCCCCTCTTCCCCCCTCCCCCCCTCCCCTTCCCCCCCTCCCCTACACCCCCTTCCCCCCCTCTTGCCACCTCCTCCCCTCCCCTTCCCCCCTCCCCTTCCCCCCTCCTCCCCCCTCCTCTTCCCCCCCTCCCCTTCCCCCTCCCCTTCCCCCTCCCCTTCCCCCCTCCCCTTCCCCCCTCCCCTTCCCCTCCCCTCCCCCCTTCCCCCCCATTCCCCCCTCCCCTTCCCCCCTCCCCCCCTCCCCTTCCCCCTCCCCTTCCCCCTCCCCTTCCCCCTCCCCTTCCCCCCCTCCCCCCTCCCCTTCCCCCTTCCCCCCTCTTGCCCCCTCCTCCCCTCCCCTTCCCCCTCCCCTTCCCCTCTCCGCCCCCCTCCTCCCCCTCCCCTTCCCCCTCTCCCCCCTCCCCTTCCCCCCTCCCCCTCCCCTTCCCCCCCTTCCCCTCCCCCTCCCCTCCCCTTCCCCCCCTCCACCCCCTCCCCTTCCCCCCTCCCCTTCCCACCTCCCCCCTCCCCTTCCCCCCTTCCCCCCCTCTTGCCCCCTCCTCCCCTCCCCTTCCCCCCTCCCCTTCCCCCTCCCCTTCCCCCCTCCTCCCCCCTCCTCCACCTTCCCCCCTCCCCTTCCCCCCCTCCCCTCTCCCCTCCCCCCGCCCCTTCCCCCCTCCCCTCCCTCCCCCCCTTCCCCCCTCCCCTTCCCCCCTCCCTCCCCTTCCCCCTCCCCTTCCCCCTCCCTCCCCTTCCCCCCTCCCCTTCCCCTTCCCCCTCCCCTTCCCCCCTCCCCTTCCCCCTCCCCTTCCCCCCTCCCCTCCCCCCTCCTCTTCCCCCCTCCCCTTCACCCCTCCCCTTCCCCCCCTCCTCTTGCCACCCTCCCCTTCCCCCCTCCTCTTCCCCCCTCCCCTTCCCCCCTCCTCTTCCCCCCTCCCCTTCCCCCCCTCCTCTTCCCCCCTCTTCCCCCGTCGCTCTCTCTCTTCCCCCCAGTCGCTCTCTCTCTTTCCCCCAGTCGCTCTCTCTCTTCCCCCAGTCGCTCTCTCTCTTCCCCCCAGTCGCTCTCTCTCTTCCCCCCAGTCGCTCTCTCTCTTCCCCCCAGTCGCTCTCTCTCTCTCTTCCAACAACAACATGCCCTCGAAAAAGCCTCGGCACCGCAGGGCACTTCAGCTAGCCTATCTATATATATAAACGAATCGATCTGTCTGTCTATCTGTCTGTCTGTCCTCGGGTGTGCGTCTGTCCGGCTATGCGCTCGAAAGTTATAGAGCGTACCTACGCGCGCGTTACCTCCAAAGAAAGCTTACGCTTCTGGGACGGTCGTAAGCATATTTACTTTTCGGTCGGACGAAAATTGTTCGCACATTATGCAAAAAACCTTCCAAATTAAACTCATTATCTGCTACTTAGCATTGATTGACTGACGTCAAGGTTCGACCAATCCTGTGCCGTCACGATTGACCAATCCTACAGTACAGTCGCCTGATGGTTGGCCAATTGGTGTGTGTGTGTGTGGGACTAATCATTTTCATCTCAGGGATGTGGCAGCCATTGCCTCAAGCTAAAAACACCATTTACTTCCAGCTCAAAATCTGCTGATGCAGCTTCGAAAACGTTAGTATCTCTTATGTTATTTTTAAAAGATTTACCAAAAATGTTTTATAAGTACTTTCACTTTCATCTTTGAAGGTATTAAAAGGTAGAAATGTTGCCCGGCAGCAGATTCACAAAGGGACAGAGAGACAGGGCCCAAAAGCCTGGGACTCGATTTAAAATGTTGCCCGGCAGCAGATTCACAGAGGGACAGACAGACAGGGCCTGAAAGCCTGCGACTCGATTTAAAATGTTGCCCGGCAGCAGATTCACAGAGGGACAGAGAGACAGGGCCCAAAAGCCTGGGACTCGATTTAAAATGTTGCCCGGCAGCAGATTCACAGAGGGACACAGAGAGGCCCCAAAGCCTGGCACTCGATTTAAACCGCCCGGCCCAAAACAGCCCTGGCAAAGCCGGGCTCCCCCAGCTAGTATTTTATATATTTATATGTTTATATTTATTTATATATGCCAAAAATACAACTGTTTGTCTCTGCTTGATGCTCCTTCACGAAGTTTGCAAAAGCCAATCAAAAGCAATGTATATCAATTCCCCTTTCAGATGCTTTCTCTTACTCTTTGCCCTCTTGTGCATCTTGCTTTTTTTTTGCTCTTTATCTCACTCTATGCTTTCCCTCTTCTTCGAACTTTGCAGCAACACTTGCAGGTTAATCGAGTGTAGCATCGAATGTAATAGAGCCATACCTGAGGCTTTGGCCTTCGGCCTGAGAATGTGTATTGATATTGTGTTAAGCCATGTGTAGCTTTGTGCAACAAGCAAACTGCCTCCAGAGTACCATGTAATATATTTTGTATCAAAAATAAAAAGACCTGTTTGTCATACATTTGCTTAATAAATTGCCTTTACATCATCAGGACCGAGGAGAATTTTTTTTAGCAAATACAAAATCTAAGCATGTGATGAGCACAAAGGTGGGGTGTTCCATTTGACTGTAATTTTCATCAGACGAAGGTTTCATGTGGTTTGACCTAAGTACACCATTTATATACTTAGCTATAGTAATATAAATCACACAGTATTGTAGCACAATTTGCTTTATGCATGCCATGAAGTTATTTCAATGCATTTGTTGAACCCAAATTAAATTGTAGCTTTTTTCTCTGGCAGTTCCTTATAAATCAGGAGAATTATTGACAATCAAGTCAGAATCAGTGCTTGTAAACATAGAATATTTAACCAAGATATCTCAAGCCTGGGAAGCTGCTGGTGAATCATAACTGCTGTCCATCTGTTGCTGCAGAAGGAGGAATTCTGGTATTTTAACTCTTTCATCATTCGTCAAGAACACTTGACAAACTCTTTGGTTGAAAATCCCGAAACAAAATATATAATTACAAATCAGAAAGCTGAACATTACTGAATAGCAATAGCTGAAATAAGTGCAAAGCTGAAACCGTTCCAGACAACTTTAAATAATCCAAAAGTAAAGTTTTATCCTCAGCCAATTTTGCAGTAAAGTGATTTCATAAACTGCCCTCATCCATATCTGTTTCATATTTATTTTCATCTGGGTTATTTTAACATGTGATATAACTCCACCTGAGATATCCTGCTACTTGTAGTCAAACTGCTCTACTGTTAATTTGTAGGAATTAGCATACAATCCATTATTGCACTCATTTCCTAGATTGCACTCTCAATCTATGAACTGAACACCAGACAGTTTATCTCACAATATAATTTATTAGTATATGTAACTATTGGCAAACTTGGGATCAAACTTGCTTCATTAATTCTGATATAGTGCTGCACTGGAAATATACACTATGTGCTAGGGGCTAGAAATTCGGTGCATTTGCGCCTCCCATTTGCACCTCCAGGGGGTGCTGCTAACGACTCCAGCTAAATTCAGCAGGAGTTTAGCGGTGGCAGTAACAGGTAGCACCCCGCTCCACTGTGCAGGTGATGACGACATCATCACTGTGCACAGTGCCCCGTTTTTGCCCTGCCTGCAAAATTGGCCCGCACCCCCTAAATCTTCGCCAGACAATGACAGTGACCGATTCAGGGGGCGGGAACGGAGCGGCAGGAGGCTCGCGGGGTGGTAAGTAAAGGGGAGGTGGCGGGCAGGGGTGGAAAAAATCATCCTACTTGTTGCGGCCCGTTGCATCTTTGAACACGGGGTCCGTGCTGCGATCTGGCAGCCCGGCACTCCTCTTATGTGCCGGACTGCTGGCACGGCACCCCGGTCCCTGGTGATCCAGGTAGGGTCCTGCAGAGTTGTGGGCTTGGGCCCTCCCCTTTAATGAGGGGAAGAGCCCTTCCACGTGGCAGCGCTACGTGGCCCAGTGCATAGAACTGCAGAACACACCACCCCGATATTGGGGGTTAGCGCTCTAAGAAGGAAGTGGAGCGCTTGAATTAGCGTGCCACCTCCCTCTTAGGGCGCTAAAACCGAATTTAGTGATCAACGGCGCTATTTTTCGCTGGGCGCTAACATCACCTGGGCACTAAATTTAGTGCCCAGGCGATGTTAGCGACCCAAAATGGTCACTAACGAATTTTCCCCCCTAGAATTTTGAATTTTAGAAATAGAATCATAGAATTATACAACACAGAAGGAGGCCATTCGGCCTATCATGCCTGTGCCAACACTTTGAAAGACCTATCCAATTAGTCCCACTCCCCGGCTCTGTCCCTGTAGCCCTTTAAAAACATTTCCTTAAAGTATTTATCCAATTTTCTTTTGAAAGTTACAATTGACTCTGCTTCCACCACTCTTATAGAATCATAGAATGATGGAAGGCCATTGAAATTCGTAAGCATATATAATAATTCTCTACGTACATTAGATGTGTATTATGCCTGTTGATGGGTTTACCAGCCAGTTAACATTCTGAATACACTGTCCATTTAAAAGAAGCTCTAAACAACTACACTTTAAAATGTTAAATATATATAATTTTCTGCATTAAAATGATAATTGAGAAGATCTGACAATGTAAAATATCAGATTAATAAAATAAATAGGATTCTATTGGAAATAATCAGCATTTTAGAATAAAGTGGTAGTAAATTCAAAATGACATTAGAGGAAGTAACGAGTGAAGTCTACTTGTAATTTCAAGTTCCTTTCAAAGGTATCATAACATTCGAAAGTGTCGACTTTGCTTATCTGTGCTGCTTAATGCAAGATGCTGGCTGTTGACATATTCTGAAAGAGATTTATACTCCGACATCATCATAACTACAAAGGGAACATGAAAGACACCATTTCCTGAAAAGCTTTCATTATTGTTCACTGCATTGATTTTGAGTCATAGATCGGCACAATCCACTTTTAATTGATAGCTGTGTAGTTTATTCCTGGATTCAATTATTTATGAGCAGCATATCTGTACTGCCTAAAAGTAATTGACCAGAATGTTGTAAAGCCAAATAAAATCAATTGAAATCTTTAAAATTTATATTATAAAATGCATTATTTTACTAATATTATGGATGAGGGAACCAAATGTAATATTTCCAAGTTTGCTGACGACACGAAACTAGGTGAGATTGTGAGTTGTGAGAAGGATGCAAAGAGGCTTCAAGGCGATTTAGACAAGTTGAGTGAATGGGCAAATATATGACAGATGCAGTTTAACGTGGATAAATGTGAAGTTATCCACTTCGGCAGGAAAAACAGAAAGGCAGAGTATTATTTATATGGTGCTAGATTGGGAAATGCTGATGTACAAAGGGACCTGGGTGTCCTTGTACACCAGTCACTGAAAGCAAACATGCAGGTGCAGCAAGCAGTTAGGAAGGCAAATGGTATGTTGGCCTTCATTGCAAGAAGTTTTGCGTACAGGAGCAAGGATGTCTTACTACAGTTGTACAGGGCCTTGGTGAGACCACACCTGGAGTACTGTGTGTAATTTTGGTCTCCTTACCTAAGAAAGGATATACTTGCCATAGAGGGAGTGCAGCAAAGGTTCACCAGACTGATTCCTGGGATGGCAGGACTGTCATATGAGGAGAGATTGGGTCAACTAGGCCTGTATTCACTACAGTTTAGAAGAATGAGAGGGGATCTCATTGAAACGTATACAATTCTGACAGGGCTAGACAGACTGGATGCAGGGAGGATGTTTCCCCTGGCTGGGGGGTCTAGAACGAGGGGTTACAGTCGCAGGATACGGGGTAGGACATTTAGGACTGAGATGAGGAGAAATTTCTTCACTCAGAGGGCGGTGAACCTGTGGAATTCTCTACCACAGAAGGCTGTGGAGGCCAAGTTACTGAATATATTTAAGAAGGGGATAGATAGATTTCTAGACACAAAAGGCATCAAGGGGTATGGGGAGAGAGCGGGAATATGGTATTGAGATAGAGAATCAGCCATGATCATATTGAATGGCGGAGCAGGCTTGAAGGGCCGAATGGCCTACTCCTGCTCCTATTTTTCTATGTTTCTATGTTTCTATTAGTTAATTATGCTGGTTCAAAAAGGGTCTTTTGCAGAATAAGCACAAGTCATGTCATTAATATATACAAGACCATTACATTCTGCAAAACTTGTATATTTGTTTTGTGATGAGAGGTTTTGAAAGGTTAAAAATCTGTTCATCTTTTTTCATATAATATATGGAAGATGATTTGCTGGAAATTTACACTGATAAGTATCAGCTAAAGTAATGATAATGACAAAGTAGAATGAAAGGTGGACTATAACTGAGGACATTTCATAATTCGTAGCACATATGGAATAAAATAAAAAGGTATAATCTTGGACAGTTTAATTCAAAATGCATTGCTATTTTGTATCTAGTAAAGAACTATAATTCTTCCATATATACAAGATCTTTTTTTCTCCCTCCTGTAATTTTCCAACTTTTTCTTCCCTTATCGCTTATCTTCTGAGCACAGGATCTTGTGCTGAGGTACTATATCAGGGGGAAGGGGACTGCCAGCCCTCTGGTATTTCCTTCAAGGGATCATTCTTTACATCTGAATTGGAACAGTCAATATTGGTGGACCATTCTACCATAGGCTCCATCACAGCAGACCCTAATCCAATCCTCGCTAAAAATCTATACAACTAGACTTCTCACAAGTGTCACTGGATAATGACCTGTATCAGGAACCCTAGCCAATCACACTCGCTAGAAGGAGACGCCACGGGACACACTCACTGGAAGGAGACACTGCGGGACACACTCACTGGAAGGGGACAGACTATAAGGAGGTCGTGACCCAGGAGCGAGGTCAAGGCCCAGGGGCGAGGTCGAGGCCCAGGGGCGAGGACGAAGACAGGACCCAGGGGTGAGGATGGGACCCAGGAGCGAGGTCGAGGCCCAGGAGCGAGGTCGAAACCCAGGAGCGACGTCGAGGCTCAGGAGCGAGTTCAGGACCCAGGAGCGAGGAGGTGCCCAGCAGCGAGGTCAAGGCACAGGAATGATGCAGCGTGGACCAACAGTGGGGTCAGGAGGACCTCACTGCAGCCTATGGAACCCAAGCAGAGAAGGCCTGCGGGAAGGAGGGAGGAGGACAGTAGGAGTATGTTTGTGTATGTGTTAGGTCGACGTAGTAGAGCCTGGTCTCCAATTGTCTTGGATCCCCTTGCCATTGGACCAAGACATTGCTCTGTCAAGCCCGTGTGGTAGTTGGTGTGCAACGGCCACCCCATGTTAAAAGAATTCACGCACAGGCATCTTCCACCCTATAAAATGAAGTTCAGGACCTGGAACGTCAGGACCCTCATGGACAACCCCAACAGCGAAAGACCAGAATGCCATACTGCTATCATTGCCCGGGAGCTCAGACGTTCCGACATAGACATCGCCGCCCTAAGCGAGATCCGGCGGGCAGGGGAAGGCCAGCTAAAGGAGTAAGGCAGTGGTTACACCTTCTTCTGGAAAGGCAAACCTGAAGAAGAATGGCTCCGCCATGGGGTAGGCTTTGCCATAAAAAATGAGCTAGTTGAACGTCTCAGAGACTTCCCTTGTGGAATAAAAAGAATGCCTCATGACTCTACGGCTCACCCTAGCCCAGAACCAGTGTGCTACAGTCATCAGTGAGTATGCCCCAACAGTGGAAGCCACAGACGAGACCAAAGAGGAATTCTACTCCAGCCTCGGACAATCCCTGTCCCGAGTCCCAACAGGCAACAAGCTGATCCTCCTTGGTGACTTTAACGCCAGAGTTGGAAAGGACACAGACCTCTGGGGAGGTGTGATCGGCAGAGAGGGGATAGGGAAAGCCAACTCCAATGGTACCCTCCTCCTGACGAAATGCTTAGAACATGGCCTTGTCATAACTAACACCTTGTTCTGTCAGAGAGACAAGTACAAGGCTTCATGGCAACACCCTCGCTCCAAGCACTGGCATCTGCTGGACTACATCATTATCCGAGCGAGGGACCGCAAGGATGTCCGCATCGCCCGCGCCATGACAGGTCCTGACGAAGGGTTTCGACCTGAAAAGTTGACTCTATTTCTCTCTCCACGGATGTTGCCGGGCCTGCTGAGTTTTTCCAGCATTTTCTGTTGTTATTTAGGAGCTGACAACTGCTGGACAGACCACCGCCTAATCCGCTCTGTCATCTCCATCAACGTAGCCCCAAAACAGCGGCGGCAACAGAAGCAATGCCGCAGGAAAATCAACGCTGGAGCACCCAAAGACCCTGCTAAGTAAGCCCTGTTCAGCCTATGCCTCACAACCAACCTGATGACTCCCAGTGATTCAGAGTCACAGTGTCCACAGCGCCTTGTCTGCACTCAAGGCCTCCAAAATTAGCACCTGTAATAAGAACATAAGAATGTGGTGTATGTAACCTGTTCCACCTTAAGAGAACTTAAGCCTGGTTCACCTTAAGAAAGGTACTACTTTCTTTGGCTGCTGTATACGTAATGCCGGTGGTGACCACACCGGTATATAAGCACAGTGTAATAATATTGTATTCAGTATAGTCCGACCTCCAACCAGTAAAGACCTGTTGAATTTACTCTTGTGGTCTGTGTAGTAATTCTCACTATAACACACAGACTTAACAGTGGCGATGAGTCCGATTCTTACCCTGCTGCAGTAATTTCCACGGCGACTTCGTCCACAGACAGGACGTCGAAGAGAGGTTTCCACCCTCAGCACCTACGGGAAGACACGTCGAGCGGCAGGCATCGAGCAACAGGAGTGCAGAAGACATCCTGACCTCGAAGCCTCCATCAGCGACTGTCAGCTTCTTCTACTACCTCATGGTGGGTAAGCCGGGCAGCGACGCGACAGAAAGTCAACCGCGTTGGCTGTACAGACGGGGCTGGGAAGACGGAGGAATAAGGGCGGTGAGGTCGATCGCGACCAGAGATAAGGGCCGGGCCGCTTTCGAGCGAGAGGCGCAGCGCGGGACATCGATCGTGACCGGAGATAAGGGCCGCATTCGGGCTAAAGGCGCAGCGTCTGGGGAAACTGAAGGCGCGAGAGCCGCGGTGAAGCGGAGACAGCGTCGGGGGACGGGTGAAGACCGCCAAGCGCGGGAAAACCGCCATTTTGTGGGCGGAGGACGACGGCAAGAGCGGGAAGCCGCCATCTTAGATAACATTAAAAATCCGATAAATTGCTACGATGCCTAAACATGGGAACATTAATGCCTTTGACACTGATATAGAAGACTGGGCTATGTATGTAGAACGCGTACAAAACTATTGTAAGGCAAATAAAATTCCTGAGACAGATAAAGCACTAACATTACTAAACTTAATGGGTGCGAAGACATACGGGCAATTGAAACACCTGTTATCACCAGATGAACCGGCGGATAAGACGTTCGAACAGATTGTTACTGTCCTAAAAAATCATCTTAGCCCCACGCCGCTGATGCTAGCGGAACGATTTAAATTTTACGATAGAAGACAGCGGCAAAATGAAAGCAATGCTGAATATTTGATGGAATTACGTAAGCTAGCAAAATATTGTCAGTTTGGAACGGGACTGACAGAGGCACTTCGAGAGAGATTTGTGTGTGGTTTATTTAAACAGGATACACAAAGGCGACTGCTCGAGGAGAATGAGCTGTCTCTCGAGAAGGCGGTCACTATGGCAGCAGCACACGAGGCCGCAGCGAGAGGCACGGCAGTAATGCAGCTACGGCCACCGGAACTCGGTACAAACAAATTGGGTTTGAGTTCTGTCAAATGTTATCGTTGTGGAAAGACAACGCACGATCAGAACCAGTGTTGGTTTAAAAACCAAGAATGCAGAACGTGTGGCAGGTTTGGCCACATAGCTAAAGTATGCCGGTCAGGAAAGAAGACCAGCAATAAAAAGTCACCACAAGGAAAATATGCAAAGGTACACAAGGTGACAAAGAACAGTTTGACTGAACAGAAGTCAGATTCAGACGCTAGCAGTAATGAACTGGATAGCTTAAGAATACACAACGTTGGTAAGGATACAGACCTCCAGACAATTTGGGTCACTCTTAAGATAGCAGGAGTCCAAGTAAAAATGGAATTGGACACTGGATCGGCATTGACGGTCATGAATAAGAAAGATTACAGAAGGTTATTCCAACATATTCCCTTACAGGATACGGAGATTATATTGAAAACGTACACGGGGCAAAGAGTGTACCCCATCGGAAAAATAGAGGTAGAAGTGGTCCACAAGGGCGAAGGAAGCCAAGTAATGGACTTATATGTGCTACCTGAAGGAGGTCCACCACTACTAGGACGGGAGTGGATTAGGAAAATGAATATGGACTGGCACTCCTTGAAAGCACTAACGGTAGATTCCGGGAAAACAGCTGTCAAACCTAAACGATTGTCCAGAATATTGGATGAGGCTAAAGAGGTGTTCCAGCCGGGACTGGGAACACTGAGAAGAATTACGGCAAACATCAAGATTGATGAACATGCACAACCAAAATTTTTTAAAGCCAGACCGGTACCCTATGCAATACGACCTGCGGTTGAAGCGGAGCTGGAAGCACTAGAACGTTCAGGGGTACTGTCTAAAGTAGATTGGAGTGAGTGGGCTACGCCCATTGTTCCCGTTATGAAACGTCCTGCGAACAATAAGCCAGGAGATCCAGGGAAGGTTCGCATCTGTGGAGATTTCAAGATCACCATTAATCCGGTGCTTCACACGGTGCAGTATCCGCTTCCACGGATTGAGGATATTTTCGCTTCACTGTCTGGCGGGAAACACTTCACCAAGATAGACCTGGAGCAGGCGTACTTGCAGATGGAGGTTGAAGAAGAGTCACGCCAATACCTCACGATCAACACGCATCGAGGGTTCTACCGGTACAATAGGCTGGTTTTTGGTGTGGCATCGGCTCCAGCAATTTGGCAGAGGGCCATGGAGCAGGTATTACAGGGAATTCCAGGCACACAATGTTACCTGGACGACATTCTGATCACAGGTGATGGTGATGAACAGCATCTCGCTAACTTGGAACTGGTGCTCAACAGACTGAAAGAGTATGGACTTAGGGTAAATCGGCAGAAATGTGAGTTCTTCCAGAAGCGGATCTCGTACTGTGGTCATGTCATTGACCGGGAGGGGCTTCATAAGTCTCCTGACAAGATAGCGGCAGTTGTAAAGGCTCCCGCTCCGGAGAATGTCTCTCAGTTGAGGTCGTTTCTAGGATTAATTAACTACTACCATAAATTTCTGCCAAATCTATCCACGGTGCTGCATCCGTTGAACGCTCTTTTACAGAAAGGGGTACCATGGGACTGGGGCGAAAACTGTAAGAAGGCATTTCGCAAAAGCAAAGAATTGATCACCTCAGAGGAAGTGTTGGCTCACTTCAACCCGACACTGCCTATTCGGTTGGCTTGTGATGCTTCTCCATATGGTATTGGGGCAGTACTCTCACATAAATTGCCAAATGGCACGGAAAGGCCAGTCGCGTTTGCATCCAGATCATTGACCTCCGCTGAGCGCAACTATGCGCAGATCGATAGGGAGGCCCTTAGCCTTGTATGGGGAGTGAAGAAGTTTAATCATTACCTACAGGGCCAAAAATTCACACTTCTGACGGACCATCAACCGTTGGTGTCCATTTTTAACCCTAAGAAGGGTGTTTCGGTGATGACAGCACAGCGTCTCCAGAGATGGTCTCTTTTCTTAGGGGCACATCAATATCAGATAGAATTCAAAGGTACGAAACAGCATGGCAATGCTGATGGCCTGTCGCGCCTGCCACTACCTGAAGATGAAGACATGACGGAAGTTGACCCTGTTGAGTTGTTTCATTCGACCATTATCGAGTGTTTACCTGTCACCAACGCAAGTATTGAAAGAGAAACCAGGAACGACCCGACACTGTCCAGAGTCTACGAGGTGACAGTGAAAGGATGGCCAACACGGGGTGATCCTCTGTTACCGGCATTCTCGGCAAGGCGAGACCAGCTGTCCGTCTGCCATGGTACTTTGATGTATGGGACAAGAGTGATTATTCCTCCCAAGTTAAGGGAAAGAGTTTTAAAAGAACTACATGAAGGTCATCTGGGGGGAGTTAAAATGAAAAGTCTTGCTAGGGCTTACGTATGGTGGCCGGGTATTGACCAACAGATTGAGGAGTTAACGAAAAGCTGCGCTGGGTGTCAAAAAGTGCAAAATGCACCTCCGATAGCACCGCTACACCCATGGGAATGGCCTTCAGCCCCATGGCAACGCGTACACATTGACTTTGCTGGTCCATTCATGGACTCCATGTTCCTAATCGCGGTGGACGCGCATTCCAAATGGCCAGAAGTCATCAAGATGAATACCACTACTTCAGAAAAGACAATTGCGGTGTTAAGAACAATATTCGCAAGGAACGGATTGCCAGAACAGATCTGTTCGGACAACGGACCACAGTTTGTATCGGAAGAATTCCAACAATTCTTAAAGAAGAATGGAGTTAAACATTATACCTCTGCCCCATATCATCCGGTGACAAACGGGTTGGCTGAAAGATTTGTCCAGACATTCAAAAAGGCTATTAAGGCCATGAATGATGATCAGATTCCGCTGCAACACAAGGTCGATAAGTTCCTGATGTCATATAGAAACGCCGATCATGCCGTGACTAACCAAAGTCCTGCTATGATGTTTTATAACAGGAGGTTGCGGTCCAAGTTGGACTTGTTAAAACCAAATGTGCGGAGGGAAGTGGAAGACAAACAGTTTCGGCATATTAACAGCAGGACCACTCGAACTTTTGGCGTAGGACAACCAGTGATGGCAAGGGGCTATGGAAACGACAAATGGCAGTCCGGAACAATCCGGGCCAGACAAGGACCTCTGATGTACACCGTAGATATTGGTCATAATGTGATAAGGCGTCATGCGGATCAACTGGTAGAGTCGAGAGCAAGGGTCGAACCCATGGCTGTGACAGAGACAGCTGTGGAAGACGTTCATGAACCTGAAGCATCTACCTCGGCCGAGAATGTATTTGATGATGATGACACCCAATACATTGGCAACCAACTAGAGGAGGCACCTCAACAACAAGAATCAGAGACCACTGAAAGGCATTATCCAAGCCGAATCAGAAAGCCTCCTGAGAGACTGAACCTTTGAACTGTTATACCTGAAGTTAAATATGTATATATGTTATGTTTATTTGGGGATATGACTGTTAAGCTAAAAAGGGAGGATTGTGGTGTATGTAACCTGTTCCACCTTAAGAGAACTTAAGCCTGGTCCACCTTAAGAAAGGTACTACTTTCTTTGGCTGCTGTATACGTAATACCGGTGGTGACCACACTGGTATATAAGCACAGTGTAATAATATTGTATTCAGTATAGTCCGACCTCCAACCAGTAAAGACCTGTTGAATTTACTCTTGTGGTCTGTGTAGTAATTCTCACTATAACACACAGACTTAACAAAGAACATAAGAAATAGGAGCAGGAGTAGGCCAATTGGCCCCTCGAGCCTGCTCCGCCATTCAATAAGATCATGGATGATCTGATCCTAACCGCCAATCTACTATGACAGAACCATCTCCTGAATCTAACAGAATTAGACACACAAAATAGGAGCAGGATCAGGCTACACAGCCCCTGGGCCCGCTCCGCTACCCACAGGGCTATGTCTGATCCGAACCTAGACTCATGTCCAAATTCCTGCCTGCTCCCCGTAACCCTTAATTCCCTTTACTTCTAGGAAACTGTCTATTTCTGTTTTAAATTTATGTAATGATGTAGCTTCTACAGCTTTTTGGGGCAGCATATTCCATGGACCTACCACCCTCTGAGTGAAGTAGTTCCTCCTCATCTCAGTTTTGAAAGAGCAGCCCATTATTCTAAGACTATGCCCCCTAGTTCTAGTTTCACCCATCATCGGGAACATCCTCCCCGCATCCACCCGATCCAACCCCTTCACAATCTTATATGTTTCAATAAGATCGCTACTCATTGGAGTTCAGAAGAATGAGAGGAGTCCCAATCTACTCAACCTCTCCTCATATGTCCATCCCCTCATCCCCGGGATTAACCGAGTGAACCTTCTTTGTACTGACTCGAGAGCAAGTATGACTTTTCTTAAGTATGGACACCAAAACTGTATGCAGTATTCCAGGTGCGGTCTCACCAATACCTTGTACAACTGAAGCAATACCTCCCTATTTTTCCAGTATTGTGTTCCATCTGCCAAATCTCTGCCCACTTACTTAGCCTGTCTATGTCCCCTTGCAGGTTTTTTATGTCCTCCTCACTCACTTGGGCAGCACGGTGGCATAGTGGTTAGCACTGTTGCCTCACAGCGCCAGGGACCCGGGTTCGAATCTGGCCTCGGGTGACTGTCTGTGTGGAGTTTGCACATTCTCCCCGTGTTTGCATGGGTTTCCTCCGGGTGCTCCGGTTTCCTCCCACAGTCCAAAGATGTGCGGGTTAGGTTGATTGGCTATGATAAATTGACCCTTAGTGTTAGGGGGATTAAATACGTGGGGTTACGGGGATAGGGTGGGATATGTGTTGGTGTAGGGGTTACGGGGATCAGGTGGGATATGTGTCGGTGCAGGCTCGATGGGCCGAAATGGCCTCTATCTGCACTGTGGGGTTTCTGTGGTTTCTGTGACTACTTTCCCTCCCATCTTAGTATCATCTGAAAACTTTGATATGTTACACTCGGTCCCCTCCTCCAAATCGTTAATATAGATTGTAAAGAGTTGGGACCCAGCACCGACCCCTGCGGAACACCACTAGTTACTGATTGCCAGTCTGAGAATGAACCATTTATCCCAACTCTCTGCCTTCTGTTAGATAGGCAACCCTCTATCCATGCCAGAATATTACCCCCAATCCCATGATTTTTTATCTTAAGCAATAATCTTTTGTGTGGCACCTTGTCAAATGCCTTTTGGAAGTCTAAATACACTACGTCCACTGGTTCCCCTTTATCCACCCTATATGTTACTTCCTCAAAGAACTCCAGCAAATTTGTCAAACATGACTTCCCCTTCATAAAACCATGCTGACTTTGTCCTATTAAATTATGATTATCCAAATGTCCTGTTACTGTCTCCTTAATAATGGACTCCAAAATTTTACCTACCACAGATGTTAGGCTAACTGGTCTATAGTTTCCAGCCTTCTGTCTACTTTTTAAATAAGGGTGTTACATTAGCAGTTTTCCAGTCTGCCGGGACCTTTGCTGAGTCCAGGGAGTTTTGGAAAATTATTACCAATGCATCCACAATCCCTACCGCCACTTCCCTCAAGACCCTAGGATGTAAGCCATCAGGTCCAGGTGATTTCTCCGCTTTGACTCCCATTATTTTACCGAGTACCACTTCCTTAGTGATTTTGATCGTGTTTAGCTCCTCCCCCCCCCCCCCCCCCCCCATAGCCCCCTGTTTGTCCAGTGTTGGGATATTCTTAGTGTCCTCTACTGTAATGACTGATACAAAATATTCATTCAGTGTTTTTGCCATCTCCATATTTCCCACCATTAATTTCCCGGTCTCATCCTCTAAGGGACCAACATTTACTTTAGCCACCCTTTTTCTTTTTATATAACTATAAAAACTCTTACTATCTGTTTTTATATTTTTTGCTAATTTACTTTCATAATCTATCTTCCCTTTCTTAATCAATCTTTTTGTTATTTTTTGGTGTCTTTTAAAGTTTTCCCAATCCTCTATCCTCCCACTAGATTTGGCTACCTTATATTCCCTTGTTTTTAGTCGAATACTATCCTTAATTTCTTTACTTAGCCACGGATGGCTCTCTTTTCTTTTACACCCTTTTCTTCTCAGTGGAATATATATTTTTTGGAAGTTGTAAAATAACTCCTTAAATGTACACCACTGATCATATATCGTCTTACCCTTTAATCTATTTTCCCAATCCACTCTACTCAATTCCACTCTCATACCTTCATAGTCTCCTTTATTCAAGCTTAGCACGCTTGTTTGAGATCCAACCTTCTCACCCTCTAATTGAATATGGAATTCAACCATGTTATGGTCACTCATTCCAAGGGGATCCTTTACTAGGACATTTTTAATTAATCCTGTCTCGTTACACAGGACCAGATCTAAGGTTGCTTGCCCCTTGGTCGGTTGAGTTACATACTGCTCAAGAAACCCATCCCTAATACACTCAATGAACTCATCCTCAAGGCAGCCCTGCCCAATTTGATTTGTCCAATTAATATGATAGTTAAAATTCCCCATAATTATAGATGTTCCCTTATTACAAGCCTCAACTATTTCCTGATTGATACTCCGTCCAGCAGAGTTGCAACTGTTCGGAGGCCTATAGACTACGCCCACTAGTGTTTTTTTCCCCTTATTATTCCTTACCTCCACCCAAACTGTTTCATTAGCCTGATCCTTGGACCCAATATCATTTCTCTGTATTAAAGTGATTCCTTCCTTTATTAACATAGCCACCCCACCTCCCCTTCCTTCCTGTCTGTCCTTCCTGATCATTAAATAACCTGGTATGTTTAATTCCCAGGCATTGTCACCCCAGCCATGTTTCTGTAATGGCCACAAGATCATACCCATATGTAGTTATTTGTGCCATTAACTCGTCTATTTTGTTACGAATGCTACGTGCATTCAGATAGAGAACTTTCAAATATGTTTTGTGACACTTAGTTCCTGCTTTTGCCCTTTTTATTACTTTACCTTTTACTCCATACCTTCTGCCCCTTCCTGACACGCTCTGGTTTTTAATTTCCCCACTGCTACCTAAGTCTATGACCTTCTCTGTTGTCATTTTTATTATTTGCTCTCTAGGAACCTCCCCCCCACTAGTTAGTTTAAAGCCCTCTCTACAGCCCTAGTTATATGATTCGCCAGGACTCTAGTCCCGCACTGGCCAAGTGAAGCCCATCCCAACGGAACAGCTCCCTCCTGCCCCAGTACTGGTGCCAATGTCCCAGGAAGCAAAACCCATTTCTCCCACACCAGTCTTTGAGCCACGCATTTAACTCTCTAATTTTATTTGTCCCAGCCAAATTCGCTCGTGGCTCAGGCAATAATCCAGAGATTATTACCCTTGAGGTTCTGTTTTTTAATTTGACCCCTAGCTGCTCATACTCCTTTAACAGAACTGGCTTCCTAGTCCTATCTACATCGTTTGTACCAACATGGACCACGACAACTGGATCCACCCCCTCCCACTGCAAGTTTCTTTCCAGCCCAGAGGAGATGTCCTTAACCCTGGCACCGGGTAGGCAACATAGCCTTCGGGACTCTCGCTCTCGGCTGCAGAGAACTCTATCTATCCCCCTAATAATACTATCCCCTACCACTACAACATTTCTATTTACTCCCCCCTCTTGAATGGCCCCCTGTTCCACGGTGCTGTGGCCAGGTTGCTCATCCTCCCTGCAGTCCCTGCTCCTGTCCCCACAGGGAATAAGAACCTCGAACCTGTTGGACAAGAGCAAGGGCTGTGGCTCCTCCAGCTCTACCTCCTGGATCCCCGTACCTGCCTCACTCGTAGTCACACCGTCCTGTCCCTGACCATGGGCTACATCTGAATTAATTAACTTCATAGGTGTGACCACCTCCTGATACACAGAGTCCAGGTACTTCTCCCACTCCCTGATGTGTCGCAGTGTCTGAAGCTCAGACTCCAGCTCATCAACACGGAGCTGGAGTTCCTGTAGCAGCAGACACTTGTCACAGACGTAATCACCGTGAGCCTCAATGGGGTTCACCGGCTCCCACATCTCGCAACAGTAACACATCACCTGCTCCATTCTATGTAATTAATTAAATTTTTTATTGTTAGTTATGGACACCCTCTGCCCGATTTTAGATGCTAGTATCCCCTTTAATTAATTGTATTTAAATTAAATCAATCCCTCTGGTTACACCAGTTAAATGGTTTACCAACAGTCACTCTGCACCAGAAAGGCCTTATTAACTACAACCCACAGAGTTAAAGTTTGAAAAGAGCACCTAACACCCCACTTACCCTAACTCACAGCACTATTTGATGACTCGCACTCATACTCCTTTAACAGAACCGGCTTCCTAGTCCTATCTACGTCGTTTGTACCAACATAATCATATAACTAGGGCTGTAGAGAGGGCTTTAAACTAACTAGTGGGGGGGAGGTTCTTAGAGAGCAAATAATAAAAATGACAACAGAGAAGGTCATAGATTAGGTAGCAGTGGGGAAATTAAAAACCAGAGCATGTCAGGAAGGGGCAGAAGGTATGGAGTAAAAGGTAAAGTAATAAAAAGGGCAAAAGCAGGAACTAAGTGTCACAAAACATATTTGAAAGTTCTCTACCTGTGAAGAGACGCTCGGTCACTCAACCAGGAAACACCAAGACTGGTTCAACGAGAACGACCAGGAGATCCAGGAAGCGCAAGGCATTCCTGATCTGGAAAAAGCAACAGAACTCGAGAGCAAGAAAGCAACTCTACAGACGCCTGAAGGCCGAGGTCCAACAAAAAACTCATGACCTAAAGAACAGATGGTGGATAGAGAAAGCGCAGGAGATCCAGCAGCTAGCCGACAACCACATGGATTCTTTAGTGCAGTCGAGACCACCTACGGCCCAAGCACACATGGTCCTACCCCACTGCAGGCCAAGAATGGAGAGGTATGCATCAAGGACAGAGAGGCATTCAGTGCCAGCTGGAAGAAGCAATACGAAGATCTCCTTAACCAAGACTCTGTCTTCGACGTGAGTGTCCTTAACTCCATCCCGCAGCATGCCACCCACCACCGCCTCAGCACAATCCCAGCCCGGCATGGGGTTGAAAACACTATCCAACAACTGAAGAACAACAAGGCCTCAGGAGCAGATGGAATCCCCACCGAGGCACTAAACCATGGTGGAGAAGCACTATTGGTGCAAATACATGAACTCATTTCTCTTATTTGGAAGGAGGAGAGCATGCAAAGGGATCTCAGAGACACCGTAATCGTGACCATCTTCAAGAAAGGTGATAAGTCCGATTGCGGTAATTACAGAGGAGTCTCCCTGCTGTCTGCCACAGTGAAAGTCATTGCAAGAATCCTCCTCAATCGCTTTCTCCCAGTGGCTGAAGAGCTCCTCCCAGAGTCGCAATGCGGACTCGGCCCACTAAGGGGCATAATGGACATGATCTTCACCACTTGTCAACTACAAGAGAAATGCAGGGAACAGCACCAACTGCTGTACATGGCCTTCTTTGACCTCACAAAGGTCTTCGACACCGTCAACCATGAGGGATTATGGAGTATCCTCCTCAAATTTGGTTGCCCTCAAAAGTTTGTCACCATCCTCCGCCTGCTTCACGATGACATGCAAGCCGTGATCCTGACCAATGGATCCACCACAGACCCAATTCACGTATGGACCGGGGTCAGGCAAGGCTGTGTCATCGCACCAATGCTCTTCTCGATCTTCCTTGCTGCAATGCTTCATCTCACCCTCAGTAAGCTTCCCGTTGGAGTGGAGCTAATCTGCAGAACAAACGGGAAACTGTTCAACCTCTGTGGCTTCCAGTCCAGATCCAAGGTTGTCCCATCCTCTGTCATCAAATTACAGTATGCAGACGACGCTTGCGTCTGCGCTCACTCGGAGGTCGAACTCCAAAGCATTGTCAACACCTTCACTGAAGTGTACGAGAGCATGGGCCTTACACTAAACATCCGTAATACAAAGGTCCTCTACCAACCTGTCCCCGCCACACAGTACTGCTCCCTGATTATCAAAATCCATGACGAGGCCATGGACAATGTGGACCACTTTCCATACCTCGGGAGCCTACTGTCAACAGGGGCAGACGTCGATGATGAAGTCCAACACCACCTTCAGTGTGCCAGTGCAGCCTTCGGTCACCTGAGGAAGAGAGTATTTGAAGACCAGGACCTGAAACCCAGCACCAAGCTCATGGTCTACAGAGCAATAGTGATACCCGCCCTCCTGTATGCTTCAGAGACATGAACCATGTACAGCAGGCATTCTGCAAATCCATTGGCAGGATAGGTGCACCAACGTCAGTGTTCTCACTCAGGCCAACATCCCCACCATCAAAGCTTTGACCATGCTCGATCAGCTCCGATGGATGGGCCATATCGTCCGCATGCCTGATACGAGACTCCCAAAACAAGCGCTCTACTCGGAGCTCCGACACGGCAAGAGAGCCCAGGTGGGCAGAGGAAATGCTTCAAGGGCACCCTCAAACCCTCCTTGAAAAAGTTAAATATCCCCACCGACACCTGGGAATCCCTGGCCCAAGACCGCACAAAGTGGAGGAGAAGCATCCGGGAAGGCACCGAACACCTCGAGTCTCTTCGCCGGGAGCAAGCGGAAGCCAAGCACAAACAGCAGAAGGAGCGCACGTCAGCCCAAGCACCCCACCCAACCGTCCCTTCAACCACTGTCTGCCCCACCTGTGACAGAGACTGTAGGTCCTGCATTGGACTCATCAGTCACCTGAGAACTAATTTTTAGTGTGGAAGCAAGTCATCCTCAGTTCCGAGGGACTGCCTAAGAGAAGAGCCAATAGGGCTGCTGAGGCTACCTGCATTGTCTCTGCCACTACCACTGCTGAGATTCAACTTTGCTTCTATACTAGATGGTGAATTTACCCAATAAACCAGAAGCCGTGGTCCATGTGGGAACCAATGGCATAGGTAGGAAAAGGGTTGAGGGCCTAAAGAGAGTTTAGGAGCTTGGAGGAAATTAATGAGCAGGACCTCAAAGGCAGTAATATCTGGATTCTCTTCTTCTCTTAGGCAGTCCCTCGGAACCGAGGATGACTTGCTTCCACATTAAAAATGAGCTCGCAGGTGACTGATTAGTCCAATGTGGGACCTACAGACTCTGTCACAGGTGGGACAAATGGTGGTTGAAGGGGCGGGTGGGTGGGGTGCTTGGGTTGACGTGCGCTCTTTGCGCTGCCTGCGCTTGGCTTCCACTTGCTCCCGGCGAAGAGACTCGAGGTGTTCGCCGCCTTCCCGGATACTTCTCCTCCACTTTGTGTGGTCTTGGGCCAGGGATTCCCAGGTGTCGGTGGGGATGTTACACTTTTTCAAGGAGGCTTTGAGGGTGTCCTTGAAGCGTTTCCTCTGCCCACCTGGGGCTCTCTTGCCGTGCCGTAGCTCCGAGTAGAGCGCTTGTTTTGGGAGTCTCGTATCGGGCATGCGGACAATGTGACACGTCCATCGGAGCTGATTGAGCGTGGTCAGAGCTTCGATGCTGGGGATGTTGGCCTGAGCAAGAACACTGACGTTGGTGCGCCTATCCTGCCAATGGATTTGTAGGATCTTGCGGAGGCAGCGTTGGTGGTACCTCTCCAGTGCTTTGAGGCGCCTGCTGTACATGGTCCATGTCTCTGAGGCATACAGCAGGGCAGGTATCACTGCTGCCCTGTAGACCATGAGCTTAGTGCCGGGTTTGAGGTCCTGGTCTTCAAACACTCTCTACCTCAGGTGACCGAAGGCTGCACTGGCACACTGAAGGCGGTGTTGGACTTTGTCATCAACGTCTGCCCTTGTTGACAGTAGGCTCCCGAGGTATGGAAAGTGGTCCACGTTGTCCAAGGCCTTGTCGTGGATTTTGATAATCGGGGGGCAGCACTGTGTGGCGGGGGCAGGTTGGTAGAGGACCTTTGTCTTACGGATGTTTAGTGTAAGGCCCATGCTCTCGTATGCTTCGGTGAAGGTGTTTACGATGGTTTGGAGTTCGACCTCCGAGTGAGCGCAGACACAAGCATCGTCTGCATACTGTAATTCGATGACAGAGGATGGGACGACCTTGGATCTGGACTGGAGGCGACGGAGGTTGAACAGTTTCCCGTTTGTTCTGTAAATCAGCTCCACTCCAGTGGGGAGCTTACTGAGGGTGAGATGGAGCATTGCAGCAAGGAAAATTGAGAAGAGCGTTTGCGATGACACAGCCTAGCTTGACCCCAGTTCGTACGTGAATTGTGGTGGAACCGTTGGTCAGGATCACGGCTTGCATGTCGTCGTGAAGCAGGCGGAGGATAGTGACAAACTTTTGAGGGCAGCCAAATTTGAGGAGGACACTCCATAATCCCTCACGGTTGACAGTGTCGAAGGCCTTGAGTTCAAAGAAGGCCATGTACAGTGGTTGGTGCTGTTCCCTGCATTTCTCTTGTAATTGACGTGCGGTGAAGATCATGTCCATTGTGCCCCTTAATGGGTGAAATCAGCATTGCGACTCTGGGAGGAGCTCTTCGGCCACTGGGAGAAGGCGATTGAGGAGGATTCTTGCGATGACTTTCCCTGTGGCAGATAGCAGGGAAACTCCTCTGTAATTACCGCAATCGGACTTGTCACCTTTCTTGAAGATGGTCACAATTACGGCGTCTCTGAGAGCCCCTGGCATGCTCTCCTCCTTCCAGATAAGAGAAATTAGTTCATGAATTCATGCCAGTAGTGCTTCTCCGCCATGCTTTAGTGCCTTGGCGGGGATTCCATCTGCTCCTGAGGCCTTGTTGTTCTTCAGTTGTCAGATGGCCTTTTCAACCTCATGCCAGGCTGGGTTACTCCCAGTGCTACATGCAAGTGAGTATAGGAACAGTAGGATAAGACAGGTTAACACGTGGCTGGAGAAATGGTACTGTGGGGAGGGCTTCAGATTCCTGGGGCATTGGGACCAGTTCTGGGGCAGGAGGGACCTGTACAAGATGGAAGGGTTGCACCACAACAGGGCTGGGACCAATGCCCTCACATGGAGGTTAACTAGTGTAGTGGGGGAGGATTTAAAATATTGACGCAGGGGAGAGGCACCAGGATGAAGCATTAGAGAGGTGATACAAGGTGCACAAAGGACTGGGAGAGATGAACAGCATTAGTATAAAGAATAGTTCAGAAATAAGAGGGATCAGACAGAGTGTCTAAGATGGGTTTGGAGTGCATGTGTGTAAATGCAAGTGGTAAATAAGGTAAGTGAGCTGCAGGCACAAGTAGCCACCTGGGATTATGGTATAGTGGCAATAGCGGGGATTTGACTCAAACAAGGAGAGTAATAAGCATTTAATATTCCAGGCTACAATATATTCAGGAAAGATAGGTATGGTGTTCTTCAATAAATAGACAGAGACTGCAGATGAACAATCAACAGGTGTTTACTGGATGAGGGTATTCTAAAAACTAACAGTACAGATCCCTACTCAGGGTTTATATACAGGTGTGGTCACTGCCAGTTCTACAGTATACAGGAGCTGTAAAAGTAGTTCTCCTCTGAAAGGTACATACACTACAATTCCTCCCCTTTTAGATTAACAGTACCATAACATTCAATTAACAGTTAACACTTTTAACATGCACATTAACTGAAATAGTCCATTTATAGATTCAGTCTTTGGGGCGGCTTCCTGATCCTTTCTGGATAGCGCCTTTCCTGAGTGTCTTGCTCTTGGTGCGGAGGCGATTCTGGCCCCCTGTCGTCGGTTAGTTCATCAGCTTCCGATGTTACTGTTTCTGGGGTAGATGCTACCGGCATGTCAGGTTCATCACCAGGTACGCGAGACATGGGGTTGACTCGTTCCTGTGACGCTCGGATCTGGTCGACATGGCGTCTCACAATGTTCTCCCCAACATCCACTGTGTACATTAGTGGCCCCTGCCGTGTGCATATCATTCCTGGTTGCCATTTCTCTGTTCGGTAGTCGCGGGCCAAGATTGGTTGTCCTACATTGAAGCTCCTTGTCGGCTTCTCATTGATGTGCTGGAATTGCTTATTCTCAACATTTCTTCGTACATTTGGTCTGAGCAAATCCAGACGAGATCTCAACCTTCGGTTAAAGAACATCATGGCCGGGGTCTGGTTGGTAACTGCATGTGTCGCATTTCTATAGGCTAACAGGAAATTGTCCACCTTATGCTGCAGTGGAATGTCGTCATCGCACATGGCTCTTACTGCCTTTTTAAAGGTTTGTACGAACCTCTCAGCCAATCCATTTGTGGCTGGATGATACGGGGCGGATGTGTAATGCCTTACCCCATTCCTTCTCATAAATTTCCGAAACTCTTCGGACACAAACTGTGGTCCGTTATCAGAGCAAATCTGTTCTGGCAAGCCGTTCCTGGCAAATATGGTCTGTAGGACTGCAATCGTTTTCTCCGTAGTGGTGGAGGACATTTTGATCACCTCAGGCCATTTCAAGTGCGCATCCACTGCTATTAAGAACATTGAGTCCATGAATGGACCAGCAAAATCAATATGCACCCGTTGCCATGGAGAGGAGGGCCACTCCCATGGGTGTAGAGGGGCATGTGGTGGTGCATTTTGGACCTTCTGGCATCCTGAGCAGCTCTTTGTTAGGTCCTCGATTTGTTGATCGATCCCCAGCCACCACACATAAGCCCTAGCAAGGCTTTTCATTTTCACCCCTCCCAGATGGCCTTCGTGAAGCTCATTGAGCACTCTCTCCCTTAACTTGGGTGGAATTACCACTCGGGATCCACACATCAATGTCCCCTGGCATACTGACAGCCGTTCTCTTCTGGATGAGAATGCTGGCAACAGTGAGTCGCCATGTGTTGGCCATCCCTTCACCGTCAAATCATATACCCGAGACAGTGTCGATCATTTCAGGTCTCCTTCTCTATATCCACGTTAGTTACTGGCAAGCGTTCAATTATAGTTGAATAAAATATTTCGACAGGGTCCACTGCTGGTAATTCCTCCGCAGTAGGCAGTGGCAGGCGTGATAGCCCATCAGCGTTTCCATGCTGTTTCGTGCCCTTATACTCTATTTCATATTGGTTCGCCCCTAGAAAAAGGGACCATCTTTGTAGCCGTTGCGCAGTCATCACCGGAACGCCCTTCTTTGGATTAAAGATGGAGACAAGTGGTTGGTGGTCAGTCAGCAAGGTGAACTTCTGCCCGTGCAGATAGTGGTTGAACTTTTTCACTCCCCATATTAGGCTGAGGGCCTCCCTGTCAATCTGGGCGTAGTTGCGCTCGGCTGAGGTTAGTGACCGAGACACAAAGGCTACTGGCCTCTCCAACCCGTCTGGGAATTTGTGCGACAGCACCGCTCCAATACCATAGGGTGATGCATCACACGCCAACTGAATTGGTAATGCTGGGTTGAAATGAGCCCAACACCTCTTTTGATATGATCAATTCTTTGCACTTCTGGAAAGCTCGTTTACATTCGTCATTCCACTTCCATGGTACCCCCGTTTGCAGTAGGGTGTTCAGTGGGTGTAATACTGTAGACAAATTTAATAAGAAGTTATGGTAGTAGTTCACCAGCCCGAGGAACGACCTCAGTTGTGACACATTTTCCAGTGCTGGAGCCTTGACTACTGCCTCAATCTTTTCAGGGGACTTATGTAACCCCTCTTCATCAATAACGTGGCCACAATACGAGATCTGCTTCTGGAAAAACTCGCATTTGTGGCGATTAGCTCGGAGCCCATATTCCTTCAATCTAGTGAGCACCTGCTCCAGGTTGGTGAGGTGATCACTGTCATTTTTGCCCGTGACCAGGATGTCGTCCAAATAACACTGGGTCCCTGGAATCCCTAGCAGGACTTGATCCATTGCCCTTTGCCAAATAGCTGGAGCTGATGCTACCCCGAACACCAGCTGGTTGTATTGGTAGAGACCTTTGTGAGTGTTGATCGTGAGGTATTGTTTCGAGGCTTCTTCTACCTCCATTTGCAGGCACGCCTGGGCCAGATCAATCTTAGTGAAGCATTTTCCTCCAGATAGCGAGGCGAAAATATCTTCAATCCGCGGAAGCGGATATTGTACCGTGTGAAGGACTGGGTTCACTGTCACCTTAAAGTCCCCACAGATGCGAACCTTCTTTGGTTCCCCAGGCGTATTATTCAACGACCTCTTCATTACAGGAATGATGGGTGTAGCCCACTCGCTCCAGTCCACTTTGGACAGTACTCCTGAACGTTCCAAACCTTCCAGCTCTGCTTCGACGGCTGGGTGGATCGCATAAGGCACCGGTCTGGCCTTAAAAACTTTGGGCTTGCATTTTCCTCTATTTTGATCGTCGCTGTTATGTCTTTTAGTGTTCCGAGTCCCTCCTGGAACACTTCTTGTGTGTCGGTTAGCATTTTTGACAGTCGTCCAGGTGTGACGTCGTCATCCTTTTTGGCCTCTACCGTCAGTGCCTGTATGGAATGCCAATCTAACTGTATCTTCCGGATCCATTCACATCCTAGTAGTGGTGGTCCTCCATCTGGCAATACATATAGGTCCATTTTTGGTGTTTCCTTGCCGTTGTATATCACGTTCACCCTTATTTTTCCTTTGGGGTAGACTTTTTGCCCCGTGTACGTCTTCAAGACAATCTCTGTATCTCTCAAGGGTATATGTGCGAATAGCCGCTTGTAGTCCCTTCGGTTTATGACTGCTAGGGCTGGTCCTGTGTCCAATTCCATTTTCACTTGGACTCCATCTATCTTGAGCGTGACCCAGATAGTTTGGTGATCCTCCATTTTGATTACATTATGTAGTTTCAGACAACCCAGCTCCTTGCTTCCGGAGTCTGTATCACTTTTCTGTTCGTCTGAACTACTCTCCGTCACCTTATGTACCTTTTTGTACTTCCCCTGTGGAGATTTCTTGCTGCTGGTTTTCTTTCCCGACCTGCAGACTCTTGCTATGTGTCCTGCTTTTCCACACTGTCTGCACACTTGGTCCTTGAACCAACAATCCTTCTGGTCGTGTGTTGTTCTGCCGCAGCGATAACACTTCACTGCTCCATATGACATTTCATTGGTGCCATATTCTTGCGGTCTCCGTTGTATCTCTGCAGCGCCCCGTGTGGCTGCTTCATGTGATACTGCCATGCTGAAAGCCTTGTCCAGCGTAAGATCCTTTTCTGATAGAAGCCGTTTCTGGGTTCCTTCACTTTGAAGCCCACACACAAACTTGTCCCTTAACGTATCTGCTAGTCCCATTCCAAACTGGCAGTGTTTCGCTAGCTTGCGCAGTTCCGTTAAATACTCAGCATTACTTTTGTCTTTATGCTGGTTCCTTTTGTGAAACTTAAATCTTTCTGCTATCAGCAGCGGTGTGGGGTTTAAGCGGTCCTGTAGGATTGCCACTATGCTTTCAAAATCCTTATCCACTGGCTTCTCTGGGGTTACTAGGTTTCGCAGTAAGCCATACATTTTTGCACCCATGGAATTCAACAATACCAGTGCTTTCCTGGCATCTGGCATTTCATTCGCCTTGCAGTACACTTCAATGCATTCTACATATGTCGCCCAATCTTCGACTTCATTGTCGAACGCTGTGACACTGCCACTCTTCGGCATCCCTGGGTGTGGTTAGACTGGCTGAAATGGCGTCTCCCGTGCTCTCCCTTCTCCGCTGGCTCAAAATGGCGTCTCCTGCGCTTCCCTTTCTTCCCACGCTCGCCCTTCTTCTCCACTGCGGCTTCAAAAATGGCGTCTCCCGCGCTCTCCCTTCTTCTCCGCTGCGGCTCAAATGGCGTCTCCTGCGCTTCCTTTCTTCCCCTGCGGACGCTGCTCAGCCCTTTAGCACTGGCTGCGCTCTGCGCGTTTTCCTGCACGCCTCTCTCGTTGCCGCCGCTCGGTCCTGAACCCCGGCTGTGCTTTACCCTCTCTCTCTTTTTGTTTTCCATTGACGCCGCTCGGTCTTCAACCCCCCGGCTGCGCCCTGTGCACTTTACCCTCTCTCTTACCCCATCGACGCTGCTCGGCCTTTTCTGTGCCGTCGGTCGGCTCCAGCCGCCGCTGTCCGGGAAGGGTCTGTGCCGTACCTGTTGCCAGCCTGTTGCGCTGGATCGTCATGACTGGAGAACCAAGCCCAGCTCTCAACAGCCTCCCCTGCGATGCTCACTCTCTGTTGGGTGACTGGGCGGTTGCTCATGGTCGACGCCCGTGCTTCTGGCCTCGACTTTCTTCCACTGTCCTCCAGGAGCGAATCCCTGGGAGGAAATGCAGAGTTGCAGGTAGGTTCGAATCTGCCTCGTCGCCACTGTTAAATCAGTGAATCTTAAGGTATGGTGTTCTTCAATAAATAGACGGAGACTGCAGATGAACAATCAACAGGTGTTTACTGGATGAGGGTATTCTAAAAACTAACAGTACAGATCCCTACTCAGGGTTTATATACAGGTGTGGTCACTGCCGGTACTGCAGTATACAGGAGCTGTAAAAGTAGTTCTCCTCTTAAAGGTACATACACTACAATAGGGAAGGAAAAAAAGGGCAGTATTGATCAAAGATACTGTTACAGCACTGGAAAGGGATGATGCAGTTGAGGGTTCAAAGACAGAGGGCTAGAAATTCATCTACATACTGCCTCTCCATAGTGCCATGAAATGGCGATAAAATGGTGGCCACCGCTCTTTCGTCAGCTGGTGGTGGGTCCCGCGGTGGTCGCCATATTCGTGTCCCCCTTTGCACTGCCGGTAACTTGTAGCGCCCTGAAAGAAAAATGGCGGGTCCTACAGGCTGACAGTGGTGATGTCTGCACCTCTTAAAGGGACACACACACAATTAGGTATGTTTGAATGTAGGGTATTGGACTGGGTTTTTATGATTTTATTGAAGTGGTGGCTTGCTGCAATAGATGTGAAAAGTTTTTTAAGTGTGTAGGGAGTGCTGCTGGCTGCTTGCAAGTGGTCAGGTGGTAAATGAAGGCCTTTGAGAAGACAGAATATACTGCGAATACTCAGCAGGTCACGCAACATCCATGGAGAGAAAAACAGAGTTCACGTCTCAGGTCAAGATGCTGCCTGACCTGCTGAATATTTTCAGCATTTTATGTTGTCTTTTCACATTTACAGCCTCCGCTTACAGAGGGAAGAGGAAGGCACAGAAGAGGAGGAAGCAGAGGAAGGATGCAATCCAGACAGCCCCTTTATGGCCGGGATATCCGGGATGGAATCATCTGCCTGCGGTCCCAGTAACCACAACCCCAATTCCCCTTTCAACATTAGTCCCACATCTTACCTTCCACCTGTTACTGACCATCACAATGTCCTCTTGGCCACGATGCTGAAATAAAAGCCACCACAAAGCAAACTTTCCAATCCACCTATATACATCTAGCCATCCAATGTGACATCAAGAAATGAACTCATCACCCATATGCATTCTCTTAGTGACTGTCTTGTTAGAAATAGCCAAGTTACAGCTATCTCTGGTCACCTTAAATAATCAGGTTTGAGTGCAAACCAATATGGTGGGTTTATTGTGTTTAATTAGAGTTTAAGATGGAATATAACACATTAGTTATACAGCAAAAACATACGACCGTGACAAGAAGCTGATACTGATCCGATTGGACAGACGATTGGCACACGTGAGCAATTCTCTTCTTCCTTTCGTCTAGAGCCTCCTTCCCTCTCTCTATTTCTCTCTCTCTCTCTCTTTCTCTTCTGTCTGTCAGTACAGGCTTTTGGGAGGTCATTTTTATTCTACTTTTAGGGCTGGGCCTGAACCTGGATATTGACAAGACTTTTTGATCTATAGAAGTTCCCCATAAACCTTAATATCCAATGGGACTTCTATTTCTTTGTCTCGATTCATGTGTCAAAGCCCGCCCTAAAGATGTAACACATTTTGACCACATGTCTTTCTCTGTTTATATTTTCCCAGGGTTTCCTTCCTGTGGAATTTGTGTCTTACAGTATTTCTTTCTTCCGTATCCTTCTTTGACCTCAAGAGGCCCAACTAGAAACCTGTTCACTTCAGAGTGTTACCTCTTTTATGACGTAGCAAATGTTTACATTAACTTCCCCAAACTTCCTTCCATTATCTTTGCAAGCAGTTCTGTTAATCCAACTTCAAATCCTACCTTAACATTATACATATAATACATAAACAAGGTTCAAGTCTTAACTTAAAAACAGATATTCGCTTAGCAACAAGGAGATTGTACCTCCATAGGAAACCAAAACATTAGCACTTCTAAGCATTTATCTGTCCCAAGGAGACTTTCCATCTGCAATTCGATCATAACCATTTAAACACAGAATTTTTCACGTCACAGTTTTAATCGCATAACCATATACATTTTTAGGCATATTTAGTTTCTAACAGTCCCCACCTTCAGAGGGTGAAAACTCTATTTTGACCTCTCATTTATGAAGCTCTACCAACCATGCCAACTCTAAATTATTGGTTTGACTGCCCCACCTGGGGTATCCTCTGTTTCTTGTCTTCTTGATATTACCCCACATGGGGTCTCCTCTACTTTGCCTCTGATTTTCATCTGTCATTAATTGATTAGTACAGTTAGTCATGATTATAGATACACATTTGGCTTATGCATCAAAGTCTTACTACATGGTTTACATATATCAAATACACTATCATTTTAAGCTGAAGCACTACCAGAGAGTGTGAAATAATATGAACCTAAGGGTGAGCTGATATATAAACCCCAATATCCTACCAGTGTGAATCATCCCCTATGCTGTCAATTTCAATATCTATTCTCGAGTTGTCTTGCTCCAAAACATAAAATGCTTTAGGGAGGAGTTCAATCACATCACGAGCTCACTGAAGTCCTCAGACAACAGGAGAATGTCGTACCCAAACTGTGCCACATAACTGTGCAGCTCATACAGAATCATACTGGTTTTTCCCACGCTCTGTTACCTACAAAACACAATTATTACAATCACAATTATAATTCAGTCTTACAGTAGCACATCGACTAAGTGCATACATTTCAAGCGACAATGATGCAGACAAAGAATACAGAAATTGTAAAGAAAGCTACAGTTTAATATCTAACCAGGAATATTTATTCTTTGACAGTTTTCAACTGATTGATATGGAACCAATTAGCCACCTTGGCCCTCCCCTTTTTCCCAGGGAATTGCACCAGATAAACTGAAGGACTGACCCTGTCAATATTCGGAAAGGGGCCATTCCACTTTGGTTCGAAGCAATGTTGTCTTTTTCCATAGTTTAGTATCATTACAACATCTCCAACTTGATACTCGAGTGGTCGAACTTTCTTGTCAAAGTATTTCTTTGCCTGGCTTTTTGATTTGCCTGTTTGTGTAGCTACAAACATGTTAGTTTGTTCTATGTTCTCTACCACAGTTTCAAGCCATTTTTAGTTGGCAATTCCCTGTACAAAGGGTGTGGCTGAAGGGGGTTAACAGATGGGCTGACATCCGCATTAGTCGCCGGGTCATAGCCTGGTAGGGTGAGATACCCATTGTGCTATGCGGGGTGGATTAGACACATTGGCAACATACTGGACCATTTGGTGGGGTGATCTGCACAACATTTGTTTAACATAGTTTTCAGAGTTCGATTTCCTCTTTCCACCACTCCAGATGATTGTGGGTGATGGGAGATGTGAAGTTTATGCGAGATATCCATTATCTGTTGTAGTTCGGTAAAAATTTGGTTGGTAAAGTGTGATCCTTGATCACTATCAACTTGGATTGGCACTCCTCACCTGCAGATCACCTCACCCAATAAAAGGCGAGCCGCTGTTAATGCAGTGTTTGTTTTACATGGAAAAGCCTCCATCCATTTAGTAAATTTATCACCTATAACTAGACAATACCGCAAACCAGAAGGTTCTGTAGGTAAGGGCCCTATAAAATCAATTTAAAAGTGGGTGCACGGCCCATCGGGAGGAGAGGAATTACGCAACAGTGCTCAATTAGTGTGGGCACTTGGATTGTGCTGTAGACAGGGCAGACAACGATTCACCCAATGAGTAACATCCGTCACACAATCGGGATACCATGCAAATTTCCATAGCTTCTGAACGGTTACGTCAGCTGAATAGTGTCCTCCTACCGGGTATGAGTGGAGGAGATCAAAAATTTTGGGTGCATGGATAGGGAAACACCGACAACCAGGAGATCAGACGATAACCACCACAAGCGGGGGTTGTACATTAACAGGGGAGCAGCTTCCCCAGACTGATCCGGAGCCAATTGTGTATCTGCAGCCCATGGAGTGGGCTGAGGTAACGGACATCCATTCTGATGCCATGCAATAACAACTACATATGGGGAATAACTGGACTGGAGGGAAGGGAGGTCAATGTCCCCACCTGGGATACTCAAGGCTGACCTTAAGAGAGGGGTAGGGGCTTGCCAGAGGTCACCGTTAACAGCGGCACCCTTAACAGCATGATCTGCCTGTGAGTTACCCTGGATAAGTATGTTAGAAGATGTGAGTAGGACTTCACCTTACCAACATAAACAGGGGCTGAACGTGAATGTAATGAGTCCCAAAGGGAAGCAAAGAGGTCTGCATGGAGCAGGGTCTTACCAACAACAGTACCAAAATTTATTCCGAGCATACAGCAGTAAAGATAGCAAAGTGTTAATCGCATAACCACTATCTGACCAAACATTAACAGGTATGTCATGGGTAATTTGGATCACTGTCACCAGGGCTGCAACTTCAGCATATTGAGCAGAGTGGGGAATGCATTTATACTTAAGTTCTCGGTCAGGCATAGCTACTGCAAATCCAGTAAGGGGCTTTCCATCCCTGTAATAGGATGATCCATCAATGTAAATGTCCTGGCGTCACTTAACAGAGCAGGAGAGACGGGGTGATGGTTAAACTTCAGTGGTGGAAGGGGACATTCATGACTTCCCCCCTCGTACAGTAGAAGCTGGGGTAATAAAGTTGTCTGCTTTGGCATTACTTCCAAATCTCTCTGAGTTAACAGAAGAGTCCAATGACTGAGTCGAGCGGAGGAGACTAAAGTGTCCCCTGGTTTAAGTAAAAGATTCAAAGGAGTGTGGGGGCTGTGGATAATTATTTTGTTCAACACGGTAATGAACGTGAAGAGTTTAACCGCCCAAAAAGTGGCCAGCAGATATCGCTCACACAAAGTGTAATGCGTCTCCACGCCAGTCAAAATGCGAAAGGCATACGCAATTGGCATAAGTTTATCATGTAACTCTTGGCACAGAATGGCAGCAAGATTCTGATCGGTGGATCCCACCTCCAGGTGGAAAGGTTTATCTTGGTCAGGACTTGTCAAGCACGTGGCTTGCATAACAGCAGTTTTAAGGAGTATGGTATGTTAGGCTGTCCAATCACGTGCCACAGAATCCTCTTCACCCTTTAATAGTTCATATAGGGGTTTGGCCAGCTCTGCAAATCTGGGAATAAACGAGCGCTGGTACCTCACGAAGTGCGGTTTTGGATGCAGGCAATGGTAAATGCTGAATCACATCAATCTTATGCTGGTCCGGACTGAGCCCCTTCCGTCCCACAGTAACCCCTAAAAATATCACTTCTGGTTGTAACAATCGTGCCTTCTTTGGATTAATTTTTATTCCAGCCTTCAGAAGAAGGTCCTGTACCTCTTCCATTAGTTCCATATGAGTCTGTTTGTCAGGTGTAGCAAGCAAAAGGTTGTCGACATACTGCAGCAAACAATCAGGTCTCGAGAAAGATTTAAGTTCCTGAGTTTGTGGAATATAGTTGGGACGTTGTGAAAACCTTGAGGTAAACATGTCCATGTATAACTTTGATCTTCAAACGTGAAGGCAAACTTATATTGATCCTCTGCCCAAACAGGAATACTCCAGAACCCATTTGAAATGTCAAAGGTGGAGAAGTAGCAGCTACCTGGTGGAATCTGGGACAGGAGAGTAGGGGTCTCCCGAACAACAGGGGCACAAGCTGGGGTTACCGAATTAAGCTTGTGATAATCAATTGTTAGACGCCAGTTATCATCTGGTTTCTTAACTGGCCAGGTTGGAGAATTAGTGGTAAAAGTGCCAGTGTGGATAACACCCTGCATTAACAACTAATCAAAAGTAGACCGAACATAAGGTTTAGTCTCAGCCAGAATGGAATGCTGCTTAACAGGAGAGTGGGAGGGTCCATTAATCTCCTCATCTCCTGACATTCTACCACAATCATGTTTGGTTTCCACCGGGGCAGTTTGTCCTGGATAGGGAGGGGGGATGCGCAGAGAGTGAGGGACTATTTTGGCAGATGGAGTTATTAGAAACATAGAAAAATAGGAGCAGGAGTAGGCCATTCGGCCCTTCGAGCCTGCTCCGCCATGGCTAATCCTCTATCTCAATACCATATTCCCTCTCTCTCCCCACACCCCTTGATGTTATTATTGCACTGGGCTTTTCTTGTTAGATCGTCCAAATTAATAATGGGATTACCGGGTTTAAGGCGACTGATGGCTGCAACAGCCGTCATTTGTCTCCCCAGTTTTCCCTTCAATTCTATGATTTGTAATTCGCATTGAGTATGGTCGACGCTCACCAGTGGGGGTTTCGCGAGTAATTCTCTCAAGGCCCCCCTGGCATCCTCAATTTGTGAGATCAGGGATTCATTTTTAATTTCTGAAGCCTTATTATCCTTATAGACCTTGTGGTATCTTGAGGTGGCCATAGATGGAGACGGACACAGGTTAACTCCATAACATGGTTTAATCAACACTTGCACATAAAAGCTTCTGCCATGAGGCAACAAAAACAATAAGTACAAACAGTACAGACCAGACTTAACTCAGGAGACCAATTGCCACAGCACCACCTGGTGGATCAGGTTACTCATAACCTCCCAGGTTACTACACTCCTCCCCCCTTAAGATTGCCGTATGCAATTCTTAAACAATAACCCTTACTAGGTACTACGTTTTAATTAGCCAGTATGCTCTAACCATGGTTAGCCCCTGACTAATTTAACAGGTTTGTATAAGTCTTTCTGGTTGCTTGCGAATCCCTTGTGAACGTCTTAATTCCACTTGTGGTAGATTCTCAGATTCACTCGCACTTGAGATTGGAGTTGTCTCTGATGTTGGTTTTACTCTGTCCCGTTGTGGCCTGGCAGTACCAGTATCTACTGGCACCTTATAAGCCGTGCTGGGTCCTGGAACAGCCTCCTCTACTGCCCTTTGTTCCATCTGAGGCAGTTCCCCCTGCTGCCGGCTGAAAAGCTGGTCCACATGCCGACAAACCCCTCAACCATCCCCTAGTAACACGGAGTACGACACAGGTCCTGTAATGTCCTGGATTAGTCCTGGTATCCATTTAGGTCCATAGCCGAAGTTCCGGGTGTACACAGAGTCCCCTATGGCGAAATGGCGAGCTTTAGTATGTTTGTCATGGTACGCTTTTTGGTTTGTTTATTTTGTCTCAACCTTGCTTTTGAGATCTGGGTGTATCAGGTCTAACGTGCACCGCAACTTTCTCCCCATCATCAACTCAGCCGGAGAAAGCCCCGTGGTAGCTTGGGGTGTTATACGATAACTAAACAAGCCTCTATTGAGCTTGGTCTCCAGGGTGTCACCTGAGCTCTTCCTCATGAGCTCCTTAAAAGTCTGCACGGCTCGCTCGGCTAACCCATTTGAGGCTGGGTGATATGGAGCCGAGGTGACATGTGTGATTCCATTCCTTACCATGAATTCTTTGCTCCCTTCACTAATAAAACACTGTGCATTGTCGGATACAATTATTTCTGGAATACCATGCATGCTGAAGCTGTTCCTGAGACAATCCAGTGTGGCCTCAGTCGTTGCAGAGCTCACTGGATAAACGTCGATGCACTTTGAGTGAGCGTCTACCAGCACCAAAAACATTTTGCCCATAAAAGGTCCTGCATAGTCTATGTGAATTCTCCTCCAGGGTTTGCTGGGCCACTCCCAGGGATGGAGTGGTGCCCCGGCAGGTGCTTTCCTCTGTTCCTGACAGATGGTGCATGACTTTACCTTTGACTCAATTTCAGCATCCAAGTTAGGCCACCACAGGTAGCTCCTAGCCAGTCCTTTCATTCTAGTCATTCCTGGGTGCAATTGATGCAAATGTTCCATCCAAGTAGAGCATCCCCGCTCTGGGACTATGATGCATGCTCCCCATAGCACACATCCATCTTGGACACTGAGCTCGTGCTGTCTCTGTCTGTACGGCACGAACTCCGGTCCCTCACGGTGATCTGGCCAGCCTTTCAACACATACTCACGGACCCTTGACAGAACGGGGTCCTTGGCTGTCCAGCCCTCGATTTGCGCTGAAGTCACCAGGGGACTGATCTCCTGATCCAGCATCAGGACGTGCTCCTCAGGGGAAGTACTGCAAGGAGATTTTGAGAGGGGCAGGCGGCTGAGAGCATCCGCGTTCCCGTTTTCCTTGCCGGCTCTGTACGTGATCACATATTCATAGGCTCTTAGTGTTACTGCCCATCTCATTATTCTCTGTGATGCCATTTGAGGCACCGCTTTCATCTCATTCAGTAAGCTAATAAGAGGCTTGTGGTCAGTACTGATTACAAACTTCCTCCCATATATGTACTTATGGAATTTCTTTACTCCAAATATAATGGCTAACCCCTCTTTATCAAGCTGTGAATAGTTCTTTTCCGCAGCTGTGAGCGTGTGTGAAACAAACCCGATGGGCCTTTCCGCTCCATCTGGCATGCGGTGGGCCAACACTGCCCCCACTCCATAGGGTGATGCGTCGCAGGACATTATCAGCTCCTTCTTCTCGTCGTAATGCACTAACACCCTGCTGGACTGAAGTAGCTCCTTTGACTGCTGAAACGCTTTCGCTTGCTCTGGCCCCCAACGCCATGGCTCCTCCTTTCTCAGCAGTTTGTGCAGGGGTGCCAGCAGCATCGATAAGTTTGGAAGAAACCGGTTATATTAATTCAGGAGCCCTAGGTAGGCTTTCAGTTCAGTCACTGAGGTGGGTGCAGGTGCATCCTGCACTGCCCGCACTTTCCCTGGTAATGGATGGAGGCCTGTGGCATCCACCCGATGTCCCAGGAATGTAACTTCCTTCTCCATGAAACTACACTTACTCCGTTTCAGGCGTAGCCCCGCCTCTTCCAGCCGCTGTAGCACTTTGTCCAGTGTTTTTACGTGATCCTGATCGTCACTTCCTGTTAGCAGAATATCATCTAAGTACACGGCCACCTTTGGAATGCCCTGCAGGATGCCCTCCATAGTCCGTTGGAATATTGCTGGGCTAGAGCTGACACCAAATGGCAACCTGGCATACGTGAACAGCCCCTTGTGCGTGTTCACCGTGACAAACTTTTTTGATTCTTCATCTAGCAATATCTGCTGATACGCATGACTCATGTCCAGTTTGCTGAATCTTTCTCCCCCAGCGAGCGATGTTAACATGTCCTCCATTCTCGGAATGGGATACTGTTCCAGTGATGATACTCTGTTCACTGTTAACTTATAGTCACCACACACCCTTATGTTACCGTCGGGCTTCAATACCGGGACTATTGGTGCCGCCCAGTCTGAAAATTTCACTGGTTCTATTACTTTGTCCTTTAGCAGGCGATCTAGTTCCGCCTCAACCTTGGTTTTCATTGCAAAAGGTACCGACCTTGGTTTAAAGAAAACGAGGCGTGGCATCACTGGCTACATGAATCTTGGCTGTGGCTCCCCTTAAGGTGCCCAGTTCGTCCTTGAACACCAACTCATGCTTCATCAGCACTTCTTGCAGTGCCTCTGTACTGTCCTCCATTTTATTCATTGCCTGCCTGTCCACACTCAACTCACTGATCCACCCTCACCCTAACAGGTTTGGCCCTGACCCTGCTACCACCACCACCGTAAGCTCTTTGGTGACTCCTTTGTGTTCCACTTGTACTTCGGCCGCCCCCAAAATGTCCACCTTCTGTCCTGTGTAGGTTTTGAGACTAATGGGGCATATACCTAGCTCTGGTACTTTTGCTTCCCCCCATAGCTTGGCGTACTCAGTCTGCGACATTATGGTTACACTACATCCGGTGTCAATCTCAAACTTTACTTGACCTCCGTTCACTATCAAATACTGAGTGAGAGGGGGTACGTTGGGCCTTGAAGTGTCTATACTGTATATAGTGAAAACCTCCTCACTAGACTCACTAGACTCTTCCTCCTCTTGTATGTAATTTGCCCGCTTTGTGTACTTCTCCCTCCCCCTTTAACATGCTTTGCCCCTTTAGCACTGCTTCTCTCACTCACTGCCCTTTTACAGACTTTCTTTAAGTGCCCTATTTTTCCACAATTGTGGCACTTTGCCTTTGCAAACCTACAGTCCTTTGCATAATGGCTCGTCCCGCCACATCGGTAGCAATCCCCAACCCCGACTGGTGGACTTTTCACGCCAGCTTCCATCTTGAAAACAGCTCCTCCCACTGGTTTACTCCATTTCTCCTTGCTCATACTGTTTAAGTCCTTAATGTCCTTGTTAGCCGTCTCCATGGCTTGTGCTTTTTTAAGTGCCGTCTCAAACGTTAATCCTTCTTCTGACAGCAACCTTTGCTGTATACTGTCGTCGTTAACTCCGCATACTAGTCTGTCCCTTAACATGACTGTGAGCGTATTTCCAAAATTACAGTCCTGTGCGAGCTTCCAAAGCTCCTCCACATACTCAGTAACGCTTTCTTCCGGTCTCCTAATCCTCGAATTGAATTTCCATCTCTGTACTATTTCACTAGGTTTCGGATTGAAATGATTCTTTAGTAGACTCACCAACTCGTCAAAAGATTTTTCTCCTGGCCGCTCCGGGCTCAGCAGATTTCTCATCCATGTATAGGTTTGCGCTCCCACACAACTCAGTAAATGGCCCTTTTCTTTTCAGCACTGTCTACCTCGTTTGCCATAAAGAATTGGCTCAGTATTTCACAATGCTCCTCCCAAGACTGCAACTTGCTGTCAAAAGGTGCCATGGAGCCTACCGTTCCTGCCATCCTTGGAGTCCGGTCACTTCAGCCAAAAAATCAAACTCCGTTTCGACTCCCGCGGCCTAGCCTCGTGCTTTTCCGACTAGTTTGTTAACCAACCCGAGCACCTCTTCCGAATACTCCATAACTATGACTGAACCACCAAAACTTTTCCGTCCTTTATTCTCATCGCCATATCTTGAGGTGGCCATAGATGGAGATGGACACAGGTTAACTCCGTAACATGGTTTAATCAACACGCGCACATAAAAGCTTCTGCCATGAGGCAGCAAAAACAAAAAGTACAAACAGTACAGACCAGACTTAACTCAGGAGACCAATTGCCACAGCAACACCTGGTGGATCAGGTTACTCATAACCTCCCAGGTTACTACAGACCTGATGGTGGCGTCTTGAAGCAAGTTGTGCTTCATCTGCCGAGGCTTGCTCCTGACATAGAAGGGCACAGGTTGTGACATGCCTGTCCTGCCAGTCCTGTAACACCCTTTCAAGTTGTGCATTTCTCTCTTTCAGGAGGACAACTTTGCCTCCCAAGCGAACGTCACATACGTGGGCTGCGTAAGCCAGCCCATTTCTGGCTTCCTTAACTTTACATTTCTTCGCATCTACCTGGGACGCTATCTCACCCCAAATTTCAGAGTAACTCTTCTCGCTCTTCTCATCACCCTGCACTATCTCAATTGCCACTTGGGCCCCCGGGGCCCCTAAATTATCCGAGAGACTGTTCGCAACTTTGTCTCTAAAATATGCAGCTGCCATCCCGATAATAATGCCTAGTATCCATATAAGCCGAAACCGTCCTCAACTCTTTTCGACCACAATAACCCTTTTGCACTCCTGCCTGACCGCCAATTTGTTAGAAATAGCCAAGTTATGGCTATATCCGGTCACTTTAAATAAGTAGATTCGAGTGCAAACCAATATGATGGGTATAATGTGTTTAATCAGAGTTTAAGACGGAATATAACACATTAGTTATTATACAGTAAAAGCATAGGACCATGACAAGAAGTTGATACCAATCCGATCGGACAGATGGTTGACACACGTGAGCAATTCTCTTCTTCCTTTCGTCTAGAGCCTCCTTCCCTCTCTCTCTCTCTCTCTCTCTCCCTCTCTCTCTCTCTCTCTTTCTCTTCCAAGCATTTGAGGGGTCACTTTTATTCTACTTTTAGGGGTGGGCCTGAATCTGGATATTGACAAGACCTTTTGACCTATAGAAGTTTCCCATAAACCTTAATATCCAATGGGACTTCTAGTCCTTTGTCTCGATTCTTGTGCCAAAGCCCGCCCTAAAGATGTAACACATTTTGGCCACATGTTCACTGTTTATATTTTCCCAGGGTTTCCTTCCTGTGGAATTCGTATCTTATTTCTTTCTTCCGTATCCTTCTTTGATCTCAAGAGGCCCAACTAGAAGCCTGTTCGCTTCAGAGTGTTACCTCCTTTATGACGTAGCAAATGTTTACATTAACTTCCCCAAACTTCCTTCCATTATCTTCGCAAGCAGTTCTGTTAAGCCAACTTCAAATCCTACCTTAGCATTATACATAAAATACATAAACATCGTTCAAGTCTTAACTTAAAAACAACAGATAATCGCTTAGCAACAGGGAGATTGTACCTCTGTAGGAAACCAAAACATTTGCACTTCTAAGCATTTATCTGTCCCAAGGAGACTTTTCATCTGCTCTTCAAACATACCCATTTAAACACAGCATTTTGGACGCCACAGTTTTAATCGCATAACCATTTGCATTTTTAGGCATTTTTAGTTTCTAACAGTCTTGTGTGTGCCTTTGCCTACCCTACTGATGTCATGCAGTGCTACCCCAGTGGCTGCAGCATGCTGCTGACTTTCAGTGGGGGACACTGCAAATGGCCTTGCTGGTTGACCTTGAGGAGCTGGTGGCTGGGAGTGTCAAATCAATCTTCATCTGCTCTTGTTCTTCTTCACTCTCCTCTCCCTCTTCTTGGTCACCCATTGGCTGGGCAGGCTGCATTTCTTGGGTGTGTGAAATGAGGAAGGCACAAGGGTGGAGTTATAGTGACAGGAGGGCAGGGAAGCAAAAGGTGCATGCCAGAAGGAGGCATGCCCCTGCCAAGAATGGCATGCACCTTCTCTTCCAAGAAGGTGAGGTGAGGCTAGGAATTGGAGATGTGCCTCGTGATTGGGGCAGATTGTTGGTAGGTGAGTGATTGGGGTCATGCATTGAGTAGTGTGGGACACTAGTGGTGCAGTTGGTAGGAGGTGGCTTTTGAAGATGCATTCTCTGACCTTGACCTGTGGTCTGTGGTCATGAAGCTTCTCTGGGCACTGGAGCCAGATGGTGGGGGGCAGTGACAGCCTCGGTTATGTACTCCCACCTCATTCTTTCTGGAGGGCCTCCTGGCTCCTGTGGATAGGAGGCCTGTCTTGCAGTGTTGACCCCCTGCACAAAGCTAGAGTGCTGCATGCAAGACCTTGGATGCCCCTTCCCTAGCTTGCTGAGCCATCTGTGTTAGTGCTGAGGCAGTTTTCCCATTTTCTGAGGTTAGGAAGGTAATTCAGCTTGATGCCAAAGTCATAGTGAAAGATGAGGCAGTTGAGATATTTGATGGGATAAAAATTGATAAAGAGGATGCAATGGAAAGGCTGGCTGTGCTTAAAGTAGATAAGTCACCAGGACCAGATGGGATGCACCGTAGGATGCTGAGGGAAGTAAAGGTGGAAATTGCAGAGTTACTGGCCATAATCTTTCAATTTTCCTTGTACACGGGGGTGGTACCAGAGGACTAGAAAATTGCAAATATTATACCCTTGTTCAAAAAAGGGTGCAAGGATAAACCCAGCAATTACAGGCCAGTCAGCTTAACTTCGGTGGTGGGGAAGCTTTTAGAAATGATTAACATTAAAATTAAGTCACTTGGACAAATGTGGATTAATTAAGGAAAGCCTGCATGGATTTGTTAAAGGCAAATCATGTTTAACTAACTTGATTGAGTTTTTTGATGAGGTAACAGAGAGGGTTGATGAGGGCAATGCAGTTGATGTGGTGTACATGGACTTCCAAATGGCGTTTGGTAAAGCACCACATAATAGGCTTGCCAGAAAAGTTGAAGCCCATGGAATAAAAAGGACAGTGGCAGCACGGATATGAAATTGGCTAAGTGACAGGAAACAGAGAGTCGTGGTGAACAGTTGTTTTTCGGACTGGAGGAAGGTATATAGTGGTGTTCCCCAGGGGTCGGTACTAGGACCACTGCTTTTCTTGATATACATTAATGATTTGGACTTAGGTGTACAGGGCACTATTTCAAAATTTGCGGATGACACAAAACTTGGAAGTATAGTGAACAGTGAAGAGGATAGGGATAGACTTCAAGAGGACATAGACAGGCTGGTGGAATGGGCGGACACATGGCAGTTGAGGGGGATGGGGGAGGGGGGGAGAGAGGGGGAGGGGGGAAGAGGGAGGGGGTGGGAAGGGAGGGGGAGGGGAGATGGGGAGGGGGAGGGGGAGGGGAGGAGGGGAGGGGGCAGGGGGTAGGGGAGGGGTAGGGGGGAGGGGGAGGGGGAGGGGAGGGGGAGGGGATGGGGAGGGGGAGGGGCGGAGGGGGGAGGGGAAAGGGAGGGGGGGAGGGGGAAGGGGGTGGGGGGAGGGGTGAAGGGGGGAGGGGTGAAGGGGGAGGGGGAAAGGGGGGAATGGGAGGGGGAGGGGGGAAAGGGGGGGAATGGGAGGGGGAAGGGGGGAATGGGAGGGGGGAAGGGGAGGAATGGGAGGGGGGTAATGGGAGGGGGGAAGGGGGGGGGAGGGGCTCAATTTCACACTCCCAGCCACCAGCTTCTCAAGGTTCACCAGCAGGGCCATCTGCAGTGTCCCCCACTGAAAGTCAGCAGCCTTCCACCAGCCATGCTGCAGCCACTGAGGTAGCATGACATCAGCAGAATAGGCAAAGGCACTCACAAGACAGTCACAAAGGGAATGCATAAGGGTGATGAGTTGGTTTCTTGATGTCATATTGGATGGATAGATATACAAAGTTGGATTGGAAAGTTTACTTAGTGGTGGCTTTTATTTCAGCATTGTGGCCAAGAGGACACCTTGATGGTCAGTAACAGAGGGAAGGTAAGGTGTGGGACAAAGGTTGAAAGGGCAATTTGGGTTGTGGTTTCTGATAACGCAAGTGGATGATTCCATGTCGGACATCACAGCCAAAAAGAGGCTGTCTGGGTTGCATCCCTCCTCCTGCTTCCTCCTCTTTTGTGTCTTCCTCTTCTGCATCTTCCTCTTCCCTCTGTGAGTGCATGCTGTAAATCTGAAATAAAAGCATGAAATGCTAGAAATACTCAGCAGGTCAGGCAGCATCTCGGCCTGAGACATGAACTCTGTTTCTCTCTTCACAGATGCTGCCTGACCTGCTGAGTATTTCCAGCTTTTTCTGTTTTTCTCAGAGGCCTTCCTTTACCATCCGAGGCCTTGCAAGTGTCCAGCAGCACTCTGCACATGTAAAAAAAAGCTTTTAACATGTATTGCAGCAAGCCACTACTTCAATATCAAAAAAATCCAGTTCAAAATGTTTAAATGCAAACTCACCTGCAAATTGTGTGTGTCCCTTTAAGAGGTGCTGACAGTGCTTCTGTCAGTCTGCTGAATGCTGGGTTTTCATGGCAAGCTTAGGACCCAGCACTGAACTCAGCACTAAGGTCCAAGTTCGCCAAGGTGACGTTAATTTGGCATGCAGTCACCCTCTCTTAATTTACATTTCCAGAGCCAGCGCTGCTATCGGCAGTGCTAAGGCTCTCACCACAATGCCGGCTGCCGGGTCCCATGCCACAGAAAGCGCTAGAGTGGCGGCCACCATTTTTAGACCGTGGCAGTAAGTGGTCCAATTTCTAGGCCATTGAGTACAAAAGCAAGGAAGGTATGCTAAACCTTTATAAATCACTAGTTAGGCCCCAGCTGGAGTATTGTGGCCAATTCTGGGTACCACATTTTAGGAAAGATCTCAAGGCCTTAGAGAGGGTGCAGAAGAGATTTACTAGAATGTTACTAAGGATGAAGGACTTCAGTTACATGGAAAGATGAGAGAAACTGGGGTGGTTCTCCTTTTAGAGCACAGAAGGTTAAGAGGAGATTTGATAGGAGCAATAGTGATAAGGGGTTCATTAGTTAGGGGAACAGATAGGTGTTTCTGTGGACGCAGGCATGACTCCAGGATAATATGTTGCCTCCTTGGTGCCAGGGTCAAGGATGTCACTGAGAGGCTGCAGGACATTCTGAGGGGGAAGGGTGAACAGCCAGAGATAGTTGTCCATATCGGTACCAACGACATAGACAGAAAGAGGGATGAGGTCCTGCAGGCAGACTATAGGGAGCTAGGAAAGAGATTAAAAAGCAGGACCTCAAAGGTAGTAATCTCCGATTACTCCCGGTGCCACGTGCTAGTGAGAACAGGAATAGGATATCCTGCCATCCCAGGTATCAGCCTGGTGAATATCTCCAAATTTGCAGACGACACAAAGCTGGGTGGGAGGGTAAGCTGTGAGGAGGATATCGTGAAACTCCAGTACGATTTGGACAGGTTGGGTGATTGGGCAGAAACATGGCAAATGCACTATAATGTGGATAAATGTGAGGTTATCCACTTTGGTGGCAAAAACAGGAAGGCAGATTATTATTTGAATGGCAATAGATTGGGAGAAGGGGAAGTGCAAAGAGACCTGGGTGTTATTATGCACCAGTCGCTGAAGGTAAGCATGCAGGTGCAGCAGGCGGTTAAGAAGGCAAATGGTATGTTGGCCTTCGTAGCAAGAGGGTTCGAGTACAGGAACAAGGATGTCTTGCTACAGTTGTACAGGGCCTTGGTGAAACCGCACCTTGAGTATTGTGTGCAGTTTTGGTCACCTTACCTGAGGAAGGACGTTCTTGCCATGGAGGGAGTGCAGCGAAGATTCACCAGGCTGATACCTGGGATGGCAATAATGACGTATGAGGAGAGATTGTGTCGATTGGGCTTATACTCACTGGAGTTTAGAAGATTGAGAGGGGATCTCATCGAAACCTATAAAATTCTGTCAGGTCTGGACAGACTAGATGCAGGAAGGATGTTTATGATGGCCGGGGAGTCCAGAACCAGGGGTCATAGTCTAAGGATAAGGGGTAAGCCATTTAGGACTGCAATGAGGAGGAACTTCTTCACCCAGAGAGTGGTGAACCTGTGGAATTCTCTGCCACAGAGGGCGGTGGAGGCCAGTTCATTAAATATATTCAAGAAAGAGTTGGATATATTTCTTGAGGCTAAAGGGATCAAGGGATATGGGGAGAAGGCAGGGACAGGGTACTGAATTTGGATGATCAGCCATGATCTCATTGAATGGCGGAGCAGGCTCGAAGGGCCGAATGGCCTACTCCTGCTCCTATCTTCTATGTTTCTATGTTTCTATGATAGAACAGATGAATGTGTGGCTGGACAGATGGTGCAGGAGGGAGGGCTGTAGATTCCCGAGGCACTGGGACCATTTCTGGGGAAGGTGGGACCTGTACAAGCCAGGCAGGTTACACCTCAACAAAGCCGGGACCAATATTCTCACGGGGAGGTTTGCTAGTGCTGTTGGGGAGGGTTTAAACTAGCTTGGCATGGGGATGGGGGCCAGCATATAGGAGTAGAAAAGAGGAATAAGGTACATAGAAGAGTGAGTGTGTTGGATAGCACTAGAGAAGAAAGTAGTACTTGAGGCGGAAGTAGTACCATATTAGATAGGAGCAAATTAAGACTACAAAAAATTCAAACATAGGTTCAGAATGCATGTACATAAATGCACAAAGTGTGGTGAATAAGCTTGGTGAGCTACAAGCACAATTAGCCATGTGGTAATATGATGTTGTGGCAATAATGGAAACGTGGCTTAAAAACGGCGAGGACTGGGCACTTAATATTCAAGGGTACAAGGTGTTCAGAAAAGATAGGGGAGGAAAAAAGGGAGGTGGGGTGGCAGTGCTGATTAAGGAAGACGTTGTAGTGTTGGAAAGGGAGGATGTTCTTGAGGGGATAAGGACATAATCCATTTGGTTAGAGTTGAGGAGCAAAAAGGGTATGATCACACTATTGGGGGTATTCTACAGGTCTCCAAATAGTGAGAGGAAGGTAGAGAAGCAAATCTGCAGGGAAATTGCAGAGATATGCAAGAGCTATAGCATGGTGATATTGGGGGACTTTAATTACCCAAATATCGATTGGGATAATGCTAGGGTAAAGGGAAAGGAGGGGCAGGAAGTTGTGAAATGTGTACAGGAGAATTTTCTTGTCCAGTGTGTTCTTGGCCCAACTAGGAAGGAGGCATTGCTGGATCTGGTGCTGGGGAATGAGCTGGGTCAGGTCAACCAAGTGTCTGTGGGAGAACACTTGGGTACGAGTGATCATCGTATCATAAGATTTAGATTAGCAATGGAGAGAAGCAAGGAACAATCTAGAGTGGAACTTCTAAACTGGAATAGGGCTAACTTCAATGGGATGCGAAAGGATCTAGCCAGGGTAAAATGGAACCAAAGACTGACAGGAAAAACTGTAACAGAACAATGGGTGATCTTTAAGGAGGAGCTGTTCCAAGTACAGGCTAAGTACATTCCAACAAGAGGGAAGGGTAGGGGAACCAAAGCAAGGGCTCCTTGGATGACAAGAGAGATAGAGATGATGATGAAACAAAAAAAGAGGGTGTATGATGCATATTGGGTGAATTCCTCAAGGGAGAACCAGGCCAAATACAATAAATTGAGAGGGGAATTGAAGATGAAAATAAGATTAACAAAGAGTGAATATGAGAGTAGAATGGGAGTATACATAATAGGGGACCCAAAAATCTTCTACCAGCATGTAAACAGTAAGCAGGTAGTAAGAGGCGGGGTGGGGCCTATTAGGGACAAAGAAGGAGATATATGCTTAGAGGCGCAGAGCAAGGCTAGAATACTCCATGAGTACTTTGTATCGGGGTTTACTAAGGAGGTGGATGCTGACAAAATATCGGTAGAAGTGGAAAATTAGAAGCAATGGAAGGGGTGAAAATTGATAAACGGGATTTACTAGAAAGGCTGGGTATGCTTAGAGTGGATAAGTCGCCTGGTCCAAATGGCTTGCATCCCAGGTTGCTAAGGGAATTGTGGGAGGAGATAGCGGAAGGGTTTGCCATAATTTTCCAATCTTCCCTAGATGTGGGGGAGGTACCTGAGGATTGGAAAGTGGCAAATGTGACACCATTGTTCAAGAAAGGGTGTAAGGACAATCGTAGTAACTACAGGCTGGTCAGTTTAGCATCAGTGGTGGGTAAAGTTTTAGAAACAATAATCAAGGAAAAAATTAATGGACACTTGGAGAGGTTTAAGCTAATTAAGGAGAACCAACACAGATTTGTAAAAGGCAGATTGTGTTTGCCTAATCTAATTGAATTTTTTGATGAAGTAACAGAGAAGATTGATGAAGAGAATGCAATGGATATTGTCTACATGGATTTTAGGAAGGCGTTTGACAAAGTACCACATAGAAGGCTGGTTAACAAAATTGAGGCTCATGGAATAGGTGGGTCAGTGCTGGTTGGATAAGGAATTGACTTAAGGACAGAAAACAGCATGTTGTGGTAAATAGCTGTTTTTCAGACTGGAGGATGGTAGACAGTGGTGTTCCCCAAGGGTCAGTGCTGGGGTCACTGCCTTTTTTGATGTATATAAATGACCTGGATATTGGAATACAGAGTAGAATTTCTAAATCTGCCGATGACACCAAACTTGGGGGTGTGGCAAACAGTGAGGATGATACCAATTGACTACAACAGGACATAGAAAGGCTAGCAGAATGGACAGACAAGTGGCAGATGGAATTTAATACAGAGAAGTCTAAGGTGATGCATTTTGGCAGAAGGAACAGGGAGAGGCAATATACATTCAATGGCATCGTTTTAAAGAGTGTGCAGGGACAGAGGAACCTGGCAGTTAATGTGCATAGGTCCCTGAAGGTGGCAGGACATATTGAGAGAGTAGTTAGCAAAGCATATGGGATCTTGGGCTTCATAAATAGAGGTATTGAGTACAAAAGGAGAGAAGTTATGCTGAACCTTTATAAAGCGCTGGTTAGGTCACAACTGGAGTATTGCGTCCAGTTCTGGTCAACACACTTTAGGAAGGATGTGAAGGCCCTTGAGAGGGTGCAGAGGAGATTTACCAGAATGGTTCCGGGGATGGGGGATCTTAGCTACAAGGGCAGGTTGGAGAAGCTGGATTTGTTTTCATTGGAGCAAAGAAGATTGAGGGGTGATTTGATAGAGGTGTACAAGATTATCATGGGTTTGGATAGGCTAGACGGGGAAAGGCTGTTCCCACTAGTTGATGGTACAAGGACTAGGGGACACAGATTTAAGGTTTTGGACAAGAGATACGGGGGGATGTGAGGAAAAACTTTTTTAAGCAGTGAGTGGTGAGGACCTGGAACTCGCTGCTGATGGAAGTGGTGGAAGCGGAAACAATCAATTCAAGGGGAGACTGGATAGGCACTTGAGGGAAATAAACTTGCAGGGTCACGGAGATAGAGCGGGGGAATGGGACTGACTGGATTGCTCTACAGAGAGCCAGCACTGACTCGATGGGCCGAATGGCCTCCTTCTGTGCCGTTATGACTCTATGACTAAGTGTTCAAAATCTTGAAGGGTTTTGATAGAGTAAATAAGGAGAAGCTGTTTCCAGTGGCAGCAGGGTCGGTAACCAGAGGACACAGATGTAAGGTAATTGGCAAAAGAACTAGGGGAGACATGAGGAAAATAATTTTTACACAGCGAGTTGTTATGATCTGGTTGCACGGCTTGAAAGGTTGGTGGAAGCAGATTCAATAATGACTTTCAAAAGAGAATTGGATAAATACTTGAAGGGAAAATTTGCAGGGCTATGGGGAAAGAGCAGGGAAGTGTGACTAATTGGATAGCTCTTGCAAAGAGCCGGCACAGGCACAATGGGCCTCCTTCTGTGCTGTATCATTCTATGATTCTAACTGAACCCAATATATCTTCTGTGAATCTATAAGCATTCAGGGAGCTCTTAAATAAAAGAAAGAACTTGCAATTAAAGGTTTAATGGCTTTCAACTAATTAACAAACCAATATTATGGATTATATATTACTACCAATAAAATTATTCTAATTTACATAAAGAATTGTGTAGAATTCAAAGAAAGGAAAACTTAAGTAAAAAATGGCCCAAAATTTGCGATCGGAGGCTTCCTGCGGGCGGATGCCTCCGACCTGTAAAAAAGCTACGACTTTACTTGGTGGCCCGGGAGGTATGGAGACTTGCGATCCTGGGCCTCTCCGGGTACGCGCGGGTAGAGCCCTGTAGTGTATGTACCTTTAAGAGAGAACTACTTTTACAGCTCCTGTATACTGTAGTACCGGCAGTGACCACACCTGTATATAAGCCTTGAGCATGCCTCTGTACTGTTAGTCTTTAGACTACCCTCCTCCAGTAAACACCTGTTGATTGTTAATTTACAGCCTCCGTCTAGTTATTGGAAAACATCATACTTTAAGAATCACGGATTCAACAGTGGCGACGAGGCAGATTCAAATCTACCTGCAACTCTGCATTTCCTTTCAAGGATTCGCTCCAGGAGGACGGTGGAAGAAAGTCGAGGCCAGAAGCACGGGCGTTGACCACGAGCAACCGCCCAGTCATCCGGCAGAGAGTGAACATCGCAGGGGAGGCTGTTGAGAGCTGGGCTTGGTTCTCCAGCCACGATGATCCAGCAACAGACTGGCAACAGGTACAGCGCAGACCCTTCCCGGACATCGGCGGCTGGAGCCGACCGACGGCACAGAAAAGGCCGAGCAGCGTTGACGGGGTAAGAGAGAGGGTGAAGCGCACAGGGCGCAGCCGGGGGTTGAAAACCGAGCGGCGTCGACGGAAAACAAAAAGAGAGAAAGGGTAAAGCAGCAGCCGGGTTCAGGACCGAGCGGCGGCAATGAGAGAGGCGCACAGGAGAACGTGCAAAGCACAGCCAGGGCTCAAGGGCTGAACAGCATCCGCGGGGGAAAGAAAGGAAGCGCGGGAGACGCCATTGAGCCACGGAGAAGAAGGGAGAGCGCGGGAGACGCCATTTTAGAAGCCGCAGCGGAGAAGAAGGGTGAGCGCGGGAAGAAAGGAAAGCGCGGGAGACGCCATTTTGTGCCAGCGGAGAAGAAGGGAGAGGGCGGGAGACGCCATTTTAGACTGTTTAATCACACCCAGGGATGCCGAAGAGTGGCAGTATCACTGCGTTCGACAATGAAGTCGAAGAATGGGCAACATATGTAGAACGCATTGAGGTGCACTGCAAGGTGAATGAAGTGCCAGATGCTAGGAAAGCATTGGTTTTGTTGAATTCCATGGGTGCAAAAACTTATGGCTTACTGCGAAACATAATAACCCCAGAGAAGCCAGTGGATAAGAATTTCGAAAGCATAGTGGAAATCCTACAGGACCACTTAAACCCCACACCGCTGCTGATAGCAGAAAGATTTAAGTTCCACAAAAGGAACCAGCATAAAGACGAAAGTAATGCTGAGTACTTAACGGAACTGCTCAAGCTATCGAAACACTGCCAGTTTGGATTGGGACGAGCAGATACGTTAAGGGACAAGTTTGTATGTGGGCTTCAAAGTGAAGGAACCCAGAAACGGCTTCTATCAGAAAAGGATCTTACACTGGACAAGGCTTTCAGCATGGCAGTATCACACGAAGCAGCCGCACGGGGCGCTGCAGAGATACAACGGAGACCGCAAGAATATGGCACCAATGAAATGTCATATGGAGCAGGGAAGTGTTATCGCTGCGGCAGAACAACACACGACCAGAAGGATTGTTGGTTCAAGGACCAAGTGTGCAGACAGTGTGGAAAAGCAGGACACATAGCAAGAGTCTGCAGGACTCTCCACAGGAGAAGTACAAAAAGGTACATAAGGTGATGGACAGTAGTTCAGATGAACAGAAAAGTGATACAGACTCCGGAAGCAAGGAGCTGGGTTGTCTGAAACTACATAAGGTAATCAAAATGGAGGATCACCAGACTATCTGGGTCACGCTCAAGATAGACGGAGTCCAAGTGAAAATGGAATTGGACACAGGATCAGCCCTAACAGTCATAAACCAAAGGGACTACAAGCGGCTATTTTCACATATACCCTTGAAAGCTACAGAGATTGTCTTGAAGATGTACATGGGGCAAAAAGTCTACCCCAAAGGAAAAATAAGGATGAACGTGATATACAAAGGCCAGGAAATACCCAAAATGGACCTATATGTATTGCCAGATGGAGGACCACCACTACTAGGACGTGAATAGATCTGGAAGATACAATTAGATTGGCATTCCATACAGGCACTGAAGGTTGAGGCCAAAAAGGATGATGACGTCACACCTGGACGACTGTCAAAAATGCTAACTGACGCACAAGAAGTGTTCCAGGAGGGACTCGAAATACTAAAAGGCATAACAGTGACGCTTAAAATAGAGGAAAATGCAAGCCCAAAGTGTTTTAAGGCCAGACCGGTGCCTTATGCGATCCGACCAGCCGTCGAAGCAGAGCTAGAAGGGTTGGAACGTTCAGGAGTACTGTCCAAAGTAGACTGGAGCGAGTGGGCTACACCCATCGTTCCTGTAATGAAGAGGTCGTTGAGTAATACACCTGGGGAACCAAAGAAGGTCCGCATCTGTGGGGATTTTAAGGTGACAGTGAACCCAGTCCTTCACACGGTACAATAGCCACTTCCACGGATTGAGGATATTTTCGCCTTCCTATCTGGAGGTAAACGCTTCACCAAAATTGATCTGGCCCAGGCGTACCTGCGAATGGAGGTAGAACAAGCCTCGAAATAATACCTCACAATCAACACTCATAAAGGTCTCTACCAATACAACCGGCTGGTGCTCGGGGTAGCATCGGCTCCGGCTATTTGGCAAAGGGCAATGGATCAAGTCCTGCAAGGGATTCCAGGGACCCAGTGTTATTTGGACGACATCCTGGTCACGGGCGAAAGTGACAGTGATCAACTCGCCAACCTGGAGAAGGTGCTCACTAGATTAAAGGAATATGGGCTACGAGCTAATCGCCACAAGTGTGAGTTTTTCCAGAAGCAGATCTCATATTGTGGCCACGTTATTGATGAAGAGGGGTTACATAAGTCCCCTGAAAAGATTGAGGCTGTAGTCAAGGCTCCAGCACCGGAAAATGTGTCACAACTGAGGTCGTTCCTCGGGCTGGTGAACTACTACCATAAGTTCTTACCAAATTTGTCTACGGTATTACACCCACTGAACACCCTGCTGCAAACGGGGGTACCATGGAAGTGGAATGACGAATGTAAATGAGCTTTCCAGAAGTGCAAAGAATTGATCACATCAAAAGAGGTGTTGGCCCATTTCAACCCAGCACTACCAATTCGGTTGGCATGTGATGCATCACCCTATGGTATTGGAGCGGTGCTGTCGCACAAATTCCCAGATGGGTTGGAGAGGCCACTAGCCTTTGCGTCTCGGTCACTAACCTCAGCCGAGCACAACTACGCCCAGATCGACAGGGAGGCCCTCAGCCTAGTATGGGGAGTAAAAAAATTCAACCACTATGTGCATGGGCAGAAGTTCACCTTGCTGACTGACCACCAACCAATTGTCTCCATCTTTAATCCAAAGAAGGGCGTTCCGGTGATGACTGCACAACGGCTACAAAGATGGTCCCTTTTTCTAGGGACGAACCAATATGAAATAGGGTATAAGGGCACGAAACAGCATGGAAACGCTGATGGGCTATCACGCCTTCCACTGCCTACTGTGGAGGAAGCACCAGCAGTGGACCCTATCGAAATATTTTATTCGTCGATAATTGAACGATTGCCAGTAACTAACGCGGATATAGAGAAGGAGACCCGCAATGATCCGACACTGTCTCGGGTATATGATTTGATGGTGAAGGGATGGCTAACACATGGCGACTCACTGTTGCCAGCATTCTCATCCAGAAGAGAACAGCTGTCAGTATGCCAGGGGACAGTGATGTGTGGATCCCGAGTGGTAATTCCACCCAAGTTAAGGGAGAGAGTGCTCAATGAGCTTCACGAAGGCCATCTGGGAGGGGTGAAAAGGAAAAGCCTTGCTAGGGCTTATGTGTGGTGGCCGGGGATCGATCAACAAATCGAGGACCTAACAAAGAGCTGCTCAGGATGCCAGAAGGTCCAAACTGCACCACCACATGCCCCTCTACACCCATGGGAGTGGCCCTCCTCTCCATGGCAACGGGTGCATATTGATTTTGCTGGTCCATTCATGGACTCAATTTTCTTACTAGCAGTGGATGTGCACTCGAAATGGCCTGAGGTGATCAAAATGTCCTCAACCACTACAGAGAAAACGATTGCAGTCCTACGGACCATATTTGCCAGGAACGGCTTGCCAGAGCAGATTTGCTCTGATAACGGACCACAGTTTGTGTCGGAAGAGTTTCGGAAATTTATGAGAAGGAATGGGGTAAGGCATTACACATCCGCGCCATATCATCCAGCCACAAATGGATTGGCTGAGAGGTTCGTACAAACCTTTAAAAAGGCGATAAGGGCCATGTGCGATGATGAAATTCCACTACAGCATAAGGTGGACAATTTCCTGTTAGCCTACAAAAATGCGCCACATGCAGTTACCAACCAGACCCCGGCCATGATGTTCTTTAACCGAAGGTTGAGATGTCGTCTGGATTTGCTCAGGCCAAATGTGCGAAGAAATGTTGAGGATAAGCAATTCCAGCACATCAATGAAAAGCCGACAAGGAGCTTCAATGTAGGACAACCAGTCTTGGCCCACGACGACTGAACAGAGAAATGGCAACCCGGAACGATATGCACACGGCAGGGGCCATTAATGTACACAGTGGATGTCGGGGAGAACATTATGAGACGCCACGTCGACCAGATCCTAGCGTCACAGGAATGAGTCAACCCCATGTCTCGCGTGCCTGGGGATGAACCCGACATACCGGTAGCATCTACCTCAGAAACAGTAGCAGCGGAACCTGATGAACTAACCGACAAAAGGGGGCCAGAATCATCTCCGCACCAAGAACAAGAACCTCAGGAAAGGCACTATCCAGAAAGGATCAGGAAGCCGCCCCAAAGACTGAATCTATAAATGGACTATTTCAGTTTAATGTGCATGTTAAAGTGTTAACTGTTATTTGAATGTATGGGTACTGTTAATCTAAAAGGGGAGGAATTGTAGTGTATGTACCTTTAAGAGAGAACTACTTTTACAGCTCCTGTATACTGTAGTACCGGCAGTGACCACACCTGTATATAAGCCTTGAGCATGCCTCTGTACTGTTAGTCTTTAGACTACCCTCCTCCAGTAAACACCTGTTGATTGTTAATTTACAGCCTCCGTCTAGTTATTGGAAAACATCATACTTTAAGAATCACGGATTCAACAAGCCCCACATATCCCGGGGGCGCATGTGGTTCACAAGCGCCCCTGGGACCACGTGGGCTGGCCCAACCAGTAAAAGAAGGGAATCCCCATTCATACTTATGGGAGTTTCGTACGTACAGAAACCCCATAAAGGCCTTACACCTGCTTATACCAGGCGTAAGAATTTCATGGGCATTCGGTGGGCGGAAGTTGGGCAAATAGCCCGGGGGTATTCTTCTCCCGGGGATGCAAGTTTCGGGTTTTCGCGCATGCGCTTCGCATGCCTAAACCTGGAACTTGCGCGGCCCCTACGGGCGCGTACACACCTCATACGCACCCGTAGGGGTCGCAAAATACAGCCCAATATTCTCAAAAAGAAGTACAGCTTTAATCCATTACTCTCTGCTGGATAAGTTGAAAGTGATGCTGATCCAAATAATGAAGTGGATAATGTTATTTTTAATATATTATTGTATTATGTAAATTGAATAGTTACAAAAACACATAACTAGTTAGATTGAACTTATCCCCAAAGAAACAAAATCATTTAAACAAATTATGTATTTTTTTTAATCACCCTTAAAGTTCTGAAATATAAACAGAAAATGCTGGAAATACTCAGCAGGTCAGGCAGCATTTGTGGAGAGAGAAAGAGAGTTAACATTTCAAGATGATAACATTTCATCAGAACTTGAAAATGTTACAGATGTAACAGGTTTTAAACAAGTACAGAGGCAGGGAAAGGGGGAGGGAAGGAAAGAACAAAAGGGAAGGTCGGTGATAGGGTGGAAGGTAGGAGTGATTAAATGACAAAATTGATGATGGTGCAAGGCAAAAGGGGGGTAATAGGACAAGTAAAGAGACAAAAGATGGGTCTAGAGGAGCTAGTAATGGCAACAGCTGAATCATTACTGTAATATATGTGGGTAGAACAAATGAAGGACAGAGACAGGATGGGTTGATAGTCCATGTGCTTGTTTTAATAGGCCAGAGTGAACTGAGCATGCTCATACTAAACCATGTGACAAACTATGTGATAATACATTACACTGCTTTCCCCTTAAAATAAATGTATGTATTCCCCTTTCAAATACAACAAAACTATGGTCCCACCTTTCTCAGCAATACATGTACCACATAACAAAAACTCCTGGATTTTTTCTTTTAAATCAACTACAAATCCAGTTTTATAACAGGTCTGCAGAGCCTTTCTAATCTCCTTACAAAATGTTTTGGTGTTGAACCAATTTTCGGGCTGCTTTGTTCTGGTTCCGAACTCAAAGGTGATCCTGTTTCTATCTCAGATTTGTTTGAACCCGGTACTTCAGTTTCTGAAGTCTGAACCGAGTCCTTCTGCGTCTCATCTACAATCTCAGTTGCATTCAAGGAAAAGTCTTTGTCAGCTGCATCTAGCATGAAAATCTTACTTTCACTCGCAACACATGAGTCCACATGTGGCAACCTGGACAAGGCATTTGCAATTGCATTTTGCTTTGAAGTGAGATATTCAATTGAGTAGTCATATTGTGACAACAACACTGCCCAACGTTGCATTCTTGATGCGGCCATTGCAGGGATGGCAGATTTGGGCCCCAATATTGCTAAGATCGGTTATCAGGGTTATCACGGTTATCAGGGTAAACTTTCTGCTGATCAGGCACTGTTGGAATTTCTTGATTCCAAGCACTATGGCAAGTGCTTCCTTTTCAATTTGTGCGTAGTTTCTTTCGCTCTTTTTGAGGGTTCGCGATGCGAACGCGATTGGTTTCTCTTGGCCATCATCCATTACGTGGCTTATTACAGCTTCCACACTGTAGCTAGAAGCATCACACGCTAACTTAAGCACATGCTCTGCGTCATAGTGCACAAGTAGAGCAGCGCTAGAGAAACTTCTCTTACAAGCGTCGTAAGTTTCTTGTTGCGCTTTTGTTCACGTCCACTGGACATCCTTCTTGAGGAGCTTGTGCAATGGAGCTAACATGGTCACTAACTCAAGCAAGAAACATGCATAGTACAGACCATTCCAAGGAAAGATCTTAACTCAGACATGTTCTGTGGCTTTGAAGCATTGATGGAAGCATCAAGCCATTTGCATCAACTTTCAGACCAAGGTTCACAACCTCAGGCTGCACAAAAGCACATTTGCTCCTTTTCAATTTGGCATTGTGGGAATTCAACCTTTGAAGCACTAAATCTAACACATCTAGATTTTCTTCCTCACTGCTTATTGTGATCAGCACATTGTCTTGATTGCATAAGCAATTTAGAGTTCCTTGCAAAATCTTATCCAACGTAGCCTGGAAGATTTTGGGGGAGGACTTTACACCATCCAGCAGCTTGGTACAGTCCCTTGTGTGTGTTGATAGTGTAGAGGGTGGTGTGTGCCGTCAGCTTTGCCCCTGACTGGTTTTTGAGCGGTTCGAATCGCTCTAACACCCCTGGGTTCTAGAAACCGGACTTAGGTACAGGCGGCGATACAGAATTGGAGTAGACAACTGGTTCGGTGCAAGAAAACTGTATTTTATTTAGACACACTTAAAATTACACACTTAAATTACTGGAGTGATTACAGGCATACAAAAGTACACTTAATTAAGAATGGGGAACACACGGCACAATGAGGGAAAATCACATTAATAATCCCCCTACCCTTGTCCCACCCCCAATACCTAACTAAATTGCACTACAAGAGCCAGGGATTATGCTCACCAATAGGGGTTTCTTGACAGTTCGAATCCTGTCAATTAAGCCGGTTGCGTTTTGGGGTTCGCTCTTTGTGTCCTTTGGGGCCTGCCGTCGCCACGTGGTCCCAGTCTTGGGATCTGCGAAGATTCTTCAGTTGGGTGGAGTCCGCAGATGCGGTAAGGGCGCGGTTGTGGATTTGTCTGGGTAAGTACCTTCTTTTCTCCGTTAGAGATAGGGAGTAAAATCTTTGTTGGGTACTTTAGCTTGTAGAGTGGAAAACTGCAGGTTTTGTTCTTCTGGTGGTGGTCTGGTCATCAAATTTTGTTGTGGCTGGGGTTCGGCTGGCGGTCTTCGGTGTCGGCTCGGTCGCGGTGGCCTAGATCATTACCTGTGCAGTGGTAATGATCTGAAGGTATGGTTTACCCAGCCCTTTGTTACCGCAGTGCTCGTGGTCGGTCTCTGTGTAAGGCTGCGGTTGCGGCCTAGTCGTCTTCGGTCGAGCCTGCCCCCCTGTGCCTTCTCGCCGTGATGTTCCGTGAGCCTTCCGATTGGATGCCCGTGTGGCCTGAAGGTTTCTGTGAGTGTTGTCAGCGTACCTGCCGTCTCCCTGCTTCTTTGAGTTTTGAGTGTCCCTGCCTGATTGTTGTTGGTTACTGGTGGGCCTACAATTATACTGTTTTTGAGTTCGTTATCTGCGCGCCAAATCAGGGCTAGTTCTTTGTCTGATTTTTGGCGGGCTCGTTAAGGTAATTATAGTCATTCACCTTAACTGGTTTTTGGGTGGTTGTCCCATTGTTAAATGGTTTTTAATGTCTTGGTGTTTGTTTATGCATAATGTAAATCGGTGTCTTCCTGGCTTGGTAGCTAGTTCGAACTGTAGGTGATTATATATGCATAGTCTTGATGGTTTTCAAGTTTGTGCAAGATTAAGCCTCTTCCTGAGTTGATTTTTTTAAAGGGAAGAATACGTGTTCTGTCTCCTTCTGTTGTCTGGTTTGAAATCACAAATAAAGGCTGTCTTCCACAGGCCCGGGCATGTCAAGTTTTGAGCTTTGAACTTGACATGCTGCACAGGGCCCTGCTTTAATCTTGCATGTCTTTGTCATAAAGTCCAAAGCCATTCCTTTAGGGTACCCTTACTAACCTGGGAAGTGTGGGAATTTTGTGAATCCTACACCCCCCCCCGTGATACTTCAACTCGCTTCAAGTATCATACTTACGAAGGTGAGCAAAATTCCTGACCCTCCATAGCCAATCTTCCCTGTAATTACCTATCTAAAATCCCATGACCACATTCCCCATTCTTTAAGAATGTAGTGTACATAAGCATACATAGGTAAAAATACAATTATTTACATACATCCAAGCATGGAGGGGGTCCAACACCCCTGCACCACTTGGTACACTTATATCTTTATTGAAAATAACACGTCAAAGTTTTATTGAAATAGCAAAACACACAAAACAACAATCTTTATTTCAGAAACACAAAAAATAAAATTCGAACAGGTGTATCTCTCTCCACCTTAACGTAATGCTTCTTCCAAGTCTTTGGTTTTGAAATTTTAGTGTTTTGCCTTTTCCCTTGCACTGAGTGCATAACAGATACAATACTATTCCCAGCTGGCAAACCACGAGGATGCGGGAAGCCATTCTAACCCATGAAGGGACCTCTATATTTTCAAAAATGTCCCACCAGGGTGGAACCACAATATCCAATACCTTGGCCCTTATCTCTACTGTCTTCTGCTCCACTGTGTAGAAATGTTTTTGTGAGACAATTACTGCTTTTAGCAACTTGGTAAGATGTTCTGGTAGAGGGGGGATTTCGTAGCCAAAATGTGCTACATATTTTTGCAGGTTGGTGAAATTTTCTGTTACAGTGAGGTGAACAGTGGAGGGTTCAGGAATGGGGACAATCCGTTCCTGTGTAGGGGGTGGCGTGTAGTGGTCAGTCGGTTATGCCTCTGACTGCCCGTGAGCGGTTCGAATCGCTCCCACGCCCCTGAGATTCTCGACACCGGACTTAGTTCTTAGTCTTAATCTTGGTGGGCTATTTTAAATAATGGTAGCAATCCATACTAACTGTTTTTAGATGGTCGGTAATCGCATCTACCGGCCCGATAATTGACTTGCATTGTCATGAATGTTCCTTGATGGGCCTGTCCAGCCTTGATGGCTCTCTTAATCTGTTTCTGATTATATGTGTAGACTGCTTGATGGCCTTAACTATAGGCCTAACTGAATTTAGATTTGTCTCCAATTCGGTCTAATACATAATTCAGAGTCCTGTCTGGTTTCAAAATACAAAGTCTCTCTTCACAGAAAACTGCAGCCTTGGTTTCGATCCACAAGCTGTCTGCGTTGCAGAGTCCATTTTAAAATCCCACAGACTTTCTGCCACGAGGCACGGACGCCATCTTGGGTACCCTTTTTGATTTAAAATGTCCACACAGGGTCCCGTTTATTAATAACAGCCTTCGGGGAAATGCAGAAATTTTGCAAATCTTACACCTGGGCCACTTGAACTTCCGCCTCGGGTTTAAAGCAGAAACTGCTGTCACTTACTGGACACCAGTCATGCTGTCCAAGCTGGTAGTGGGGCACACTGGTGGTGACACAATATGTCCCACCTCCTATATATGCTACCTGTGGGGGAACATGGTCTTGTGCCATTACCTCCATGGTACAGTTTATAGGTCGTGCACCAGCAGCTTTAAACCTGCACTGTGGTTTAGAATAGGTTTTCAAGTGCTGGGAACACAGTATTATGTGTGCTCCCTGGCTCTGGCACCCCGAAAGGTCAGTACCTGTCATAGCGTGCTCCCACTTTATGACATAAGGTGGGACCACTGTAAAACGGATGTGTGCACCCCCTTGAATGACTCCAATGTTATCTACCCTGTATACCGGTGCGGGTCGGGCTGTCCCACCCATGACCATCATCCTCACTACTATCCCCATGATAGTGTGGTTAGAGCGCCCACAATCTACTGGGACAGGGTAGGCCTCAGAAGCTAGCCGGAGTTGACACGGGCTCAATGCATTCTCAAATGGGTGGAGGGCTGCGAGGTGCTTGCTGCTGATCCAGGACGGGACTAAGCCCTGTTTTAAATCCTCCAGGCTACTCCGGCCCTCGCCTAGCAACCATGCCCCGTACAGTACGCACACCTCGTTCTGTGCAGCCTGATCTGAAGCATTTCTGTCCTCTCTTATGAGGGCATTTACAGTCTTTGCGTGCTTCTCCAGCTCAGCAATGATCTCTTTTAAATGGACCATCATAGCTTGGTCCTCGTGTAACTCTGAGCCTACTACTGTATTTTCATCCATTAAGATTTTTCGTAATTGTGATTTTAAACCGTTTATCTGTGTCTGCAATTCTATGTCATCCAGGCTGTTGCTGACAGAGGATCCTGTGTTATATGCAGTAAAAACATCATTCCAGGTTCCCCTTCTTTGTCTCCCCGTGTTGCTAGAGTACTCAGTGTGTGTAGTGTATAGTTCTGTTTTGTCTACGTCGGCAAAATCAAACTCGTAGAACTTCCTGAACATTTCTCTTAACAGGGCCTGGTATAGCTGTTCCGTCTCTGTGGGGCACCACTCAGGTAAGTGTACCTCGGTAAGGTTTAAAATCACGGAAGCTACCGCGTAGTGTATCCCCTGGTATAACACCTGTTCCATCGGCACTAGTACCAGCCCATTCCCTGGTCCCTTGGTGGTGGCAGGGCACCCCTCTATGTATGTCCTTTCTGTCTGAGTCATGGGCAGGGGCATTCGGGTGCGTGCCACGAGTTCAGTGGCTTTGACTGGGGCTGGGGAATTTGGGACTATGCAGGTGTGTAGGTGGGAATCCCATTCCACCCCTCCCCCTTATCCTGCCATGATGCGGAGAAGGTGATGGATATGCCTGTGGGGCAGGCCCTTTGCGACCCCCACATGCAGACATAAATTCCCTGTTCCGACTCCCACCACTTATCCCAGCATACACTGGTTCCCCCTCGGGTCCCTGTGACCGTCCGGTAGGTGTCGTTCCCCAGTTGTTCCCAGTCAGCTGTACGGTTCCCCATGTCTCTGCTCAGCTTTCTGAGCCACCACCACCTTCCCAGGGGAATCTGTCCTCTGTAGGTCAGGCACACGCGTTTCCCCTCAGTGACCCCGACCCGTGAGGCCACAACCTGTACGCTGGGGCAGGGGAGGGAGGCCTCCCCGTAGGTGAACCCGGTCTGGCTGGAGTACCGGGTGGATTTAGATCCCAGCCACCCTGGCCATCTTCCCTCATGGGAATAGATGACGAGCTCCTCCACGCCTCGTTCGCCACCCCCAGCAGTCACAACCGGTGCTCTCTCTCCTGAGCACCCATAAATGTGGGAGCCCTCCATGTCACCTCGCTTCCCAGTGCTCATTCCTCTCAGGGTGAGTAGGAGTATGCCCCCCTTCATTTCGAAATCCCTTCTGTAAAGAGACACAAGAGCATATAGCCAGGTCCCAAGAAGATTCTCTGGCTTGGGTAAAGCATAGTCGAGTCTTGCGACCTCGACTCAATACAAACACTCTTAAAACAATAATACTTAAACTACCAATCACCTTGTTTAAAGTTAAACTAAAACAGCCAAACTTAACAATAACAAAATTACATTATAGAAGCTATGTACATCCGCCGCCCGTCTCCGGGCGGCCAGCTGTAGGGGGTGGCGTGCGCCCAGTCAGCTTCACCTCTGACTGTCTCTGAGCAGTTCGAATCGCTCCCACACCCCTGGGTTCTAGACACCGGACGTTGGTACAGGTGGCGATACAGAAAATCGAGTAGACAAGTGGTTTGGTATAAGAAAACCAAAATTTTATTAAAAGCAGAATAAAACAATCTTATGAAAATTACTGGCATGAATACAGGCATAAACAATTACATTATATGGGAATGGGGAACACACGGCACATCGAGGGAAAACAACTACATTAAAATCCCCTTATCCTTATCCCACCCCCTATACCTAACTAGATTAATCTATGAGGGGCCAGGAATTCATGCTCACCAATCCGAAACCTGTTGCTTTAACTGGGTTGGTTTTGAGGTCCGCTCTTTCTGTCGTTTGGGGTATCCCGTCGCCACGTGGTCACAGGGCACGGTGCTGAAGTTGTTGATGCGAAGCACCCTCCTTTTCCTCAGCTAACGTCATCGTCGAGTCGCGATGGGTCTTCTTCTTCTTCTTCCTCGGGCGGTCGTCGGCGGTCTTGCGGCAGTTGGGGGTCGGTTGGCGGTCTTTACCGTCTAAATGATTTTGCTAGCTATGCTTCGAACACCAGCTTACTCTTCGACTGGGCTATTACTGTCATTGTGACAAACGCCAGCTTATAACTAGGCCGTTTGTCTCGATTTTGCTACCCATTCTTCGAACGACAGCATATTCTTAAAACGGGGTTTTATTGTCCGTGCATGTAACACCAACTTATTCACCAAACGCCAGCTTGTAACTGGGCGTTTGTCCCCAAATGCGTCTTTCCGCTGCCCTTCTCTGCCTTTACCGGTTTACCATCTTCTTCGTCTCGTCTCGTCTCATCTGCCCACTTGTGGCCTGTGTGGTTTTTGGACTCGGGTGTCGTTCTCCTCCCGCATTTGGCCCCGGTGTAATGGGCGTCCTTGGTTGTTGAGCGGCACGGGGAGCGAGAAGGGAGCCCGCCACGAGGCCAGGGCACGAGAACGAGCGGCAGCAGGCCAAAAGCCAAACGATAAGAGGCCAGAGCAAGGGATAAGAGAGCGATTGCCACCGATGGGCCTACAATTATACCCGTTCTTCAACTCCTTGTCTGCACGCCAAATCAGGTCAGTCCTTTGTCTAACACTTGGCGGGCTCGTTTAAAATGATTACAGCCATTTACTTTAACGACTTATGGAGTGGTTGTCTCCGGGTCTAATGGCCCCGATGTCCAGGTTGTTTGTCATGGATGAAACTTAATTGTCCACATCCTGACTTGATGGCTACTGTGAGCTGTTACCGATTAAATATGCAGCAACCTAATGGCCTCGATTTTAGGCCCATTCTAGCTTGATCTGTTTCAAGGTGAATGAATGCATATTCTGTGTTTACTTTGGCTGCCTGTCTCCACAGAGTCCTTTTCACAGATTCCTGCATTTTAAGTTTCATCTCCGGGCCTGCCTGTCTACAGGGCCCTGCTAAAAAAATCCTGTCAGTTTTGGTCACGAGATTACAGGAGCCATTTTGGGTACCCTGTTTTTAATAACTTGTCTAAACAGGGTCCCTTGATCCCTAATTTGGGGTGTGCGGGAATTTTGAGAACCCTGCATTTACACTCCCCCCTGTTGATACTAAACTCGCTTTAAGTATCATCCTGATGAGGTAAGCAAAATTTCCGACCCTCCATAGTCAACCTTCCCCTGTAATTACCTATCTAATATACCCACAACACATGCATTTCCCATTCTGTAAAGTGTAGTGTACATAAGCATACATAGAATAATTATAGTCGTTTACACACATCCAAGCATGGAGGGGTCCAACACCCCTGCACCACTTGGTACGCATACATCTTTATTAACAACACATTTGAAAATTTTATTAAAAACAACAAAACACAAAAAAACAACAATCTTTAATCAGAAATACAAAAAAATTCAAACAGGTGTTTCTCACTCCACCTTAACATAATGTTCCTTCCAGGTCCTCTGGTTTTGGAATTCTAGTATTTGAACTTTTCCCTTGCACTGAGTACATGCTAGGTACAATACTATCCCCAGCTGGCACACCACGAGGCTGTGGGAAGCCAGCCTAATTCACGAAGGGACCTCTATGTTATTGAAAATGTCCCACCAGGGTGGGATCAAAATGTCCAATATCTTAGCCCCTACCTCTACCGTTTTCTGCTCTAACGTGTAGAAATGTTTATGCGAGACTATAACAGCTTTGAGTATCTTGGTAAGGTGTTGTGGGAGAGGGGGGATTTTGTAGCCGAAATGCGCTATGTACTTTTGCAGGTTGGTAAAATTCTCCTTTACAGTGAGGTGAACAGTGGAGGGTTCAGGAATGGGGACAATTCGTTCCTGGGCCACTTGAACTTCTGCCTCGGGTTTAAAGCAGAAACTGCTCTCACTAACCGGACACCAGCTATGCTGTCCATGCTGGTAGTGGGGCGCACCTGTGGTGACACAATATGTCCCACCTCCTATATATGCTACCTGTGGGGGAACATGGCCTTGTGCCATTGCCTCCATGGTACAATTTATAGGTTTTGCGCCAACAGCTTTAAACCTGCACTGCGGTTTTGAATAGGCGTTCAAGTGCTGGGGACACAGTATTGTGTGTACTCCCCTGCTCCGGCACCCTGAGAGGTCAGTACCTGTCATAGCGTGCTCCCACTTTATGACGTAAGGTGGGACTGCTGTGAAACGAATGTGTGCACCCCCTTGAATGACTCCAATGTTATCTACCCTGTATACCAGTGCGGGTCGGGCTGTCCTACCCATGACCGGCATTCTCACTACTACCCCCATGATGGTGTGGTTGGGCCGCCCACAATCCACTGGACTGGGTAGGCCTCAGAAACTGGCCGGAGTTGGCACGGGCTTAATGCATTCTCAAACAGATGGAGGGCTGCAAGGTGTTTGTTGCTGATCCAGGAGGGGACTAAACCCTGTTTTAAATCCTCCAGATTACTGCGGCCCTCGCCCAGCAACCACGCCCCATACAGCACGCACACCTCATTCTGCGCAGCCTGGTCAGAAGCATTTCTGTCCTCTCTTATGAGGGCATTTACAGTCTTTGTGTGCTTCTCCAGCTCCACTATAATTTCTTTTAAATGGACCGTCATGGCCTGGTCCTCATGTAACTCCGAGCCCACTACCTTATTCTCATCCATCAATATCTTCCTTAACTGTGTTTTTAAACCGTTTATCTGGGTCTGCAGCTCTATGTCATTCAGACTGTTGATGACAGAGGACCCTGTGTTAAACGCAGTAAAAACATCATTCCATACTTCCATTCTTTGTCTCCCTGTGTTACCAAAGTACTCGCGGTGTGTGGTGTACAGTTTGGTTTTATCTACATTAGCGAAATCGAACTTGTAAAACTTCCTAAACATGTCCTTTAACAGGGCCTGGTATAGCTGCTCTGTCTCTTTGGGACACCATTCCAGTAAGTGTACCTCGGTGAGATTTAAAATCACGGAGGCTACAGCGTAGTGTACCCCCTGGTATAGTACCTGATCCGTAGGCACTAGTACCAGCCCATTCCCTGGTCCCTTGGTGGTGGTGGGGCACCCCTCTCTGTGTGTCCTTGCTGCCTGAGTCGTGGGCAAGGGCTTCCGGATGCGTGCCACCAGCTCAGTGGCTTTAACTGGGGCTGGGTAACGTGGGACTATGCAGGTGTATAGGTGGGAATCCCATTCCACCCCCTTCCCCTTATCCTGCCATGATGCGGAGAAGATGATAGATATACCCGTGGGGCAGGCCCTTTTTGACCCCCACATACAGACATAGATTCCCTGTTCCGACTCCCACCACTTATCCCAACATACGCTAGTCCATTCTTGAGTCCCGGTGACCGTCCGGTGGGTGTCGTTCCCCATTCGTTCCCAGTCAGCTGTACGATCCCCCATGTCTGTGCTCAGCTTCCTGAGCCACCACTACCTTCCATGGGGAATCTGTCCTTTGCAAGTCAGGCACACGCGTTTCCCCTCAGTGACCCTGACCCGTGAGGCCACAACCTGTATGCTGGGGCAGGGGAGGGAGGCCTCCCCGTAGGTGAACCCGGTCTGGCTGGAGTACCGGGTGGAGTTGGATCCTAACCACCCGGGCCATCTTCCTTCATGGGCATAGATGGCAGGCTCCTCCGCGCCTTATTCGCTGATCCCAGCAGTCACCACTGGAGCCTTTTCTCCCGAGCACCCGTAGATGTGAGAGTCCTCCACGTCACCTCGCTTTCCAACGCTCATCCCTAGCAGGGCGAGTAGGAGCACGCCCCCCTTCATTCTGAAATCCTCTCTGCAAAGAGACACAAGAACATATAGCCAGGTCCCGAGGAGATTCTCTGGCTTGGGTGAAGCATAGTCGAGTCTTGCAACCTCGACTAAATATAAACATTCTTAAAAATACTACTACTGTATTAAAACTACCCATCACCGTGTTTAAACTTAAACTAAACACCCAAACCTAACAATATAAACTTACGTAAAACTATGTACATCTGCCGCCCATCTCCTGGCGGCCAGGCTAATCTCTGTTTGGACTGCGGCACACCGCTCCCTTCGGCGTGGCCGCACTGTCCTGCACTGTCGGTCCCTCGCAGCCTGTGGCTGCCGGCTGGGGACCTCTGTCCTTGGACTTCCCCCTAACTCGGGAGGCTGTCCCTTTAAAATGGGGAGCTGGTGACCATGGTTTCCGTGGCTGGGGCATCCGTGGGGACTTTCTGAGGACTTTGGCGGGTGGGGTTTTTTTGGCCGGTGGGCCTTTAACCCAAACCGCTGCCCCCTCCGGTGCGGTCTGTGGGCTTACCACTGCCGCTGGCTGGGGGTCCTCGCCCTCAGGTCCCAAATCTGGGTCCGGGGCGGGGTCTTCGGCCTCAGGTCCCTCCTCCTCTAAACTTGGGTTAGGGGCGGGGTCTTCGCCCTCGGGTCCCTCCTCATCTGGAGCTCAGAAGAGTGGGGGAGTGTCCCAATCGGTGGGCGGAATGGCCCCTCCCCTTAAGCAAGCCACAGCGCCTGCCTGTGCAGTCTGTGAACTCGCTCCCACTGCAGGCTGAGGATTTCTATCCTCAGACCCTACCCCAACTGGCTGTTTTCTCTTTTCAGGTTTAAACAGTTTACACTGATTAATATGGAACCATTTGGTGTGCCGTGGCATCTTAACGGCGTATACCATGGGGCTGGCTTTGTCTACAATGCTGTAGGGCCCCATGTATAATGGTTCCAGACTCCCTACTCGGGCACAGTTCCTCACCATGACCTGATCCCCTACCTCCCACTCGTGGTGTTTTCGAGGTTCTAACAGCAATCGGTTACTCCGATGCTGCTTTCCCATGTTCCCAGCCGCCTGCTCGTGGACCTGTTTAAGGTGCTCGAAGAAGTTTCGGGTGAACCTGTCCCGGTTTACCTCTCTGAGCTGACCCTCCATGAGCACCGGGGCTAGTACATGGGTGGGGGTCCGCATAACCCTGCCAGTCATCAGCTCGTACGGGGAGTATCCCGTGCTTTTTGACTGGCTGGCCCGGATCCCCATCAGAACCAACGGTAGGACCTCGGCCCATTTACGGGGTGAGTCCACCGTCTCCTTCCTCAACCTTTCCTTTAGGGTCCTATTCATTCTTTCCACAATCCCTGATGACTGTGGGTTGTGGGCCACGTGCCACTTCCCCTCGATGCCTAGCAGCATAAGGGTATTCTGCATCACCTGCCCGGTAAAGTGACTCCCTTGGTCGGACTCCACATACTGTGGTAGCCCCCACCACGAGAATACCTCCCGGACCAGGATCCTGGCAGTACCCAGAGCTGTGGCTGTTCTGCAGGGGAAGGTCTCTACCCATTTCGTGAACACACCTACCAGGACTAGGCAGTACTTATAGCCTCCCTGGGCGGTGGGCAGGGGGCCAATGTAGTCAACTTGTATCGACTGCCATGGTCCCTCTATCCTCCTGATGTGTCCCATAGGTACCTTCCTTTTGTGGGGGTCAGGGTTGTTAGCAGCGCACACCAGACAACCGGCGCAGAACTCACGGACATCTTCCGAGTCCTGGCCACCATCCTACCTGTTCCACCCATTGCCAGGTGGTCTCAGGCCCGGGATGCCCCGCTCCTGGACCCTCATGGGCCAGTTGAAGGAATTCCCTCCGGTGTTGCTGCGGCACAACCCATTGTTCCCCCCGGAACAGCATGCCTTCTTTCACGGAGAGGGTTGCTGTGCCGTAAGGACCCTCTACCCTTTTCCCTCAGTCACTGCACTGAGGACTGCCTTGAGGATGGGGTCTTGGGCTTAGACCGTCTTAAGGTCTGGGGCTAAAGCGACCCCTGCACTCCCTTGTGTCCCATCCCTACCTCTGACTGCTGCCATGGGTCTGGACCCATATGGGTCCCAGAAAGTGCCTGTGCGGGCACCCTCCTTGGCTAGCATGTCAGCCTGCTGGTTGCCTTGACTGTGGGGTTCTGTGGAGGAATGGGCTTTCACCTTATGGATGAAAACCTCCCCGTCCTCCCCCACTGCTGCTAGGATCTTCTCCAGCAGGTGTTTCACTGTGAGGGGTCTCCCGTCGGCGGAGGTGTATCCGCGGCGGGACCAGATGGCCAGGTATTCCGTACACGAATTGCACGTAAACATGCTGTCCGAGCAAATCGTGTATGGGGTGGGGAAGATTTCGGGGTGTGTAACGACGTACACCACAGCGGGCAGTTCAGCCTGCTGGGTGCTCATGGTGCTGGGGAGCTTAATCGCCAGGGCAATGTTTGCCGCTGGGGTCATAAACTCCACACCCCGTGAGTCGCTCGCCAGCAGATACCGTGCTGGAGCCGTCCACATAGATCTCGCGGCCTGTGGGGTGTATCCCGGCCCGTAAACCTATGCCCACTTCCCAAACCCCTTCTATGGGACACACAGGATATACCAGGTTGGCTGCAAACTTTGGCTCGCAGAGACCCTTCACCTTGAGGTCCATCTGTGAGAGGAGCAGGGTCCAACGAGCAATGCGGGCACTGCTCACGGTCGCATCTTTGATCCTTCCATTCAGGAGCATCTGGGTGGGTATGTGATGGGTGAGGAGGGTGATGGGAGAGGTGCCTGTGAAGATCAGTGATCTTTTCACAGCCCAATGTGTGGCCAAGAGGTGCCTCTCACAGTTGGAGTAGCTCCTCTCCACATCCGTGAGTATCCTGGAGGAGTAGACCACCGGCCTCAGCCGGCCATGCCGCTCTTGGAGCAGCACAGCACTCAGGCTGTCCCCACTGGCTGCTACCTCCAGGAAAAACTCTTTCCCCCCATCTATGGCCCCTAGAGCTGGTGCGGTCTGCAAGTCCTTCTTGAGCCTGACAAATGCTGTCTGGCAACCCTCATCCCAAACCCACTCCACTCCCTTGTGTAGGAGTCGGAGCAGAGGGGCTGCTGTGGTTGCATAGTCGTCAATGAATTCCCTGCAGTACCCGGTTAGCCCTAGAAAGGACCTCACACCCGTGACTGTGTTGGGGACTGGTAACTCTTGTACCACTACTCTCCTAGCCTTATCTATGGCCCTTTCTCCAGCGCGTACGGTCACGCATAGGAATTTCACCTCCTGCTGGCCGATCTGTGCTTTCTTGGGGTTTACTTTAAAACCCTTTTGCCTGAGCAGCTCCAGCAGTTCGGCCAGTAGTGGGCCATGCTCCTCTCTCGAATCGGTGAACAGGAGCAGGTCATCCACATATTGTACCAACTGTCTGGGCTGACTGAAATCCTTCAAACTGTTTGCCATGCACTGATGGAAAATGCTGGGGCTGTTGTGGAACCCTGAGGCAAACAGTTCCAGGCGTACTGTTGCCCTTTAAACGTAAAGGCAAACTTGTACTGGTCCTCCCTCCTTAAAGGGATGGACCAAAACCCGTTGGAAATATCCAGCACCGTGAAAGTGGTCGCGGATGCTGGAATACTCCCTATCAGGTCGGCGACTGCTGCTACTGTGGGTGCACAGGCTGGGATGTTACTGTTGAGCACCCGATAGTCCACCATGGCCCTCCAGGAATTGTCCGGCTTTCTAACCAGCCACAGTGGAGAGCTTACGTGGGTGGCTATCGGTCTCAGGACTCCCTGCTGTACTAAGGAGGACATGGCTGCTTCCATATCTGGCTCCGCTTCCCTGGGGAAGTTATACTGTTTCTGTGGTCGGGCCATGGGGTCCCCGTCTACGCTGACCTCAAACCCATTGACCCTCCCGCAGTCGTGTTTGTGTGTGGCAAATGTGGCCAGGTGGGCCTGCACAAATGTCTGGAACTCCTGTGGGGTGTTACTGACCATGAGCTCAAGGCTATAACCCTCTTTGGGCTTCATGGTGCACAGGGTCCCCTTCCCTTCCTTTCCTGGAATTATGACTACCTCGCCGTCCTTTCCTGTACTTGCCCCCCATAGGCAATGATTTCTTAAATCGACCAGGATCCCGTGGCCTACAATAAAGTCGGTCCCCAGGACCCCTCTTCCACCCTCCACTTTGTAGTGTATGTAACGTTCCACCTTTAAGAGAACTATTTTAAGGGTTGCACTACTTTATCTTGGCTACTGTATACTGTAATACCGGTGGTGACCACACCGGTATATAAGTGCTGTGTAAGGATTTATTGGGCAGATTCGCCCTGACCTTCGAATAGTAAAGACCTGTTAAAGTTACTTTTGTAGTCTGTGTATTAATTCGCCATATAACACACAGACTTTACAGTGGCGACGAGTTCGATCTTACCCTGCGGCAGCGATACATCCAAAGCAGTTAACGAGCATTGAGAAGAGGCATCCGCCCTCGTCGTTCTGCTGAGAGAAGACTCGAGTCTGCAGAGCAAGGAAGAAGGAAGAATTCAGACACGAAGCCTTCCATCAGCAACAGGCAGCGATCGTCCCTTCTGTCACGGTGGTGAGTGAGCCGATCAGCCACGAGAAGCAAGTCGGCCACGTTGACTGTGAGTAGGGGGGAAATAAAAAGAAACGGAGGATAAGGGCGGTGAACTCGACCACGGTCGGGGGAAAGGAGCTGGACAGAAGTCGGGGCCAGTGACGCTGAGACTGGGGCAGCGTAGGGCGCGGAAGCCGCGGTACAAGCGGGAACGCAGCCGGTGTGAGAGACCGGGCTACAAGCGGGAACGCAGCCGGTGTGAGAGACCGGGCTACAAGAGGGCTGGGAGACGCAACAGCGTCGGGAGACAGCTCGACCGCGACTGGCGAAAAAGGCCGGGCAGCTACCGAGGCCGCGAGGCGCTGTGACCGGGATCGTAAGGCGCGGGAAGAAATAAATAAAACTGCGGAGAACTCAGCCGCAGCTGGGGGAGGAAAGGACCGGACTGCGAGAGGGCTGGGGAGGCGCGATTGAAAGCCGCTGAGGGAGAGACAGAGCCCGAGCGAGCGGGAGAGCTTCAGAATAAACTGAAGCCGGCGCGCAGGCTGCGAAACCCGAAAGCCAGCGGTCATCGCCCGAGGGCAAAGCTTACCCCCCGCCAGAGGAAGACAAGCGCGGGAAACCGCCATCCTCGGAGGCGGGGAAGAAGATAAGCGCGGGAAACCGCCATTTTTGAAAAAAAAAGTTAAAAAGTAAAGAAAAATTTCGTTGTTGTTCTCAGAAAGATTGTGAAGATGCCTAAGCGTGGTAACATCAACGATTTCGATTCCGATGTGGAAGATTGGGCCACGTATGTAGAACGCATCGAGATATATTGTAAGGTCAATAAGATAGCAAATTATGATAAAGCTCTAACCTTACTAAACTCAATGGGTGCGAAGACATACGGGCTATTGAAGCATCTTCTATCACCAGCTAAACCGGCGGATCAGTCTTTCGCTAATATTGTTGCTGTCCTGAAGGATCATTTGAACCCCACACCGCTGATGTTAGCGGAACGATCTAAATTTTACGTGAGAACGCAACTAAAAGAGGAAAGCAACGCGGAGTACTTGGTTGAACTGCGTAGGCTAGCAAAATACTGTCAGTTTGGGGAAAATCTGACAGAGGCACTGAGAGACAAGTTCGTGTGTGGGATGTCGAAGGAAGAAACACAAAAGCGACTGCTCGAAGAGAACGATCTTACACTTGATCAGGCTGTCCTTATTGCAGCATCGCACGAAGCCGCAGCGAGAGGCACGGCGGAGATGCAGCTGAAGACAGCGGTACTCAGCGTGGATCAAATGACTTCGGGTACAACGAAATGTTATCGTTGTGGGAAGACAACACACGACCAGAACCAATGCTGGTTTAAAAACCAGGAATGTAAAAAATGTGGCAAGCTTGGTCACATAGCTAAAGTATGCCGGTCAGGAAAGAAGACCAGCAACAATAAGTCACCGCAGAAGAAGTACAGAAAGGTACATAAGGTGACTGTGAAGAGTTCAGATGAACAGAATTCGGATTCAGACTCCAACAGCAAGGAACTGGGTAGTCTGAGGATTCACAATGTGAGTAAGGAAACTGACCGACAAACTATCTGGGTCACACTACAGATTGCAAAAGTCCAAGTGAAGATGGAAGTGGACACCGGATCGGCATTGACGGTCATGAATAAGCAAGATTACAAAAAGTTATTCAAACATATTCCCCTACGGGATACGGAGATAGTATTGCAGACATACACGGGGCATAAAGTATACCCCATCGGAAAGATAAAAGTCAAGGTGAGACACAAGGGCAAAGAACACCAAGGAATGGACATATATGTACTACCCGAGGGAGGTCCACCACTTCTGGGGCGGGAGTGGATCAGGAAAATAAAGATAGACTGGCACTCCCTAAACACAATAATGGTAGATTCCGGAAAGAAAGATGTCAAACCTGAACGATTGTCCAGAATATTGGACGAGGCTAAAGAGGTATTCCAGCAGGGACTGGGAATACTGAGAGGAATTAAGGCAAAAATCAAGATTGCAGAACATGCAAGCCCAAAATTTTTCAAAGCCAGATCGGTACCTTACGCGGTACGACCTGCTGTGGAGGCAGAACTGGAAGAGCTTGAATGTTCAGGGGTACTGTCTAAGGTGGACTGGAGTGAGTGGGCCACGCCCATTGTTCCCGTCATGAAGCCTTCGTCGAGTAACAAGCCAGGGGGACCGGGAAAGGTCCGCATCTGCGGAGACTTCAAGATCACAGTTAATCCGGTGCTTCACACGGTACAATACCCGCTTCCGCGGATTGAGGATATCTTTGCTTCATTGTCTGGCGGGAAACACTTCACCAAGATAGACCTGGCGCAAGCATACTTACAGATGGAAGTCGAGGAAGAGTCGCGCCAGTATCTCACAATCAACATGCACAGAGGCTTGTATCGATATAATAGACTGTTTTTTGGAGTGGCTTCGGCTCCAGCAATTTGGCAGAGGGCCATGGAGCAGGTCTTACAGGGTATTCCAAGCACTCAGTGTTACTTGGACGATATCCTGATTACGGGAGAGGACGAGGAGGAACACCTCACAAATTTGAAACTGGTGCTCACCAGGTTGAAGGAATATGGCCTTCGAGCTAACCGCCAGAAATGTGAGTTCTTCCAGAAACGGATCTCGTACTGTGGTCATGTCATTGACCAAGAGGGCCTGCACAAGTCACCTGAAAAGATCGAAGCTGTTGTGAAGGCCCCCGCTCCGGAAAATGTATCACAGTTGAGGTCGTTTCTGGGGTTGATTAACTATTACCATAAGTTTCTGCCAAATCTATCCACGGTGCTGCACCCGCTGAATGCTCTGTTGCGGAAAGAAGTACCATGGAAGTGGAGCGAGGACTGTAAGAAGGCCTTTCGCAAAAGCAAGGCATTGATCACCTCTGAGGAAGTGTTGGCTCACTTCAATCCAACGCTACCTCTTCGTCTAGCTTGTGATGCTTCCCCTTATGGTATTGGAGCAGTACTCTCACACAAGTTGCCAAATGGCTCGGAAATGCCAGTCGCATTTGCATCCCGATCATTGACCTCCGCTGAGCGCAATTATGCTCAGATAGATAGGGAGGCTCTCAGCCTTGTGTGGGGAGTAAAGAAATTCAATCATTACCTGCAGGGCAAGAAGTTTACATTGCTGACAGACCACCAGCCGTTGGTATCCATATTCAACCCTAACAAGGCCGTTTCCACTATGACAGCGCAAAGGCTACAGAGGTGGTCTGTGTTACTAGGGGCACACCAATATGACATCGAATACAAAAGGTCCAAACAGCATGGAAATGCTGATGGGTTATCGCGCTTACCGTTGCCAGTGGTAGAAGAGGCGACTACAGTGGACCCAGTGGAGATGTTCCACTCAACCATAGTGGAATGTCTACCAGTAACAAATTCTATGATCGAAAAGGAAACAAGAAATGACCCGACTCTCTCACGAGTCTACGATTTAACGGTGGAGGGATGGCCAGCACATGGCGAGCCAATGTTGCCAGCATTTTCGCAAAGAAGAGAACAGCTGTCAGTGTGCCGAGGAACCTTGATGTGTGGATCTAGAGTGGTGATTCCACCCAAACTCCAGCATAAAGTGCTAAAGGAGCTGCATGAGGGGCATCTGGGTGGAGTGAAAATGAAGAACCTAGCCAGAGCGTTTGTGTGGTGGCCAGGTATTGATGGAGACATCGAAAAAATAACCAAGAGCTGTCTAGGATGCCAGAAGGTCCAAAACGCCCCACCACAAGCTCCTCTGCATCCATGGGAGTGGCCCTCATCTCCATGGCAAAGGGTACATATCGACTTTGCTGGTCCATTTATGGACTCAATGTTTTTAATCGCGGTGGATGCACGCTCCAAGTGGCCGGAGGTAATAAAGATGTCCTCCACCACCACGGAAAAAACCATCACAGTATTAAGGACCATATTTGCCAGGAATGGGCTGCCGGAACAGATCTGTTCTGATAATGGACCGCAATTTGTGTCCGAAGAATTCAGGAAGTTCTTAAAAAGCAATGGGGTTAAGCACTACACATCTGCCCCATACCATCCCGCCACCAATGGATTAGCTGAAAGGTTTGTCCAGACCTTCAAGAAGGCCATAAAGGCCATGGGTAATGAAGACATAAATCTACAACATAAGGTAGATAACTTCTTGTTGGCGTACAGGAATGCAACACATGCGGTCACAAACCAAACTCCCGCCATGATGTTTTTCAATAGAAGACTAAGATGTCGGCTGGATTTGATTAAGCCAAATGTCAGAAGGGACGTAGAGAACCGGCAATTTCAAGGCATGAATGAAAGGCCAATTAGAACCTTCCAGATAGGTCAACAAGTTTTGGCCCGGGACTATCGTACCGAGAAATGGCAGCCTGGAACTATTGGAAAAAGGCTAGGACCGCTGATGTATACCGTGGACATTGGTGAAAGCATAATAAGGCGCCATGTTGACCAGATCATAGAGTCATCCACAAAGGGCCAACCTACTCCACAACTCTATACGCCTAATGTTGAAGCAGAGATACCCAGAGCATCTACCTCCGATCCGGTAATACTGGAATCAGATGAACCTGACACTGTCCTTCAAGCAGAATCGACCTTGCCAGAAGAACCTACTACACCACCGAAAACTACTACACCACCAAGGCGTTATCCGGACAGAGTCAGGAAGCCTCCAGAGAGACTGAATCTGTGAACTGTTTTACATAAAGTTGTATATATGTTATGATGTTATATTAATGGGAATATATATATACTGTTAACCTAAAAAGGGAGGATTGTAGTGTATGTAACGTTCCACCTTTAAGAGAACTATTTTAAGGGTTGCACTACTTTATCTTGGCTACTGTATACTGTAATACCGGTGGTGACCACACCGGTATATAAGTGCTGTGTAAGGCTTTATTGGGCAGATTCGCCCTGACCTTCGAATAGTAAAGTCCTGTTAAAGTTACTCTTGTAGTCTGTGTATTAATTCGCCATATAACACACAGACTTTACACACTTCCCACTTCATTAGGACACAGGTCCACTTAGAGCAGAGAGGTCCTAAACGAATGGCGAGCGGGATGGAAAATGAGCCGGCCTGTTCTTTGCCTGTGAATCTCAACAGACTGTATGGGACCCCGTTAGATAGAGGTGAGGTGGTAGGGTTAGCTGAATGGACCACAGTGCATGATGCCCCCATGTCCAACAGATAGGTCCCCTTCACCCTTTCTACCTCCATCTCCACGAGGGGTCTTTTCCATTCATCGTACCGAAGGGAACACAGGTAAACAGGCTGCGCTGGCTCTAGTCAGGGCTGTGGGTTGGATGGGGCTGACGGGGTCAGAGCACCGGTAGCGGCTGCTACTTTCCCATGGCCAGTCAGTAAAGACCTCATGGTGTCCAAAAATGACTCGACCGCGGCTGGAGGGATTCCTGCCTCTGCCTTTTGGGCTGGGGCTGTGGAATTCTTTCCCTTGTTGTCTTTCCAAGGGTTTTTGCACTCCTTCCTCCAGTGACCGTCCTTCCCACACCCGTAACAATTTGTCTTTGTGTTGGGGGGGTTATTCCCTTCCTGATGCCACTCTTTCCTACCCTGTCCGGGTTTTACCTCCTGCACCTTCCCCTTAGGTGGGTGTGCATCGGTTCCTCTACCGTTCTTATAGGCTAGGGTCAACTGTCTGATCACCATAAGTTCAACGGTCAGGGGATTCCTAGGGTCAAACCAGACTTCCGCCTTGGCCCGGACCTGTGGCAAGCTGTTTGCCACCAGGCAGCGGAGCCAGTGGGCCAGGTGATCCCGGTCCAGGAACGCCCGGTTAGATGCCCCTGTACAGGCACTCCTATATACCGGCCATAACCTGTCCGCGAAAGCCTGCGGGGTTTCCCCTGCGAGCTGCACTGTCTTCTTCACACGGGAGAAAGGACTTCCCTCATTCATCCCCATGGCCTCTAGAACTTCATCCCTGAGCTCCTCATACCCGCTCTGCCCCCTCTTACACTTGTCAGAGAGAGACTGGAGGAGCTTACGCTCCAAAGAGAACAGCAGCATTTTAGCCTGCTCAGCATCATCGCATTCGTTGATGCTGGCGGCCTGTTCCACTTCCCTGAAGTGGACTGAGGGGTCCCCTTTCTCAGTGAGCCTTGGGATATGGCTCACCAAGCTGTTGGGTGCTATAGGGTAATACGAACTGGTTTTGGAGGGGTCCCTTTTCCTCGCCATCTACAGGTGGGCCGAACCTCCGATGCCGGGCTGGGCACATCAGTCCTGGTTCTAGCCTCTCCCGTGGGGGTTGTTCCACCTCCGCTTCGACCCCTGACTCCACCCCCCCTTGCCGCCAGACCTCGCTAAAACCTGGCGCTACAGGTGGTGGTCGCGGGACCTCCTGTTCCTCAACCGGGTCGCCCCTTGGCACTACCTGTGGTGTCTGAACCGTTCTCCCCTCGTTCCCTGTAAAGTCAACCTGGGCTGCCTTCGGGCTTATGAGGCACACCATGCCCTTTGCCCTCCTTAGGGCAAGGCTCAGATTCTCTATCTGTTCCTTGCAGGGGCCATGATCTGCATCTTCAAACCCCTGCTCTCTCGCTAACTTATAGGCTGCCTTTATGTCTTTTACTTTCTCCTCCTGCTCTCTTACTTGTCTTGCTAGGCGGGCATTCTTTTCTCGCAACCTCAGCTCATTGTTCTTGGCCTCGGTGACTTGACACCGAAAGTATTCCTGTTTGTTTTTATGTTTCTCTACTATCTGTAGTCTTTCCTGATTTTGGGTGTTTAATTCCTCCAATAATCGTTCCCCTGCTAGAGCCCTTGCTTGAGACAGTTTGGCTGCGTCCTGCAGCTCTTCTGTTAACATTTTAATGTGCTGATCTAAAAGCTGGATCTGTCGCAGGGCGCAGACCAACCAGATGGCCTTCTCCACTGACTTCTTATGATCCTTGCTCTCAGTCCATTTGGCTGCAGCGTCCATGGGACGCTCAGCGCACAACAGACTGGTCACCCATTTCTTGGTGATATTCACCTTCTCAAAAACGTAAGAGGAAATCCTCTCTTCCATCTTCGTTCTGTCCTCAAAAACAGTGTCTACTGCATTACATCCCTTTTGCCAAGCTCGTGCCACGGTCGCCATTTCAGGTATAGGGGGTGGGATAAGGATAAGGGGATTTTAATGTAGTTGTTTTCCCTCGATGTGCCGTGTGTTCCCCATTCCCATATAAGTGTAATTGTTTATGCCTGTATTTATACCAGTAATTTTCATAAGATTGTTTTATTCTGCTTTTAATAAAATTTTGGTTTTCTTACACCAAACCACTTGTCTACTCGATTTTCTGTATCGCCGCCTGTACCTAAGTCCAGTGTCTAGAACCCAGGGGTGTGGGAGCGATTCGAACCGCTCAGAGACAGTCAGAGGTGAAGCTGACTGGGCGCACGTCACCCCCCTACACAGCCTAATCCCTGTTCGGGCTGCAGCCCACTATTCTCTTCAGTGTGGCTGTCTTGTCTTGTCCTTTTGGTCCCTCGCATGCTGGCTGGGAACCTCTGTCCTCAGACCGATCCCCGACTTGAGAGGCTGCCCGTTTAAACTGGGGAGTTGGTGACCACGGTTTCTTTGGCCATGGCGTTCGTGGGGACCTTCTAGGGACTTTGGCTGGTGGGGGTTTTCTGGCTGGTGGGTCTTTAACACGAGCCACTGCCCCCTCCTGTGCGTTCTGTGAACCTTCCACTACCGTTGGCTGGGGATTTTTCTCCTCAGGCTTCTCCTCTCCTAAACCTGTGCTGGGGCAGGCAACTCTACGGAGCCTGATGCTGCAGGCTGAGGGTCTCCGCCCTCACATCCCACCTCTCCTAACCCTGGGTTAGGGGCAGGTAACTCTCTGCAGCCTAATGCTGCAGGCTGAGGGTCCCCGCCCCCAGGTCCCACCTCATCTAAGTCCCAGATGAGAGGGGGAGTGTCCCAAACAGTGGGTGGGGTGGCCCCTCCCTTAAAACAAGCCACTGCACCTGCCTGTGCAGTCTGTGAGTTTGCTCCTGCTGCAGGCTGAGGGTTTCTATCCTCAGACCTTGCCCTAATTGGCTGTTCCCTTCTCTCAGGGTTAAACAATTTACATTGATTAATGTAACTAGCAGCCTGCCAGTAACCCTGTTTTAAAGTTTCATCCGCTGCCCCGAACGGGCCTTCTTTGGACTCCCCATTCTTTCTCTTTACCAGGACGGCCTTAAAGACGAGATCTTGGGCTTGGACCTGCTTTAAGTCCGGGGCCAAAGTTACCCCTTCTGTGCCTCCCTTGTCCCGGATTGCGGCTACCGGGCCTGCTCTACAGGGATCCCAGAACTCTCCTTCCCTGGCCCCCTGCTTGGCCACCTTGTCGGTCTTTTGGTTATCCTCCCATGTGGTATGGAGGGATCCTAAATCTATGGCCAAAGGTTTGGACATTTCCTCAGCCTGCTCGTTCCCTGTGAATCCCATTAGGCTAAATGGGATCTCGTTAGACCTGGGTGAATTGGTCAGGTCTTCCGAATGGACTGTAGTGTATGTACCCGTCTATCTTTAAGGGAACTATTGAATGTAACCGTTCACCTTTAAGGGAACTACTTTAGGTGTGGCACTATTTGTTTGGCTTCTGTATACTGTAATACCGATAGTGACCACACCAGTATATAAGTGTTGTGCCAGGAGTTATTGGGCAGATTCGCCCGGACCTTCGAATAGTAAAGGCCTGTTTGTTTGTTACTTCTGAAGTCTGTGTATTTATTAACTGCACAACCCACAGACTTTACAGTGGCGACGAGTCCGATCGTACCCTGCGGCAAGATTACCAAAAGCAACAAAGAGCGTCGAAGAGAGACAACCGCCCTCGTCGTGCTACCAAAAGAAAACACGAGGCTGCAACAACAGAAAGCAGGAAGACTAACAACAAAAGCTGTATCAGCAACAGGCACTGACTACCCTTCTGCCACGGTGCGGAGTGAGCCGACCAGCAAGAAACAAGGCGGCCGAAGAAACTGTGAGTAGGGGAAGGGGTAGAAGTATCCGGAGGATAAGGGCAGAGCACTCGACCTCGGTCGAGGGGGAGCTGTGCCGGCCAAAAGTCGGGTCCAACGGCGTCGGGTGACAGCCGGACCGCGATCGGCGGGAAAAATCCGGGCAGCGACCGCAGCCACGAAGCGCTGAGCCTGCGAGTAGGCGCGGGAAGAGAAATCCAGCCGCAGCCGGGGAGGGAAACACCGGTCTGCGAGAGGGCTGGGGAGGCGAACGGGAACCGTGCGGGTGAGAGCCTGCGAGGAGCCAGTCCAGCGGCTGAGCTGTTCTCCACCAACGGGGTACTCAGAGCCAGCAAAACCGAACGTGCGGGAGTGGGTGAGAGACACAGCCGAAAACGGGGTGAGAGACTGCGCGAGAGCCAGTCCAGCGGCTGAACTGTCCTCTGTTAACGGGGTGTACCCAGCGCCGGTAGAGCCGTGCGGGCGGGAGGAAAAGACATAGCCGAGTAAGGGGAGCTGTGCAGAAGCCAGCCAGCGGCTGAACCTGTCCGCTGTGGGGGAAGCGTACCCCTTCCACCGGGAAGAAACGCGGGAAGCCGCCATTAGGCGGAGAAGACGCCAGAAGCGGGAAACCGCCATTGAAGTGGGCGGGGCGAGAAAGGAAGAGCGGGAAACCGCCATTTTTGCGGGAAAACCGCCATCTTGATTGACATACCGCCATTGAAGTGGGCGGGGAGAGAAGGAAAGAGCGGGAAACCGCCGATTTTGCGGGAAAACCGCCATCTTAGAAACAAACAAATAAATAAGAATACTTAAAGAAATACTGGTGCTGCTCCCAAGGGAAGAAAAATGCCTAAGCGAGGGAATATTAACGACTTTAATTCGGAAATAGAAGACTGGGCCACGTACGTGGAACGCATAGAGATCTATTGCGAAGCCAACAAAATAGAGGAAGACGACAAGGCGATAACATTGCTAAACTCGATGGGGGCAAAAACATACGGGCTCTTGAAGCATCTAATAGCACCAAATAAACCAGCGGATCAGACCTTCGAAGAGATTGTGGCTGTGCTGAAGGACCATTTGAACCCCACACCGCTGATGCTGGCTGAACGATTCAAATTCTACGCAAGAACGCAGAAGAAAGATGAAAGCAATGCGGAATACTTGGTCGAACTGCGTAGGCTAGCAAAATACTGCCAGTTCGGAGGGAATCTGACAGAAGCGCTGTGGGACAAGTTCGTATGCGGATTGTCCAAAGAAGGGACGCAGAAGCGACTACTGGAAGAGAACGACCTCACACTGGACAGGGCTGTCCTTATAGCTGCATCGCACGAAGCCGCAGCGAAAGGAACAGCGGAAATGCAACTAAAGGCGGCGGCACTCGGGGTGGACCAAATTACTTCAAGCACAACAAAATGCTACCGTTGTGGGAAGACAACGCATGACCAGAATCAATGCTGGTTTAAGAACCAAGAGTGTAGGAAATGTGGCAAACTGGGTCACATCGCGAAGGTATGCTGGTCCGGGAAAAAGACCAATAATCAAAGGAAGCCACCACAAGAAAAGTACAACAAGGTACACAAGGTGGCTGAGAAGAGTTCAGACGAACAGAATTCAGACTCAGACCCAAACAACCAGGAGCTGGGTAGGCTGAGAATCCACAATGTGGGTAAAGAAACGGATCTACAGGCCATCTGGGTCATACTAAAAATAGCTGGAGTCCAAGTAAGAATGGAGCTGGACACTGGATCAGCTCTATCAGTCATCAACCGAAGGGACTACCACCGGCTATTCTCTCACATACCTTTAAGAAATACCAAGTTCGTATTACAGACATACACGGGGCATAACGTATACCCCGTGGGGAAAATAAGAGTCAAGGTGAGAGATAGGGGTAAAGAACACCCAAGAATGAACTTGTACGTATTACCTGAGGGAGGACCACCACTTCTAGGGCGGGAGTGGATTAAGAAAATAGACATGGAATGGCATTACCTAAAAGCCATAATGAGGGAGGACTCGGTGCAAGCTATTAGCTCAGATTCTGAAATGGATGATGATAAGACCAAGTCGAATATGGAAGACAAGGCTAAAAGGGACTTGCCGACGATGGGAAAGAAAACGAAAACATGCAGAAGGACTTATGGTACAAAGAAGAATAAAGCTGCAGAGCAGAACTCCAGGTTGACAGAGAATTCTGAGCCTGTTCAAGCAAAGGATTCATCCATGATGGAAGAACACCGAGCTCGGACGCAAACTTATGTCAAAGTACGACAACAATTAGAACAGTTGAGTGACCGTCTCGTACAAGAGATGAAAAATATGGAAAGGTTCTGGGACACCGAATGGGAGAACCTGGAAAGACTACAGAGACAGCTAGCTCAAGCAGAGAGCGACCATAGAGCCATCGTGGTCAAATACCAATCACATTCCCCTGATGCTGTTCAGGAACTAGAATATTTACAGAATGAACCAAAGGAAAAGGAATCTTCAGGGAGCCAGGATTTTATTCCAGTTCTTCTCTACGACTCCTTACAAGCAGAATGTGAGAAGTTGAAAGAACAGTATGAACAGGCCCAGGCTACAATTCTGGAGGGGGTTAACTCGGCAGCCTCCGAAAAGCTAGTTTCAGTAGAAGCATATGAACAACTAAAGGTTGAACATGAGCAAGAAGTCCAAAGGCTGCAGGAAATTCTTGATGAGCTCAAGGCCAAGACAGACTCATCGGTAGGAGATCCATCCATAGATGAGAAATTAGAGGTGAAAATCATGGCAGAGCATGAAAGACAGGATGTCCAAGAACTTATAAAAACATTGAAGGACACCCAAGACAAATATGAGGCGGCAATGACCGAGGTTCAACAACTTGAAGAACAGATTCAACTGGGAATCCTTTCAGTGGAAGAACAGGACACTGTAAGAATGGTCCCTGAACATGAACTAGAGAGCATCAGGGCGCAACTTTTCCGAGCGCTGAAAGCCAAAGTTCAAGAGGAACGTAAGGTGGAAGTATTGGAGAAAGAGGTGGAGGAAATGGAGAAGACTCTGATCCACCGTGTTCCCAGGGAAGAGTTAACGGTCAGCCAACTCCTTCATATGCTGAAGGACAAGACTCTGCAAGGGGAACAATCTGAACACGAGCTTCAATCTTCAGGGGGAACGAGTTCGGAGCTCTCAAAAGTCACGGAGATAGCTGAGGTGGCAACACAAATTTTACAAGGATGCCAAAAGTATGTTGAATCACGTCAAGGTGAACAGAAGAATGTGGAAACCGTTACTTCAGTAGAAGGGTTAAATAGCCTGATAACGCAATTACCGATGGAAAGGAAGGTATTGAACTCACAAATGAGGTCCGTCGTGAAGGAATGGCAGATAACCCAGGAAGAGCGGGATGAATATGAATGCATGAAGAAGGCTTTTCAAGAAAGATGTTTAGGGAAGGAACCACCGTCAGCTAACGTCCAGATGGGTGAGGAGGAAGAAGAAGTCTCTCTCGCTGGCCTAACTCAGGACGAACCCGAATATTACCATGACCTGTTGAGTGAAACTGAATATTACGAGGATGTGGTCTGCCCAGCTTGTGATGAAAACTCTCAAAGTGCTGAAATCCGGAGGAAGCACTTAAGGTCTAAGGAACATAGAGAGTTGGTGGCGCTACAGCTGGCAGCCGAGAAAGGAGCTCCGAGAGTTTCAAAAAGGCAGAAAAGAAAAAGAAGAAGCAGAAGATAATAACTGTCTAAAATATTAGCACTTCTACCATTCCAGGCGGGACATTACGAAAGGAGCTAAATTAGTTGAAAAACTGGAAAATGTCAAGACAGCCAGTTGGTTGTAAAAGTCCGCACTGCTGGTTCAACAGGACCAAGGTTCAAGCTGTTACGTCAAGAAAAAGGCTATGGAGGAGTCACGCTAGCCAGGTAATCCGGCTACACCAAAGAAATGTTGTTCGGAACGAGTCAAGATCAGAGACTGAATCTATGAACTGTTTCCGCAGAGACTGAACCTGTGAACTGTTTCCACCGAGATTATATTTGTAAATTGTTTTATATGACATTGACTCCACCGAGATTATATCTGTAATTTGTTTTATAGGAAGTTGAAGATATGTATGTTTAACGGGGACTCTGTAAGTAATAAGCTAAAAAGGGAGGATTGTAGTGTATGTACCCGTCTATCTTTAAGGGAACTATTGAATGCAACCGTTCACCTTTAAGGGAACTACTTTAGGTGTGGCACTATTTGTTTGGCTTCTGTATACTGTAATACTGATAGTGACCACACCAGTATATAAGTGTTGTGCCAGGAGTTATTGGGCAGATTCGCCCGGACCTTCGAATAGTAAAGACCTGTTTGTTTGTTACTTCTGAAGTCTGTGTATTTATTAACTGCACAACCCACAGACTTTACATGGACCACCGTGCTGGAAGCTCCAGTGTCCACCGAATATCTCCCCTGCACCGTCTTCACCCGCATCTTAACACAGGGCCTGCTCCACTCATCGTTTTCAAGGGGACACAGGTCGACAGGCTGCGCTTGTTCTAGTCAGGGCTGTGGGTTGGGTGGGGTGGATGGAGTCAGAGCACCGGTGGTGGCTGCTACCTTCCCTGGGCCAGTCAATAGGGACCTCATTGCATCCAAAAATGACTCGACCGTGGCAGGAGGGATTCCTATCTCTGTCTTTTGGGCTGGGGCTGAGGAATTCTTTCCCTTGTTATCCTTCCAAGGATTTCTACACTCCTTCCTCCAGTGTCCATCCTTCCCACAGCCGTAACAGTTAAGCTTTGTGACTTCAAATAAAGCTGTTGGACTATAACCTGGTGTTGTGAGACTTCTTACATAAGCTTTGTGCTGGAAGGGTTATTCCCTTCCTGATGCCACTCCTTCCTACCGTGTAAAGTCCGTGCCTCAATAATACACGGACTTCGGGAGAACAGTTTAACAGGTACTTTACTGAACAAGAGGCAGCTTGAAACTGAAACTACAGAAGCCTGCTAGGGCCTTTTATACAGGGGTGGTCACTGCCGGTACTGCAGTCTAAGACCAGTTATTCCCCTTTTAGATAAACAGTACATAACATTCATTTAACAATTAATAATAACTAATTACAATTACAATTTTCTCAGTAATATATACATCAACTGAAATAGTCATTTATAAGTTCAGTCTTTGAGGAGGCTTCCTGATCCGGACTGAATAGTGCCTTTCTCGAGTATCCTGTTCTGGCGGTGGAGTCAATTCTGGCTCATTGTCATTGGTTGGTTCGTCAGCTTCCAATACCCCTGCTTCTGAGGTAGACGCAATCTGTACTTCGGGCTCATTACCAGGTGCACATGCTTGTGGTACAGGTTTGGCTTGTTCCTGTGACTCTAGAATCTGGTCAGCATGGCGTCTCACGATGCTCTCGCCAACGTCCACTGTGTACATTAGTGGTCCCTGCTGTGTGCATATCGTGCCTGGCTGCCATTTTTCTGTTCGGTAGTCGCGGGCCAAGACTGGTTGCCCTATCTTGAAGCTCCTGGTTGGCTTCTCATTTATGTGCTGGAACTGCTTATCCTCAACATCTCGTCTTATGTTTGGTTTGAGCAAATCCAAGCGACATCTTAGTCTCCGGTTGAAAAACAGTACGGCTGGAGTTTGGTTGGTTACTGCATGTGTCGCATTCCGGTAAGCAAACAGGAAGTTATCCACCTTGTGTTGCAGTGGTATGTCGTCATTATACATTGCCTTTATGGCCTTTTTAAAGGTCTGAACAAACCTCTCAGCCAATCCATTTGTGGCTGGATGATATGGGTCAGATGTGTAATGTTTCACCCCATTATTCTTCAGGAATCTCCGGAAATCCTCAGACACAAACTGTGGGCCATTGTCGGAACAGATCTGTTCTGGCAACCCATTCCTGGCGAAGATGGTCCTTAGGACTGCAATAGTTTTCTCCGTGGTGGTGGAGGACATTTTAATGACCTCTGGCCATTTCGAATGGGCGTCCACAGCGATTAGAAACATTGAGTCCATAAATGGACCAGCGAAATCAATGTGTACCCATTGCCATGGAGATGAGGGCCACTCCCATGGATGTAGCGGGGCCTGTGGTGGAGTGTTTTGGACCTTCTGGCATCCTGTGCATCTCTTGGTCATATCCACGATTTCTTTATCGATTCCCGGCCACCACACAAACGCCCTGGCTAGGCTCTTCATTTTTACCCCTCCCAGATGACCCTCGTGAAGCTCATTGAGTACTCTATCTCTCAACTTGGGTGGAATTACCACTCGGGATCCACACATCAAGGTTCCCCGGCACACTGACAGCTGTTCCCTCCTTGGCGAGAATGCTGGCAACAGTGAGTCGCCATATGCTGGCCATCCCTTCACCGTCAAATCATAGACCCAAGAGAGTGTCGGGTCATTTTGGGTTTCCTTCTCAATACTTGCGTTTGTAACAGGCAAACATTCAACTATGGTCGCATGGAATATTTCCACAGGGTCCACTGCAGGTGCTTCTTCCGCCGTAGCCAACGGTAGGCGCGACAGCCCATCAGCGTTTCCATGTTGTTTCGTACCTTTGTACTCTATATCATACTGATGTGCCCCTAGAAAAAGTGACCATCTCTGCAGCCATTGCGCCGTCATCACCGGAACGCCCTTCTTTGGGTTAAAAATTGAGACCAGGGGTAGATGATCAGTCAGTAGGGTGAATTTCTGCCCGTGCAGATAGTGATTGAACTTCTTCACCCCCCACACCAGGCTGAGGGCCTCCCTGTCAATCTGGGCGTAGTTATGCTCGGCTGAGGTTAGCGAGCGCGATGCAAAGGCTATTGGCCTCTCTGAACCGTCACGGAACTTGTGTGACAGCACCGCTCCAATGCCGTAAGATGACGCATCATATGCCAACTGAATCGGTAGTGTTGGGTTGTAGTGGGCCAATGCTTCTTTTGAAGTGATTTGGCATTTACATTCCTGAAAGGCACGCTTACACTCATCACTCCATTTCCATGTTACACCAGTTTGAAAGAGGGCGTTCAGTGGGTGCAGAATTGTAGGTAAATTCGGCAAGAACTTATGGTAGTAGTTCACCAACTCGAGGAACGACCTCAGTTGCGACACATTTTCTGGTGCTGGAGCCTTGACTACAGCCTCAATCTTGTCCGGTGACTTATGCAATCCTTCCTCATCAATCATGTGGCCACAATACGAGATTTGTCTCCTGAAGAACTCGCATTTGGGATGGTTGGCTCGTAGCCCATATTCCTGCAATCTCGTGAGCACCTGTTCCAGGTTGGCAAGGTGTTCATTGTCATTTTCGCCCGTAACCAGGATGTCGTCCAAATAACACTGGGTCCCCGGGATCCCTTGCAGGACTTGTTCCATTGCCCTCTGCCACATAGCCGGGGCCGATGCTACCCCAAATACCAGTCGATTGTACTGGTAAAGGCCTTTGTGAGTGTTTATCGTGAGGTATTTCCTAGATGCTTCTTCCACCTCCATTTGTAGATAAGCTTGAGCCAGGTCAATCTTTGTAAAACGTTTCCCTCCAGATAGTGAGGCGAAAATATCTTCTATCCACGGAAGCGGATGCTGTACTGTGTGCAGGACTGGGTTCACAGTCACCTTGAAGTCCCCACAGATGCGAACCTTCCTTGGCTCTCCAGGCGTGCTGCTCAATGCTTTCTTCATTGCAGGAACGATGGGTGTGGCCCACTCGCTCCAGTCCACCTTAGACAGCACCCCCGAATGCTCCAGACTCTCCAGTTCAGCTTCCACAGCTGGGCGTATCGCGTATGGCACCGGTCTAGCCTTGAAAAATTTTGGGGTTACGTTATCCTCAATCTTTATGGTTGCCTTTACTCCTTTTAGAGTCCCAAGTCCTTGTTGGAACACCTCTTCCGCGTCAGATAGAATTTGTGACAGACGTCCAGGTGCGACGTCATCATCTTTTTTGTCAGTCACAGTTAGTGCCAGAATGGAATGCCAATCCAATTGTAGTCTTCGGATCCATTCACATCCCAATAATGGTGGTCCTCCATCTCGTAGTATATACATGTATAGTTTCTGTGTTTCCTTTCCGTTATATTCAAGTGGCACCCTTATTTTTCCTCTGGGGTAGACCTTTTGCCCCGTGTATGTCTTCAATACAATGGACGTGTCCTTTAAGGGTATGTGTGAGAATAGCCGCTCATAGTCTCGTCGATTCATGACAGTTAGGGCTGATCCTGTGTCCAATTCCATTTTCACTGGGGACCTTGCTATCATGAGGGTGACCCAAATGGTTCAGTGATCTTCTTTTGCGATCACGTTGTGTAACTTTAAACAACTTAGTCGCCTGCTCCCGGAGTCCTTATCACTCTCCTGATCTTCTGAACTACTATCTGTCAGTTTCTTTACTTTCCTGTACTGTTCCTTAGTAGTTCTTGTTGTGTTGGTCTTCTTTCCCGACCTGCAGACTCTTGCTATATGTCCCATTTTCCCGCATTGCCTGCATATTTTGTCTTTAAACCAGCAGTCCTTCTGCTCATGGGTTGTTCTGCCGCAGCGATAGCACTTTTCGGCTCCATACGCCATTTCGTTAGCGCTGTATTCTTGTGGTTTCTGTTGTATTTCCGCTGCTCCCCGTGCTGCTGCTTTGTAGGATACTGCCACGCTGAAAGCCTGTTCTAGCGTCAGGTCCTTTTATTAAAGTAGTCGTTTCTGGGTTCCTTCACTCTGGAGCCTGCAGACAAACTTATCCCGTAAGGTGTCTGCCAGTCCTGCTCCGAACTGGCAGTGCTTCGATAACTTGCGTAGTTCCGTAAGATAGTCAGCATTGCTCTCATCTTTGTGCTGATTTCTTTTATGGAACTTGAATCTTTCTGCTATCAGCAGTGGTGTAGGGTTTAGGTGTTCCTGTAAGATATGAACAATCTCCTCAAAACTTTTCTCCATTGGTTTAGCTGGGGTAATTAAATTCCGCAATAGGCCGTATGTACTCGCACCCATCAGATTTAATAATACCGACGCCCTCTTTCCATCAGCCACCTCATTTGCCTTGCAGTACACTTCAATTCTTTCCACATACGTGGTCCAGTCTTCTACCTCGTTGTCGAAAGCAGTGATACTGCCACTTTTTGGCATCTTGGGCAATTTAAAATGGCGCCTCCCGCGCTTTTGCTTCTTCCCCAATGGAATAAAATGGCGCCTCCCGCGCTTTTGCTTCTTCCCCAACGGGATAAAATGGCACCTCCCGCGCTTTTGCTTCTTCCCCTTACTGCCACGCTGCTCCTAGCGTTCTACAGGGTAATGGCGGCGACCCGCAGCTTCGGCGCGTCTTGCTTTCCTTCCCCCCCGTTTAGTTTTTCTCCGCTGTCCTGTTCTCGAGCACCGACCGCGCCCTGTGCGCTCCACCCTCTCTCTCTTGTTTTCTTTTCCCGGCGACGCTGCGCAGCCCGATTTGTTGAGCCGCTCGATCGAGCTTGAGCCCGCCGCAGTCCGGAAGGGTCAGTGTGCTACCTGCTACCAGCACGATTCGCTGGAACCACAGTCTCTCCCGCAATTCTCCAAACACCGATGGATTCTTTGGGCGGTTTTCCTCGGTCGACGCCCGTTGCTCAGACTACGACCTTCCAGGACCTTCCTTTCAGGCGAGATCCCCGTGAGATGATGCCACACTGCAGGTGAGTTCGAACTTACTCGTCGCCACTGTAAAGTCCGCGCCTCAATAATACACGGACTTCGGGAGAACAGTTTAACAGGTACTTTACTGAACAAGAGGCAGCTTGAAACTGAAACTACAGAAGCCTGCTAGGGCCTTTTATACAGGGGTGGTCACTGCCGGTACTGCAGTCTAAGACCAGTTATTCCCTTAAAGGTACATACACAACACCCTGGCCGGGTTTCATTTCATGCACCTTCCCCTTAGGTGGGTGTGCATCGGTTCCCTTACCATTCCGGTAAGCTACGGTCAATTGTCTGATCGCCGTCAGTTCGGTAGTCAGGGGATGCTTTGGGTCAAACCACATTTCTGCCTTGGCCCTGACCTGTGGCAAGCTGTTTGCCACCAGGCAACGGAGCCAGTGGGCCAGCTGATCCTGGTCCAGTTTAGCCCGGTGATATACCTATCAATTCATCCAATGAAAAGCGACGAGTTAAGACAGTAACTATAGGTTTTTATTGGCTAAATAACAGAGCCCACCCTCGTGGGTGATCAGATCCAACAAGGAGGAATACCAGCCAGTCGACCACCTTTATACCTGGGCAAGTAGGTGGAGCCATGGGCGGAGTCAGCAGTGGTCAGCCCAGGTATAACAGCGTGACAAGAGGCGACCTCGTGTAGTGATACAACAGTGTAAACAGTGATAACCATAGTGTAACGATAGTGAACGATAAAAGTGGTTTACCACATTCACCCCTTGTTTAGATTTGAGTCCGGCGGGGTGAAGTGTACTACCAGTTCGGGTATGTCAGTCTGTCCGGAGGCCTCGTAAGCCTTTCCGATCGTCGCAGCAGCGGCGGCGGTGATGCAGTATCCGATGTTAATGCTGGTGCCTGCGTGGTCGGCGAAGGCTCGTGGGGTTCCGGCATGCCGTCTACCTGGGCTGGATTTGGGGGGGTGGTGGGGGGTAACGGTGGTGTCTCGGGTGCCCGAGGGTGCAAGGTCTCGTAAGGAGACTGTGTCCTCCCGCCCGTCTGGGTATGCCACATAGGCGTACTGGGGGTTGGCGTGCAGGAGGTCCACCCTCTCGACCAGGGGGTCCGTTTTATGGGCCCTCGCGTGCTTTCGCAGCAAGACGGGCCCCGGAGAGGTCAGCCAAGTTGGTAGCGTGGTTCCCGTAGTCGACTTCCTGGGGAAAACAAACATTCGTTCATGGGGGGTGGCGTTAATGGCAGTGCAAAGCAGTGACCGGATGGAATGCAGCGCTGCCGGGAGGACTTCCTGCCAGCGAGAGGTTGGGAGGCCCTTGGACTTTAAGGCTAAGAGAACGGCCTTCCAGACAGTCGCGTTCTCTCTTTCCACCTGGCCGTTCCCTCGGGGGTTGTAGCTGGTGGTCCTGCTTGCAGCAATACCTCTCGCTAGTAGGAACTGGCGAAGTTCCTCACTCATGAAGGAGGAGCCCCGGTCGCTATGTATATAGTTCGGGAACCCGAACACGGCGAAGAGGTCGTTCAGGCATTTGATGACCGTGGTACTGGTCATGTCTGGGCAGGGGAAGGCAAAGGGGAAACGGGAGTACTCGTCAATGATGTTGAGGAAGTACACATTATGGTCAGAGGACGGGAGGGGCCCCTTAAAATCGATGCTCAAGCGCTCGAAGGGGCGGGTGGCCTTGATCAGGCTTGCTCTGTCCGGCCTAAAGAAATGCGGTTTGCATTCGGCACAGGTTTGGCAGTTCCTGGTCATGGTCCTGACCTCCTCGATGGAGTAGGGCAGGTTGCGGGCCTTAATGAAGTGGTAAAGTCTGGTGACTCCGGGGTGGCAGAGGTCGTTGTGGAGGGTCTGCAGTCTATCAATTTGCGCGTTGGCGCATGTACTTCGTGATAGAGCATCTGGGGGTTCGTTCAGTTTACCAGGCCGGTACAAGATCTCATAATCATAGGTGGAGAGCTCGATTCACCACCTCAAGATCTTGTCGTTCTTGATTTTGCCCCTCAGCTTGTTATTAAACATAAAAGCGACCGAACGCTGGTCGGTGAGGAGGGTAAATCGTTTGCCTGCCAGGTAATGCCTCCAGCGTCGTACAGCCTCCACGATCGCCTGGGCCTCCTTCTCGACCGAGGAGTGTCGGATCTCAGGGCCCTGGAGGGTCCTTGAGAAGAAGGCCACCGGTCTCCCCTCCTGGTTAAGGGTTGCGGCTAGGGCGAGGTCGGATGCATCGCTCTCCACTTGGAAAGGGATAGACTCATCCACCGCGTGCATTGTGGCCTTAGCAATGTCTCCCTTAATGAGGGAGAAGGCTGCGCACACTTCTGCCGTCAGGGGGAAGGAGGCGGACTTCATGAGGGGTCTGGCTTTGTCCGCATAATTCGGCACCCATTGGGCATAGTAGGCGAAGAGCCCCAGGGTCCTCTTCAGCGCCTTTGGACAGTGGGGGAGGGGAAGCTCCATGAGGGGGCGCATTCTTTCGGGGTCGGGGCCGATGACTCCGTTCTCTACTACGCAGCCGAGGATGGCAAGGCGCGAGGTGTTAAACACACATTTCTCCTTATTGTCGGTGAGGTTCAGCCGTTGGGCCGTACGGAGGAATCTCTCCAGATTAACATCATGGTCCTGCCGGTCGCGGCCGCAGATGGTGACGTTATCTAGATAGGGGAACGTGGCTTGCAGCCCGTTCTGGTCCACCATCCGGTCCATCTCCCTTTGGAAGACCGAAACCCCGTTGGTGACGCCGAAGGGAACCCTAAGGAAGTGGTAGAGGCAGCCATTCGCCTCGAAGGCGGTATACTGGCGGTCCTCAGGGCGGATAGGGAGTTGGTGGTAGGCCGACTTAAGGTCGATGGTAGAGAATACTCGGTACTGTGCAATCTGATTGACTATATCAGATATGCGGGGAAGGGGGTATGCGTCCAGCTGGGTGTACCGGTTTATGGTTTGGCTGTAGTCGATGACTAGGCGGTTTTTATCGCCGGTCTTAACGACTACGACCTGGGCACGCCAGGGGCTGTTGCTCCTCTCGATGATGCCCTCTTTCAGGAGACGCTGCACCTCAGAGCTAATAAAAGCTCTGTCCCCGGCGCTGTACCGCCTGCTCTTGGTAGCGACAGGTTTACAGTCGCGGGTGAGGTTGGCGAACAGGGAGGGGGGTGGAACCCTGAGGGTGGATAGGCCGCAGGTGGTACGCGGTGGGCGGTTTAAAGGCTGTTGGTTGTCGACTGTGAGTGGGGGGAGGGGTCCACCGTATGCCAAAGTGACACTTTGAAGGTGGGATTGGAAATCCAGCCCTCGTAGGACGGCAGCGTTGGGGCAGGACGAGAAGTTTAAAATTTTTATACTCCGTGCCCCTAACCGACAGGGTCACAACACAGTATCCGCTGATGTCTGTTGAATGGGACCTCAACGCCATCGAGATCCGGTTGCGCGTTGGCTGGACAGTGAGGGAGTAGTGGCTCACCGTGTCTGGATGGATGAAACTCTCCGTGCTTCCGCTGTCGAACAGACAGGTCGTGGCGTGGCCGTTTACTTTGATGTCCATCATGGACTTGGACAGGTGATGCGGGCGAGCTTGGTCCAGTGTGACGGAGGCTAGTGTATGGCTGAGCGAGCTGCTGTAGTCTGCGGGTGAGGCTGTGGTCGGGTCTGGAGACAAGGTGGCGGTCGAGTGTGGTGAACAAAATGGCGGTGCCCACGACGTTGCATAAAATGGCGGAGAAGATGGCCGCCCCCACAACTCACATGAGGCACTGCCGGTGTCGGTGGCCTTGATCAAAGATGGCCACCCCCACGACTCACACGAGGGGATACTGGCATCTGTGGCCTTGATGAAAGATGGCCGCCCCCACAACTCGCATGAGGCACTGCTGGCGTCTGTGGCTTTCCCCCTGCAGGCCTTCGCGAAGTGGCCTTTCTTGTGGCAGTCGGAGCAGGTCGCGTTTCTTGCAGGGCAGCGCGCCCTCGGGTGTTTCGCCTGGCCACAGAAAAAGCAGCCAGCGGCCCGATCGCGGGGCTCCGATGTCGCAGCCGGTACCGGGGGTGGTGGTCCCGATCGGGTCCGGGACGCCGACGCTGAGGTAGGTCCCAGAGGCGACAGTGCGAGGGGTATTGCGGTCAGGGTCGGGCCCGAGTCCCAGGGTCGCGCAGCACAGTACCTGGAATACGCCTCGAGGTCCCGATGGGCCACTTCCAGAGAGCGAGCGAGGGCTGCAGCTGTGTTCAGGTCGAGGTCCTTTGATTCGAGCAGTCTTTGCCGTGAGTAGTCGGATCGAAGGCCTTTCACGAAGGCATCGCGGATATTCTCTTCAGTATTTTCTGCAGCCGTTACAGCTTTAAAGTCACAGTCCCTGCCGAGTGTTTGTAGCGCCCGTAAAAATTCATCTACAGACTCTCCTGGCTGTTGCGGGCAGGATCTTAGGAGATGTCTGGCATACATAGAGTTTACCGGGCTCCGGTACTGCTCTTTCAGCAGGTTGAGGGCGGCCTCGTATGTAGTAAGGTCCTGGATGAGTGCAAATACTTTAGGACTCACTTGGGCGGTCAGAACTCTTAGTTTGGATCTCTGAGGCACGCCGGATTCTCCCAGGTAGGATTCGAAACAGCTCAGCTAGTGTTTGAAGTCGAGGGCTGAGTTTGCTGCCTGTGGGTTTAGATCCAGGTACGGCGGTCGGAGGGCTCGCAGCCAGGCCGGCTGTTGTAGCTGGGCATCTGACTGGTCGTTTGGCTGCTCCGTTAAAGACATTTCAAAATTTAGCCAATAAAATTGATATACCTATCAATTCATCCAATGAAAAGCGACGAGTTAAGACAGTAACTATAGGTTTTTATTGGCTAAATAACAGAGCCCACCCTCGTGGGTGATCGGATCCAACAAGGAGGAATACCAGCCAGTCGACCACCTTTATACCTGGGCAAGTAGGTGGAGCCATGGGCGGAGTCAGCAGTGGTCAGCCCAGGTATAACAGCGTGACAAGAGGCGACCTCGTGTAGTGATACAACAGTGTAAACAGTGATAACCATAGTGTAACGATATAACAGTGATAACCATAGTGTAACGATAGTGAACGATAAAAGTGGTTTACCACACCCGGTTAGGTGCCCCAGTACAGGCACTCCTATACACCGGCCACAACCTGTCCGCGAAAGCCTGCAGGGTTTCCCCTGCGAGCTGCACTGTTTTCTCCACCCGGGAGAAAGGACTTCCCTGATTCATCCCCATGGCCTCCAGAACTTCCTCCCTGAGCTCCCCATACTCACACTGTCCCTTCTTACACTGGTCAGAGACGGACTGGAGGAGCTTACTCTCCAGGGAGAATAGTAGCATTTTGGCCTGTTCAGCATCATCGCACTCGTTGATCTGGCTGCCTGTTTCACTTCCCTGAAGTGGACTGAGGGGTCCCCATTTTCCGTGAGTTTTGGTATATGGCTTACCATAGCCCTAAGCTGTTGGGTGCTGTAGGGAACTACGAACTGGTTTTGGAGGGGTCCCCCCTCTCCGTACTCAGCGGGTGGGCCAAACCTTCGCTGCCGGGCCGGGCACATTGGCCCTGGTCCCGGCCTCTCCCGCGGGTTTTTTTCCACCTCAGCTTCTACCCCTACCTCCACACCCACCCCGCTGCCAGACCTTGCTGAAACCTGGCACTACGGGTGGTGGTCGTGGGACCTCCTGTTCCTCAACCAGGTCATCCCTTGGCACTACCAGTGGTGTCTGAACCGTTCTCCTCATTCCCTTCGGGCTTATGAGGCACACCATGCCCTTTGCCTTCCTTAGGGAAAGGCTCAGATTCTCTATTTGTTCCTGGCAGGGGCCATGATCTGCATCCTCAAACCCCTGTGCGCTCGCTATCTTATAGGCTGCCTTTATGTCTTTTACTTTCTCCTCCTGCTCTCTTACTTGTCTTGCTAGGCAGGCATTCTTTTCCCGCAACCTCAGCTCATTGCTCTTGGCCTCGGTGACCTGACACTGTAAGTAGTCCTGCCTGGCCTTATGCTCCTGCAGTAACTGCACCCTGTCCTGGTTCAGAGCCTGCAATCCTGTCAGTAACTTTTCCCCTGCTAGAGCCCTTGCTTGTGTTAGATCCGTGATTCTGAGAGTATGATGTTTTTCAATAACCACACGGATGCTGTAACTTAACAATCAACAGGTATTTACTGGAGTAGGGTAGTCTCAAGACTGGGGGTACAGAGGCATGCTCAAGGCTTATATACAGGTGTGGTCACTGCCGGTACTACAGTATACAGGAGCTGTAAAAGTAGTTCTCTCTTAAAGGTACATACACTACAATTCCTCCTCTTTTAGATTAGCAATACCCATAATAGTCAAATAACAATTAACACTTTAACATGTACATTAAACAACAATAGTCCATTTATAGATTCAGTCTTTGGGGCGGCTTCCTGATCCTTTCAGGATAGCGCCTTTCCTGAGGTTCTTGTTCTTGGTGCGGAGGCGATTCTGGCCCCTTTTCGTCGGTTAGTTCATCGGTTTCCACTGCTACTGGTTCGGAGGTAGATGCTACCGGTATGTCGGGTTCATCCCCAGGTACGCGAGACATGGGGTTGACTCGTTCCTGTGACGCTAAGATCTGATCGACGTGGCATCTCACAATGTTCCCCCCGACATCCACTGTGTACATTAATGGCCCCTGCCTTGTGCATATCGTTCCGGGTTGCCATTTCTCTGCTCGGTAGTCACGGGCCAAGACTGGTTGTCGTACATTGAAGCTCCTTGTCGGCTTCTCATTGATGTGCTGGAATTGTTTATCCTCGACATTTTTTCGCACATTTGGTCTGAGCAAGTCCAGACGAGATCTCAACCTTCGGTTAAAGAACATCATGGCCAGGGTCTGGTTGGTAACTGCACGTGTCGCGTTTCAGCAGGCTAATAAGAAATTGTCCACCTTATGCTGTAGTGGAATTTCATCGTTGCACATGGCCTTTATCGCCTTCTTAAAGGTTTGTACAAACCTCTCAGCCAATCCATTTGTGGCTGGATGATACGGGGCGGATGTGTAATGTCTTACCCCATTCCTTCTCATAAATTTTCGAAACTCTTCGGACACAAACTGTGGTCCATTATCAGAGCAAATCTGCTCTGGCAAGCTGTTCCTGGCAAATATGGTCCGTAGGACTGCAATTGTTTTCTCTGTAGTGGTTGAGGACATTTTTATCACCTCAGGCCATTTCAAATGAGCATCCACTGCTATTAAGAACATTGAGTCCATGAATGGACCAGCGAAATCAATATGCACCCATTGCCATGGAGAGGAGGGCCACTCCCATGGGTGTAGAGGGGCATGTGGTGGTGCATTTTGGACCTACTGGCATCCTGAGCAGCTCTTGGTTAGGTCTTCGATTTGTTGATCGATTCCCGGCCACCACACATAAGCCCTAGCAAGGCTTTTCATTTTCACTCCCCCCAGATGACCTTCATGAAGCTCATTTAGCACTCTCTCCCTTAACTTGGGTGGAATCACCACTCTGGATCCACACATCACTGTCCCCTGGCATACTGACAGGTGTTCTCTTCTGGATGAGAATGCTGGCAACAGTGAGTCGCCATGAGTTGGCCATCCCCTCACCGTCAAATCATATACCCGAGACAGCGTCGGATCATTGCGGGTCTCCTTCTCTATATCCACGTTCGTTACTGGCAATCATTCAATTATCGATGAATAAAATATCTCGATAGGGTCCACTGCTGGTGCTTCCTCCACAGTAGGCAGTGGCAGGCGCGATAGCCCATCAGCGTTTCCATGCTGTTTCGTGCCTTTATATTCTATTTCATATTGATTCGCCCCTAGAAACAGGGACCATCTTTGTAACTGTTGTGCAGTCATCACTGGAATGCCCTTCTTAGGATTAAAGATGGAGACAAGTGGTTGATGGTCAGTCAGCAAGGTGAACTTGTGCCCATGCAGATAGTGGTTGAATTTTTTTACTCCCCATACTAGGCTGAGGGCCTCCCTGTCAATCTGGGCATAGTGGCGCTCGGCTGAGGTTAGTGACCGAGACGCAAAGGCTACTGGCCTTTCCAACCCGTCTGGGAATTTGTGCGACAGCACCGCTCCAATACCATAGGATGATGCATCACATGCCAAACGAATTGGTAGTGCTGGGTTGAAATGGGCCAACACCTCTTTTGATGTGATCAATTCTTTACACTTCTGGAAAGCTCGTCTACGTTCGTCATTCCACTTCCATGGTACTCCTGTTTGCAATAGGGTGTTCAGTGGGTGTAATACCGCGGACAAATTTGGTAAGAACTTATGGTAGTAGTTTACCAGCCCGAGGAACGACCTCAGTTGTGACACATTTTCCAGTGCTGGAGCCTTGACTACTGCCTCAATCTTTTCAGGGGACTTATGTAACCCCTCTTCATCGATGACGGGGCCACAATACGAGATCTGCTTCTGGAAAAACTCACACTTGTGGCGATTAGCTCATAGCCCATATTCCTTTAATCTGGTGAGCACCTTCTCCAAGTTGGCGAGGTGATCACTGTCATTTTCGCCCGTGACCAGGATGTCGTCCAAATAACACTGGGTCCCTGGAATCCCTTGCAGGACTTGATCCATCGCCTTTTGCCAAATAGCCGGAGCCGATGCTACCCCGAACACCATCCGGTTGTATTGATAGAGACCTTTATGAGTGTTGATCGTAAGGTATTGATTCGAGGCTTCTTCTACCTCCATTTGCAAGTACGCCTGGGCTAGATCAATTTGGTGAAGCGTTTACCTCCAGATAGCGAGGCGAAAATATCCTCAATTCGTGGAAGTGGATATTGTACCGTGTGAAGGACTAGGTTCACTGTCACCTTAAAATCCCCACAAATGCGGGCCTTCTTTGGTTCCCCAGGCGTGTTACTCAACGACCTCTTCATTACAGGAATGATGGGTGTAGCCCACTCGCTCCAGTCTACTTTGGACAGTACTCCTGAATGTTCCAACCCTTCCAGCTCTGCTTCGACAGCTGGTCTGATCGCATAAGGCACTGGTCTGGCCTTAAGAAACTTTGGGCTTGCATTTTCCTCTATTTTAATCATTGCTGTTATGCCTTTTAGTGTTCCGAGTCGGTCCTGGAACACTTCTTTTGCGTCAGTTAGCATTTTTGACAGTCGTCCAGGTATGACGTCGTCATCCTTTTTGGCCTCAACCTTCAGTGCCTGTATGGAATGCCAATCTAATTGTATCTTCCGGATCTATTCACGTCCTAGCAGTGGTGGTCCTCCATCTGGCAATACATATATGTCCATTTTAGGTATTTCCTGGCCTTTGTATCTCACTTTCCCCCTTATTTTTCCTTTGGGGTCGACTTTTTGCCCCGTGTACGTCTTCAAGACAATCTCTGTAGCTTTCAAGGGTATATGTGAAAATAGCCGCTTGTCGTCCCTTTGGTTTATAACTGTTAGGGCTGATCCTGTGTCCAATTCCATTTTCACTTGGACTCTGTCTATCTTGAGTGTAACGCAGATAGTCTGGTGATCCTCCATTTTGGTTACCTTATGTAGTTTCAGACAACCCAGCTCCTTGCTTCCGTAGTCTGTGTCACTTTTCTGTTCGTCTGAACTACTGTCCATCACCTGGTGTACCTTTTTGTACTGCTTCTGTGGAGATTTCTTGCTGTTGGGTTTCTTCCCAGACCTGCAGACTCTTGCTATGTGTCCTGCTTTTCCACACTGTCTGCACACTTGGTCCTTGAACCAACAATCCTTCTGGTCGTGTGTTGTTCTGCCGCAGCGATAACACTTCCCTGTTCCATAGGACATTTCATTGGTGCCATATTTTTGCGGTCTCCGTTGTATCTCTGCAGCGCCCCTTGCGGCTGCTTCGTGTGATACTGCCATACTGAAAGCCTTGTCCAGCGTAAGATCCTTTTCTGATAGAAGCTGTTTCTGGGTTCCTTCACTTTGCAGCCCACACACAAACTTAACGTATCTGCTAGTCCTGCTCCAAACTGGCAGTGTTTCGATAGCTTGCGCAGTTCCGTTAAGTACTCAGCATTGCTTTCGTCTTTGTGTTGGTTCCTTTTATTGAACTTAAATCGTTCTGCTATCAGCAGCAGTGTGGGGTTTAAGTGGTCCTGTAGGATTTCTACTATGCTTTCGAAATTCTTGTTCACAGGCTTCTCTGGGGTTATTAGGTTACGCAGTAACCCATAAGTTTTTGCACCCATGGAATTTAATAAAACCAGTGCTTTCTTAGCATCTGGCACTTCATTCACCCTGCAGTACACCTCAATACGTTCCACATATGTCACCCAATCTTCGACTTCATTGTCGAACGTAGAGATACTGCCACTCTTCGGCATCCCTGGGTGTGATTTAACTGTCAAAAATGGCGTCTCCCGCGCTTTCCCTTCTTCTCCGCTGGCACAAAATGGCGTCTCCCGCGCTCTTCCTTCTTCTCCATGGCTCAATGGCGTCTCCCGCGCTCTCCCTTCTCCCCGCGGACACTTTTCAGCCCTTGAGCCCTGGCTGTGCTCTGCGCATTTTTGTTTTGTTTTTTCTGTGCACCTTTCCCGTTTCTGCCGCTCGGTCCTGAACCCGGCTGCTGCTTTACCCTCTCTCTCTCCGTTTTGTTTTTCCTCGACGCCGCTCGGTTTTCAACCCCCGGCTGCGCCCTGTGCGCTTCACCCTCTATCTTACCCCGTCGACGCTGCTTGGCTTTTTCTCCGCCGTCGGTCGGCTCCAGCCGCCGCTGTCCGGGAAGGGTCTGCGCTGTACCTGTCGTCAGTCTGTTGCTGATCGTCGTGGCTGGGGAACCAAACCCGGCTCTCCACAGCCTCCCCTGCGATGTTCACTCTCTGCTGGACGACTGGGCAGTTGCTCGTAGTCGACGCCCGTGCTTCTGGCCTCGGCTTTCTTCAACCGCCCTCCCGGAGCGAATCCTCGAAGGGAAATGCAGAGTTGCAGGTAGATTCGAATCGACACTCGTCACCACTGTTAGATCCGTGATTCTGAGAGTATGATGTTTTTCAATAACCACACGGATGCTGTAACTTAACAATCAACAGGTATTTACTGGAGTAGGGTAGTCTCAAGACTGGGGGTACAGAGGCATGCTCAAGGCTTATATACAGGTGTGGTCACTGCCGGTACTACAGTATACAGGAGCTGTAAAAGTAGTTCTCTCTTAAAGGTACATACACTACAGCTTGGGCTTCCAGGGCTGACTCCCGTATCTCGGCTGCCTGTGCTTCAACGAGCCTGTCCAAAAGCTGGATCTGTTTCTTGAAGCACATCAGCCAGACTGCCTTTTCTATGGATTTCTTATGATCCTTCCCTTCTGTCCATTTAGCTGCAGCATCTACCGGATGCCCAGCCTTTAACAGATTAGTGATCCACTTCTTAGTGATATTCACTTTATTGAATACATAATTAGAAATCCTCTCTTCCATTACAGTTTGCTCTTCCGAATCAGTGTCTACTGTATCGCACCCCTGTTGCCAGAGTCCTGCCACGGTTGCCATTCTGTAGGGGGTGGTGTGTGCCGTCAGCTTTGCCCCTGACTGGTTTTGAGCGGTTGAATCGCTCCCACACCCCTGGCTTCTAGACACCGGACTTAGGTATAGGCGGCGATACAGGATTGGAGTAGACAACTGGTTTGGTGCAAGAAAACTGTATTTTATTTAGACACACTTAAAATTACACACTTAAATTACTGGAGTGATTACAGGCATACAAAAGTACACTTAATTAAGAATGGGGAACACACGGCACAATGAGGGAAAATCACATTAATAATCCCCCTACCCTTGTCCCACCCCCAATACCTAACTAAATTGCACTACAAGAGCCAGGGATTATGCTCACCAATAGGGGTTTCTTGACAGTTTGAATCCTGTCAATTAAGCCGGTTGCGTTTTGGGGTTCGCTCTTTGTGTCCTTTGGGGCCTGCCGTCGCCACATGGTTCCAGTCTTGGGATCTGCGAAGATTCTTCAGTTGGGTGGAGTCCGCAGATGCGGTAAGGGTGCGGTTGTGGATTTGTCTGGGTAAGTACCTTCTTTTCTCCGTTAGAGATAGGGAGTAAAGTCTTTGTTGGGTACTTTAGCTTGTAGAGTGGAAACTTCGGGTTTTGTTCTTCTGGTGATGGTCTGGTCGTCAAGTTTTGTTGCAGTTGGGGTTCGGCTGGCGGTCTTCGGTGTCGGCTCGGTCGCAGTGGCCTAGATCATTACCTGTGCAGTGGTAATGATCTGAAGGTATGGTTTACCCGGCCCTTTGTTACCGCGGTGCTCGTGGTTGGTCTTTGTGTAAGGCTGCGGTTGCGGCCTAGTCGTCTTCGGTCAAGCCTGCCCCATCGTGCCTCCTCGCCATGATGTTCCGTGAGCCTTTCGGTTGGATGCCCCTGTGGCCTGAAGGTTTCTGCGAGCGTTGTCAGCGTACCTGCCATCTCCCTGCTTCTTTGAGTTTCGAGTGTCCCTGCCTGCTTGTTGTTGGTTACCGGTGGGCCTACAATTATACTGTTTTTGAGTTTGTTATCTGCGCGCCAAATCAGGGCTAGTTCTTTGTCTGATTTTTGGCGGGCTCATTAAGGTGATTATAGTCGTTCACCTTAACTGGTTTTTGGGCGGTTGTCCCGTTGTTAAATGGTTTTTAATGTCTTGGTGTTTGTTTATGCATAATGTAAATCGGTGTCTTCCTGGCTTGGTAGCTAGTTCGAACTGTAGGCGATTATATATGCATAGTCTTGATGGGTTTCAAGTTTGTGCAAGATTAAGCCTCTTCCTGAGTTGATTTGTTTTACAGGGAAGAATGTGTGTTCTGTCTCCTTCAGCTGTCTGTTTTGAAATCACAAATCAAGGCTGTCTTCCACAGGACCGGGCATGGCAAGTTTTGAGTTTTGAACTTGACATGCTATGCAGGGCCCTGCTTTAACCTTGCAGGTCTTTGCCATAAAGTCCAAAGCCATTCCCTTTAGGGTACCCTTACTAACTTGGGAAGTGTGGGAATTTTGTGAATCCTACAATAGTGAGATGCTGTTGATTCTCTTTGTCAACTTTCAGCTGAGCGTAAGTGTCAGACAGGTCAAACTTGGAGAAAACCTTTGACCCAGAGAATGCTGCATACAAATCTTGTGATGTAGGTAATGGGTACTGTTCATCATCAACCGCTTGGTTAATATTAACTTTGTAGTCACCTCACAAGCGTACAGTTTTGTCTGATTTAGGCACCATCACAATCGGGGTAGCCCTTTCACTTTTGTCAGTTTTTACTGGCATTCCGTTCTCTGAGTTTCTCTAGCTCTTCCTCCACCTGACTTTTCAATGCATAGGGGACCGGCCTTGCCTTACAATTGGACTTGATGCAGATATGCACATCATACTCAGTGATGCCCTCATAACTGTCTGTGAACATGCTTTCGTACTTGTTCAGCATTGTATTGAGTCGCTTCTTTGAAGCATCTACACTGAAGATAATTTTCCAGTCTAGTTTGAACTTTCTCAACCAGCCTTTACCCATGAGGGTTGGCCTGTTGTTGTAGCTCGCTACAATAATAGGCAGCTTTACTGACTGGCCTATCTACTGAACTGTACATTCCATTTGTCCACATGTCTCTAGGATTTCTCCGGAGTATGTTTTTAATTCTACAGTACTCTTTGTAAGTGATATTTGATTAAACTTACTCTCATATGTGTCTTTACTCATGATAGAGCAGTCCGTGCTGTGTCGATACACATATTAGTCATTGATCAAAAGTTTTGTATGGAAGTCTTTCTCATAACTATTAGTGTTGCCGCTAGTGGCATAGATACTGTAGATGCCTAGTTCTTCAACATCAGGTGTGCTCACTTCAATATTGTGAACTTCTCCCTTTTGTTGTCACTGCTTTGCATTGCCACTAGAATGGTTCTTACTTCCTGCTTTCGATCTAGCTCTGCAAGCTGTTGAAATATGGCCTTGCTTCTGGCAGTGAAAAGACTTTGCATTTCTATATTGGCAGGACTGTGGTGAGTGATTTCCATTGCAGCGATAACAATTCACTGAACTTCTCTCACCGACATGCTTTTGATTTGGTCTCTCAGCTTTAGGTTTGGCGGTGGCTTTTTGACTGTAGACCTCAGCTGCACTAGTCATTTGAGTTGGATGGAGCTCCCTAAAATTCTTAGACACTATCTCCATTGATAGGGCAATTTTGCATGCTATGTCAAACATTAGGTTCAGAGTGTTCAGTAACTTGGACTGTGTGTGCCCATCCACCAGTCCACACACAAACTTATCTCGCAACGCACGATCCAAAAATGTGCCGAAGTTACAATGCAAAGACAGGTTTTTAAGAGCTACAATGTACTCACTGATGGTTTCACTTTGTTGTTGATTTCTGGTACCAAACTTAGAGCTCTCTGCTATTTCTAACGGCTTTGGGTCAAAATGGTCCTCGAGTTTCTCGACAATGTCTTCAAACGACGCATCCTTCGCTTTCCCTGGTGCGAGTAGGTTTGTCAACGTTCCGTAGACATCTGGCCCGATCTCTGTTAGAAAAATTGCTTTCTTCCTTTCATGAATTATTTTATTTTGAGCTTGAACATTCTCATCTGTGTCTTCAGTCTCAATAATGTTAGTGGCCTTAAAAAACATCTCCATCCGCTCAGTGTAAGAACTGTTTGGTTCGCGAGCTCGGTCATACATGCCGCGGCTTCCGATGAATCCCGTAGGCGCTGCCATGATTGTCCCGATCCCATCGAACAGTGACTCAACATGCTATCTGTGTACCTTAAACTTATCCACTCGAAGTTTGAACACTGTGTCCTTCCATGTTCCCTAAAAATGGCTTTGGCATCCCATTCTCGTCACCAAAATTGTAATATATGTGGGTAGAACAAATGAAGGACAGAAACAGGATGGGTTGCTAGTCCATGTGCTTGCTTTACTAGGCCAGAGCGAACTGAGCACGCTCATACTAAACCATGTGACAAACCATGTGATAATACATTACAATTACCAACACCTGCTTATCAAAAAAATGGGCACAGTTGTTATGATCTGAAGTTGCTGAACTTGATGTTGAGTGCATAAGGCTGTAAAGTGCCCAATTGAAAGATGAGCTGCTGTTCCTCGAGCTTCATTAGAAGAGTGTAGGAGGCTGAGGACAGAGAGGTCTGAATGGGAGTGGGCTGGAGAATTAAAATGGTAAGTGACCAGAAGCTCAGGATTAAGCTCGAGGACTGAACGGAGGTGTTTAGCAACGTGATCACCCAATCTGTGTTTGGTCTCCCCAATGTAGAGGAGACCATATCGTGAGCAGTGAATACAGTATACTAAATTGAAAGAAGCACAAGTAAATCGCTGTTTCACCTGGAAGGAATGTTTGGGGCCCTGGACGGTGGGAAGGGAGCAGATGAAAGCACTCCTGTGCTTGCATGGGAAGGTGCCGTGGGAAGGGGAGTGCTTGTTGGGGGTGATGGAAGAGTGGACCATGGAGGGAATGGTTCCTTCGGTATGCTGAAAGGGGAGAAACATAAGAATAAAATAAGAAAAGGCCAATCAGCCCATCAACCCCATTCTTTCAGCAGATTTCAACATGCACAATTTACCCCATCATAGATTCTACCCCATCCATTTAATCTTCTGAAGAAACTCCTTATTCATCCAAGGTAATTTATAATACGCAGGTGTCAAATCTATATAGAAATTTGAGTAATAGATTCAGGGTTACTGTAGGTTTAAAAAAAAATGATTCAAAGTATATAGGCCAGGAATTTCTTCAGAGCTGCTCCCGATCTGCCACTGTAACTTTGCTGGAAGTGCATCAGAAACTCTAATTACACGTGTAAACGGGGTTCCTGATGCATTTCTCGCAAAGTTACGATGTTGGAGTGGGAGTGGCCCATGGAAATTCCCGGCTATAGACTTTGCAATTGGTAAGATAATAAATTCCTGTCAGTGATGTTATTGCATGAACATTTAACAGACTTGCATCATATTCCTCTCTCTATTATTTTAATGGACGCACTAATTCAGTCAAATGAACAGGTTTACGGCTCCGTTAAAACAGCACAACACATTAAGTGTGTGCCCAATGCAGCATGAACAGTAATTTCCATCCAATTTTGTCAAAGAATGAATAAGGATGAGTTGAAAAGCATGAAATTAAAGTATGAATTATAATTCAGAAGTGTTTCCAGCAAAACAATACACTGTGAATAAAGTTTATCATAAATATTTAATCCGCTTGCATACCTTTTATTGGCCCCTTATTGTCCATTCTATTCTTGGCCGGTATTTAGTTTCCGGATAATGCTTCAGTTGGTAGACGTAAATGAGATACAAAAAGAAATGAATGGATTAGAAATAGTGACAGGTAACAGAATGGAGCAATATGTTTAGAGCCTAGTTAATAAAGTATTAATTAATGGTATATGTCTACAGCATGACAAAATATATCACGCATAAGCAGAGACATCCTCTGAAGAAATGCCTATTGCTTTCCAGGTAGACAATCTGAATGTTGTTGACATTTTTTCTAAAATTATATTTTACGAAGCTTAAAATGACCAGCTACATCATGTATCTTTTCTCTGAAGTCGCTTTTGTGTTAGAGAACAAGCTAGTTACTTCTTACCAGAAGTAAAACAGACCTGGCTGGCACTAATAATTTTACAATTCTGCCCCTCAGAGGTCAGACTGAGAATTCAAAAATGGCCATCAAGAATAGTTTCTGTGGTACACACTGGCCTCTCCTGGTTTTGCCCAAGTATTGTAGGCATTATTCTTTTTCTGCCACAGATCAGATGTTTCAATATCAAAAACAAATCTAAAATGCATGCTATTTTGTACATCTAATCCTTCTAATAAAGGTCAGGACATTTAAGTGTAATTGAATAAAAGAGCTTGGTAATAACATGATGAACACGAGCAGCATGGCAAGCTTTTTCTCTCAGTCTATAAATACTTTATAGCGCTTAAAATAATATTTAGAAGATGCATAATTGAAATACATTAACATGCAGTTCTGGTGTTTAATAGTTTTAAAACATTGATTAGGAAATATATAAAATAGAATAGAGGCTTTATAAAACAAGTGTTGTAGCTGGAGATATGGAAATATGATTGAAAACAACATTTTATACCAGAATAATTTAACAGATTAGAGTTTGGTATTGCTGATGAATAAAGAACAAAAATTCCAATTCTGTATGCTCTCACGAAATAATCATGCAATAAAAATAATCGACCACAGTGCTACTCAAAATTGACATTTATAATGAACTAGCAGAATAAATTCTGGCTTATGAATATTGAACCTTTGAGTATTTTATCATGATCTCCATTTAACAGATGCTATCAAAATGTAACAGGCCTTTGACTTTTTTTAAACTTTATATTGATGTTTAACAGGAAGAAAGGATTTTACTGCAAAATGATGCACTGTTTTGCTGGGATATTTTATATTAAGTTCATAGTCTATTTAACACATTGAAAGGGAGCAATTGAATCTGGGGCCGCAATTTCGCCAGCCATGGCAAGTCCGGTGCAGCCGGAGTAGACAGCAGCCTTAAACTCAGCACTTGTCTTCATCCCGTCTCCTCCAAGTGATTTTGCCCTGATTGGGCTTGTTAAGCCCACCCTGCGAGGTTCCCAGCCAGTTAAAAGGAAGCGGGTCTGATGACATCATCTGATGACGCGTCATCACCTGGTTTCCTTAAAGGGGCCATGTCCACATTCATTTTGACATTTGTGCTGTCAGTGTTCTGCAGCATTGAGGTGCTGCAAACACTGACAAGCACTGCACAAAGGTGCACGGCTGCACCCAGGCTCTCCCATAACTCCCTCCATATGCTTATGGAAGGAGTCACAGTACGCAGGGAGGTTCTCTTCCCTTCCAATGGGCTGTAGAGACCTCCCCAAGACACCAACGCAGCCTGGTTGCACATTGCACAGGAGGACACAAGCAGGGATGTCATCAGGAGTACCTGGCTGCAGTGGCGCAAACCTTTCAATGATCTCAGCAGATCATGAAACGTTACTGCAAAGCCACACTCAGCCTCATCCTGCTGTGTCACTCATCACATCCCCATCACTCTGCCTTCCCTACCCTACTCCTGCACATTCTTACTCACACCAACTTACCTTGCACCTCCACCCATCCCTCTATCTACATTATCACTTCCCATATCACTAGCCACCCCTCACCCTCATCCTAGTCCAATCATACCAAATAACAACACATAAGGGTAGGCACTTGGGTGTTTTAGCCAATGTTCGTGTAAACTTTCTGTTAATGTGTTGTCAAGCATTGAAATCCGTATTGTCACCACTTCGCCTTCTTGGACAGATTTGTGTGCACCTTTGAAAGTGTCTTACTGAGTTCCAGTGAATGGTGAGACATAACATTCCCTCCCCCCCCCACCCCCCACCCCCAATGGTGATGAGTGTGAAAGGAATGGCTTGGACATTGTAGGGATGCTTTATGGTGCTGGTGTGGGGTGGTGCCAACCTGGTGCATCATGTGGCAGCCAGGGTGTACAGTGTTAAGTGAAGCAAATCTGGACATGGTAAGGCCATTGCTGGCGACCAGGGCAGCAATGTGCATGGGTGATGATGCCCTGTGTCCAGTGCAGCATCAGTTGATTGCGGAGAAGGTTGGTGTGGGTGTTGGTGCTGCTGGTGTGCCTGGTGTTGGGGCTGACCATGTTGGGATTCTGAGGACCAAGGTGAGATTTTTTCAAGGGCACCCATGCTGATGGAATAGATGGCAGGTGAGGTTGAGATGACAGAAGTAATCTGTCAATGGTAAGAGAGGTTCTTCCAAGGAGGTGATAGTGGATAGAGAGATTACTCCAAACACTTCAAAAGTGCATAAAGTTCAAAAGTGGGTTCCATATCATTAATGCTCCAGCTTCTAAGATTGGGAAGTGAAAAGCTGTGAAATGGTATGTTTTAGACCACTTTTGCAGCTTTCAGCTATTCACAGCAATCCACAGTCATTGAGAACCTGACATACTTACCTGACGTGATAGCTGCTCTCCGGGAACTTTGTTGAAAACTTGGTAAAATAGTAAGTACATGGGAAAATGGTTCTTAACTACCTTTTAACAAGTTTTTAACTATCAATTTAGGCTGACCTGCTGCTTGGTGTCAGGTCTGTTCAGGGATGACAGACCCGACACTTGGAAAACTGACAAGGAGGCACTTTACAGCGAGATACCAACCCACTGTCAATCTTTGTGATTTTGACAGTGGACCCGCCTCCAAACCCACACTCTGAGCACCAGCAAAATTCAGCCCTAGATTGCACTTACGACTCCCAAGTCAACTAATTCCTGATTTTGCCTGAGCCATCAAGGGGAGGTGCTCAGTGGAATCCAAGGATGAAAAACCAAAGGGTGAATCACCTCAGGTTATTCTTTTGCATTTCTTATAAGCCATTTAGAGACACAGATTGGCAGAATCCCATGAAGAAGATGAGGAATTGGTAAGTGGAATTGGGTGAATTGAATAAAGGAAACGGAAAGGAACAAAACTAAGAGTGCCATCTAATTTCTATGTAAATCTATGAGATAAGAACATAAGAAATATCAGCAGGAGTCAGCCATTTGGCCCCTCGGGCCTGCTCCACCATTCAATAAGATCATGGCTGATCTAATCTTGGTCTCAACTCCACTTTCCCGCCCACTCCCATTAACCCTGGACTCCCCTGTAGCTCAAATATCTGTCTATCAAGATGTTTCTCAGCAACCCAGTCCCAATGCTTTGGAGCCTGGAAGATACAGCCTCCTCCAATCTGGCACCCTGAGCCTCCATAGTAGCAATCTGAGCATCCATGCAGGAAGCATAGACTATCCTGAAGGCCCTGGGGATAATGACACATACTGCATGGTGGACTGCAGTGGTGCAAAGTCATTCAGCATACTACAGGTAGACTATCCTTTATCCGAAAACCTCGGGACCAGCTGTGTTTCGGTTTTGGAAAATTTTGGATTTCGGAAGGTATTTTATAAGACTGGGAAATTTGTCGGGGGTGGGTCGGCGGGGGTTCACGGGGGGGTCGGGGTCGGCGGTGGGGGTCGGCGGGGGTCGGGGTCGGCAGGGGGGTCGGCGGAGGGTCGGCGGGGGGTCGGTGGGGGTCGGGGTCGGCGGAGGTCGGGGTCGGCGGGGGGGTCGGCGGGGGGTCGGCGGGAGTCGGGGTCGGCAGGGGTCGGCGGGGGTCGGCGGGGGTCGGGGTTGGCGGGGGGGTCCGCGGCGGGGGTCAGGGTCGTGCGCACGACTTACGCTGACCCTCTGCTTTGTGGGTGGTAGACTCCTCAATGATCTAGAGCATCCTTTGTTTTCTTTGTCTATGGGATTTGGAGAGTTCTCTCCTCGTAGGGAGAGGAAGAGGTTTGAGGATCTGCTACCTGTATAAAGGCTGATTAGCATCATTTGTGTTTTGTTGATTGTTAGAAATTGTAAAATTTTGATTTAGTGATAGCTGTGAGAGAGACAGATGCAGAGAGAAACATACAGATGCAAACAGAGAGAGGCCCGCATTCAAGGACCAGTCACGAAATACTGAATTTAATGTTTGCATGAGATTTATTAGAAACTAACAAATCCATGCTGCCAGACCCAGAAATCCACAATTGACCCAAACCCTATATTCCATCCCTCAGTTCTGTTAAACCTCAGATTCCACCCCCCCCATAGTTTTACCAAAAGCCAGACTCCCCCTGCACATTGATGCCAGATGAAATTACTCCCTCACCTATGCTGCCAAACCCTACCATTCCCCCCACAGTGCTGTCAAACATTAGGCCCTCCAACCGAGTTCTACTAAACCACAGGACCATCTCCCAGAGCTATAAAGCCCAGGACTGCCTCAATGCAGCTAAATCCCATTCCTTCTCCCAGTACTGCTAAATATGAGATACCTATCTTCAACTAGTACATCTTGCAAATCATTTTGCTGTGTATTCTCAACTTTAAAAGTGCTAAGGGTAAAAATTAAGCACATCGGTAAAGTATTATGGCCCAGAAATTCGGGTCGGAGGCTTCCCACGGGTGCAAGCCTCCGACCTGCACTTACCTAGCGCGCTGGCCGTTGAGCTGTGAGCCCGCGTGGGATTCCGATCCTGGGCCTCCTCCAACTGCCGGCGCGCAGTGCTTGTGTATCCCAGGGGCGCAGTTATTTCGAGGCGTCCCCTGGGATCACATGGGCCATGGAGAGCCAATGGTAGCAGGGAATGCTTCATTCATAAGTTTGACAGGAAGAGCTGTCAAACCTATAAATACTATAAGCCCCAAAACATCACTAAAACGTCAAATAAACATTTTTTTTTTAATCACATTTTTAAAATAACTATAAATTGCATGAAATAACTATTTTAAACAATAATATAAATTTTTGAAAAAATTAATTACATTTTCTAACGGGGCTAAAAATAAACTTACCTTTCTTTAAAGTATTTAAAAATAATAAACCGGTGGAAAAAATGTTTTAATTTTAATTAATTCACCACTTACCTTGTTAAAAGCAGGCCTGCTTTTTACATGTGTAACTGCTGGAGACTTACCCTCCCGGGAAAACCTGCAAAAAAAACGTAAGTTCAATGCGCACGCGCTGCCTCTCCGGCGCACGCGTTCCACCTCTGAACCCCTTCTTTCAGGGGAACGGAAGTTCCGGTTTCATGCGCATGCGCAGTGCATGCACAAAACCGGCACTTCCATTGGGCCTACGGGTGAGTACCCCGTGCATACTCACCCGTGGAGACCCGAAGTTCTGGCGATTATATTTAAGCAACGTGTAAAGTACCATGACAAGCTGCAACTGTGAAAAGAAATGTAGAACAAAAATCAAAAAGTTACCATAAAACCTTTGTGAAAACTAAACCAATTGTTTTTACTAAGAAACTGTAAAATTTGTTTGTACATTAAATTAATCCAAATATAAAAATGGTGGATAGTTTAAATTCATTATCTACAGGGTACATCTTAATAGAGCACCATTCTGCCTCAGTTCTTAACATGAAACAACTGAACATTTATGGTTTCCGCAGAATAATGGATAGTATCATAGAATCATAGGGAGGTTACAGCACGGAAGAAAGCCAATCGGCCCGTCGAGGCCATGCCAACTCTCAGCTAGTTACTTTCCCCGTAGCCCTGCAATTTTTTTTCTTTCAGATACTTATCCAACTCCCTCTTGAAAGTTAACATTGAGGCCCCGATTTTCTCCCAGCCATCGGGCGGGTTTTCAGGCGGGCGGGGGCTGAAAATCGCAGAAATAGGGGGTCGCGAACCCCCCCCGCCCGATTCCCTGTCCCGCCCGACTTTCACCCCCATGTTTCAGCGGGACCCGAATCAGTCCTGCCCGCCGCAAGTGGGAATGGTTGGCGGGAGCCTAATGACCAATTATTAGCATGGTTAAACCTATTTTCAGGGGCCCTTGCAATTTTCTGGCTTCCCCCAGGTAAAACACGCCTGGTGGGAACACCGCTGATGAAACCTGGCGTGAAAAGAGTTGGCTTGCTTGCTTCCAGCTGCAGGTCAATCAGGACTGAAGAGATTTAAACAGGCAGCATTTGCAGGCTGCAGGACCTTGTTGCTGAAGGCTTGGGGCAACTTTTTGAATGCTTAGGTACAGCTGTGGAAGGTTGGAGCCTCACACACTTCTCCAGTGTGAGCTCCTGGGAAGCCCCTCTCACCACCCTAACTCAGCGCCTCCTCAACAGAGGCATCTGCCAGAAGCAGGGGAGACCTTTTGTTCCTTCCCTTCCTGGCATTAGAGGATCTCCAACAGCAGAGGAGGCTGGAGCAACTCCAGCAACAGCAACAACAGCAGCACCAGCAGGAGCGGCAGGCTGCGGCTCAGCGACCTGGGGCAGCACAGGCCAGAAGGGGCCAGCGCATGGAAGGCCGTCGGCGCAGGAGATACCCCCCCAAACAGGGTCTACAGACACAGGGTCAGCTACCTCAACATGACTGAGCAGCAGTGCCAGAGGTGGCTCCGACTTTCGTGAGAGGTTGTGACTGACATCTGCGCAATGCTGCAGCAAGACCTGGAGCCCAGAGCACCAGGTCCACACTACTTACCAGTGGCTATCAAAGTCACCACCGCACTCAACTTTTATGCCTCAGGCTCCTTCCAGGGATCAGCAGCAGACATCAGCGGCATCTTCCAGGCGGCCACGCACACTTGCATCAAACAGGTCACCGATGCCCTCTTTGCCCTCGCGCACAATCACATCCATTTCACCAGGGATTGCGCAAGTGTGACGGCGCGAGCGCGTGGATTAGCTCAGCTGGCAGACTTTCCAAGGGTGCAGGGCGTCATTGACTGCACACATGTGGCCCTTAGGGCACCCCACCGCAATCCAAGAGTTTTTGTCAACCGCAAGGGCTTCCACTCCCTTAACGTTCAGCTGGTGTGTGACCACAAGAAGGTGATTTTGCATGTTTGTGCCAGGTTCCCTGGCAGCTGCCATGACTCCCTCATACTGCGCCAGTTTACTGTGCCTCCGTTATTCAGTCCGCCAAACGAACTTCAGGGATGGCTACTTGGAGACAAGGGATATCCCCTGCGCTCTTGGCTAATGATGCCGTTGAGGAGACCAGCCAGCGAAGCTGAGGAGCGCTACAACTCCAGCCACATTACCACCAGATGCATTATCGAGCAAACCATCGGATTGCTGAAGATGCGCTTCAGATGCCTCAATAGATCAGGTGGAGCCCTACTGTACTCATCAGCCAGGGTCTCCAAAATCGTCATGGTATGCTGTGTGCTTCACAACATGGCACGGAGTCGTGGCTTGCCGATTCCGCAGAACCAAGAGGCTCCTCACAGAGCCGCCTCGGATGAGGATGATGCTGAGGAGGAGGAGGACGGAAACGAGCATCCTGCAGAGGCCCGCCAAGAGCGGCACCAGTGCGCGAGAACACTGCTGGGCGGAATGCAAGGAACGCACTCATCCTGGGCAGATTTGCGTAGCCTGGAACATCAAACACTGCAGCCTCACTGTTTCTTAACTGACCATGGACAGTGGCCTATGCCTACACTTTCCTACCTATTTGACCAGCTTGCTGACATCTGCAAGTTATCCTAAGTCCTCTGTGTGATATCCCCATTTGCCAAATGACAGACGCTATAACTGCAGCAGCTGCCACCAGATTTTTTATGTACAGGAAAATGATGGCATTAAAACTATTTACAAGACTGGATGGTGGAATAGTTATGTAAATGTGAGCATAGAGAGATACAGAATGGGTAAGGGTGCATGGATGTGACTGTGAAGTGGGATGTGGAGGAAGAGATTGTTGAAGCTGAGTGCTGTTGGGGAAAGGCAATGGGGATCAGGTTGAGGGTGATGGAAACTTCGTACTTGCTTTCCCTGTGCGGTGAAGGTCATGGAAGCGCTTCCTGCACTGCATCCAGGTGCAATGGGTGACTCCCAGAGAGTTTACCTCTGCTGCCACCTCCATCCAGGCAGCCCTGGACTCTTTGGGAGGCCTCTTCCTCCCTGAGCGAGGGTAGAGGACCTCCCTGTGGGCCCTTACCCCATCCACCAAGGTCTGCAGTGACGTCTCGTTGAATTTGGCAGCAGCTGGTGCAGGCTCCTCTGCCATTGTGCAAGTGTAGTTGAGAAGCCTGCAGAGGTGGAGAAGCTTGCTGGACACTTTAAAAGCACCACGAATGATGACATCATACTGTGGGGCTTTCTGACTGGAAGTTGACACTTAGCAAGGCTGCCCACACGCTGGAAGTTAATTGGCCACTTGAGGGAAAATTGCATCCAGCTGGCTGACCCATTTTTTTTCGGGTTGGAACCCCACATTCGGGGAACCCGAACATTTCCTGCATGATCCAGAAAATCGGGCCCCGAGTCTGTCTCCACCACCCTTTCAGGCAGTACATTCCAGATCTTAATCACTCGCTGTGTAAAAAAAGTTATTTCTGTGAAATAGCTGTGAAATTCAACCCCATAGCACTGATAAAACCCTAAGCATCCCATGTAATAAATCTGGAACTTGTCTTATTCAATCAGTATGAATTAGTGGTCACAATGTGATCCCGACTTGGCTTGGCTTAAACAGCCATATTGTTAGAATAAAGCAGTATTTCCTCTGACTCAGTGTGAGCAATGCCATGGTTGGGGTGGGGTGGGGTGGCGGGGGGGTGGCGTGGGGGTGGTGTGGTGGTGCGTGGGGGACAGTGGGGATCTGCTAGTCTAAAATAATTTCACAGACTATACACAGAGACTTCATTTGAGAAGGTACGAAATATTAATTTGACACTGGACTGAAGAGTTATGGTAGAATTATTGTTTGTGATAAGGGGTGTTAGCCTTCTGACTGTAATTTTAATAAAAGCATAATTGTTTTGCCTTGAGTGTGCTATTGTCATTTGCATAGTTACATCTACACCTGACCCAAGCCAGTCCTTCACAAAGCAGTAAATCCAATTTATAATGATGTTGTAAACTGTGAGACTGACGTTTGATGTTTTATAAACATGACACAATAGTGATATTAGATTACATTCCCCAACTTCTGAACCAGCAGCTGTTACCTTATCAAATATATACTGAATATGTTTTTAAAATCTGATCTCACTTCTGCTATACTGTAGAGCTGTGAAATGATGTAGTTAATAACCTTGTCAGTTGGGCCCTGAAAATATCTTGTAATGTAGTAACTGTCACCAATCATATTGTCATGTGGATGGTGAAAGTGTATAATAAAAAGAACTATAGATAGTTAAGACACAGAAAAAAGGGTGTAATTTAAACAAATTGGTCCCAACTCCTGTTCATCCACTTCTCATGCCCTCTACAATAACCCCAGTAAATCTTGCCACGCACCCATCAATCCTCCCCTCAGCAAGTCCCAGGCTACACACACCATCAATCACCCTGTAAAATATCCACTCTCGCAAACAATACCCTCCCACCCAAAACCTGAACCTAGATGACTGCCCTAACTGAAAACTGGCTCACTGGTTGCACAATTTGTCACATCCCTTGGCCGCACAAATATTGAGGCAGAGTAACATTCAAGCACATAATGGCCTGAATTTTGCAGTCAGTGGCAAACGAATGCCGCCAGCCGTCATTACACTTACACTTGCCCACAGACTTCCAATGGGCTTTTGCACTGGAACTTGCAGTAGTTAGAAATCCATTTCAGTGGGGCGCCCTCTACTGGGGACCTGGGACCTGTGTGAACAGGACAAACAACAGTGGCCCTGAATTTGCGGTCGGCATGAGTGAACTGTCAGCGTTCGCCATCATGCCGCCTTTGAAACTGACAGCAAGCTTGGGATTTTATCCCGAAATTGCGATCTGTCAAGTGCCGACTACACAGAGGCTTTGTTGCGTCTTTCACCTCCCGATAGACATCAACATGCTGGCGAAAAGTTGGGCTAATTCCCCGCCCACTCCGAAGTAATTACACTTTCAATTTTTAAGTCTTGTGCAAACAACGCAGGAAGCCTATTGCACAGCGTAACGGGAACAGGTGAGAAAATTGTAATAACAAAAGTTCTTGTCAACAATTTGTAACAGCAGAGTACACAGTGCTGAAGCCTGTAATAACAAAAGGAGAAGATTTGTCCCATACATTTATAAGTGCATTTATGATTTTGCTACACATACTTAACAGAACAAATCTTCCCACAAAATTAGTTAACAGTTTTAGCTTTTAGTGACAGGAGATGTCTGTATCAAGACAATGCTATAATGGGAGGTTTGTTTTAAGAGGTTATCATAATGGAGTGTTTGTAAGCAAACTGAATAAAGCATTAAATGAGTGATGTAACTTTTTTTAAGGAGAAGTTAATAATGTGTATAAAGTAATGAGAGACTTGTATTGCCAGTATATGTTATAAGAAGTTTGTAACAACTGATGTTTGTGAATTTTGAATAAACATATTTTGTTTTAATGAGAGATTTACAATAACATATTGTTACCATGAGAAGATTGTAGTTATAGAATTTATTATAATGGGAGTCCCAGGCCAGAAAGGTTTAGCCTGGCAGCCGAAGGCCAGAAAGGTTTAGCCTGGCAGCCGAAGGCCAGAAAGGTTTAGCCTGGCAGAGAGAAAATCACTGATCCCCTGCTCAGACCTCAGGTTAAAATAGCAGATTGGCCTCCAATGACATCATCAGAGCCCAATCTTTTTTATTCTTCGTTTATGGGATGTGGGCATCGCTGGCAAGGCCAGCATTTATTGTCCATCGCTAATTGCCCTCGAGAAGGTGGTGGTGAGCTGCCTTCTTGAACCGCTGCAATCCATGTGGTGAAGGTAATCCCACAGTGCTGTTAGGGAGGGAGTTCCAGGATCTTGACCCAGTGACTATGAAGGATCGGCGATATATTTCCAAGTCAGGATGGTGTGTGACTTGGAGGGGAACTTAAGCTGGTGGTGTTCCCATGCGCCTGCTGCCCTTGTCCTTCTAGGTGGAACAGGTTGCGGGTTTGGAAGGTGTTGCCGAAGAAGCCAAATTGCTGCAGTGCATCTTGTAGATGGTACACACTGCATGGATGGTGTCGAGCTTCTTGAGTGTTGTTGGAGCTGCACTTATCCAGGCAAGTGGAGAGTATTCCGTCACACTCCTTACTTGTGCCTTGTAGAATGGTAGAAAGGCTTTGGGGAGTCAGGAGGTGAGATACTCACTGCAGAATACCTAGCCTCTGACCTGATGGGAGATGGGAGAAAAACTAGAGAGAGACATGGGTTCAGAACTAGGGCAAGGGGAGCATAGGAAGAGGTTTGGCTAGTTGGGCAAGGGGAAAGAGGAGAGAAGGAGTAGAGGCAACTGAATGGATGATCTTAATCTTGGTGACAAACAAATCTATGAGGTCCTCACACTCGTTGGAGGTGAGGGGGGTGGGGCGGTGTGAGGGGTTTAAGGAGATGTTGGTAGTGAAAAAACTAAGCTGAAGATTATCTTTGCTCACCAGGATGAGCCTGGAATAGTGGGCAGCCTGGGAAGAGGTGATTGAGGCCCAATAGTGCTTGATATGGTCCAGCCATATCTGGTGATGGATGGCTAAGTTAGTTGTGCGCCAAATACACGCAAGTCTTTGCCCCTTGGACTTGAGGAAGCAACGATCGTGTCTATATCAGGGAGAATGACCAGGATAGGTGAGAGCAATGATTATGCTAGGAGCAAGGACATTAAAGGTGAAGGTGAGGGAATTATTAAGCAAATTGATGGTTGCAGAAGTATCATTGAAGGCCAAAGGCTAGGCAGTTGGGAATTTGAAAGTGCAGATGTAAGAAACTTGGAGGGAAACTTTTTTCTGGGGCAAACTCAGAAGGAAGTGGGGTTAGAAGGGGGTGGGGGTGTGTGGGTAGTGAAGGATACAAGGAAGTGGTCAGAGATGGTCAAGACTATGGGAGTAGAGAAGAGATGGCATGGTTGAGAGGGTGGTTGTGAGTATAGGTAGGAAAGTTTGTATGGACGGAGAAGTTTAGGAGGAGAGTTTTATGGAAGACAAAGAGAGATTAGCAAGATAGACAGACAGTTGTCAGATCCAGTTCAATGTAGAAAAATGTGAAACAATGTGCCAGAATTTGCTGGAACAGGGCATCGCTCAGTGTGCCTGATTAATTAGACTGTTTCGTGCACCCTTTAGCTCAAAATTTTTTTGCCCTCTAAGTTGCTGCATGTACGAGCTTAAAATGGCATGGTGCGGCGATTGCAACAGGGCATCTGGGACCTTGGTGAACAACGGGACAAACTGGTCATCTCCTTAACCACTGAGATTTAAGGATTGAGAAATATACAGAGGAAGGACTGAGAAGAAGGGCGAATTAGAATGGGTGAATTCAATGTCAAATCGGTTACAGAAAGAGAAATAAAGAGAGGGAAAGCAAGATTGAATTAAGAAAGGGAGAAAAATGAGACAGAAAGGAAAAGTAAGAAATAACATTTATAAAATTAAAATTTGACATTTTTAAAATCCTCCAACAACAATTCACTACCTGAATGAGACTTCACACTTTTAATTATTCATTTTCTGGCCCCAAAACATCACTAAATCTTCAAATAAATTTTTAAATAAACTATAAATTACATGAAATAACTATTTTAAACAATAATTTAAATTTTTGAAAAAAATAATTTTGTTTTCTAACGGGGCTAAAAATAAACTTACCTTTCTTTAAAGTATTTAAAAATAATAAACTTGTGGAAAAAATGTTTTAATTTTAATTAATTCACCACTTACCTTGTAAAAAGCAGGCCTTGCGACTGCTTTTTAAATGTGTAACTTCTGGAGACTTACCCTCCCGGAAAAACCTGCAAAAAAAAACTAAGTTCGATGCGCATGCGCAGCCTCTCCTGCGCACGCGTTCGAACTCTGAACCCCTTCTTTCAGGGGAACGGAAGTGCCGGTTTCCCACGCATGCGCAGTGCATGCAGGAAACCGGCACTTCCATTGGGCCTACAGGCGAGTACCCAATGCATACTCACCCGTGGAGACCCGAATTTCTGGGCCAATATACCTTTTCCTGGTTACACCAGCCTGCAAATGAAAATGTTGATATCAAGATGTTTGATTCTGCAAATTAAAGCTAGAACTCAGACCATAATGAATATAGCCCAGTGCAAGTACTCATTCAGTGAAGTTTTAAGCATATATTACAGGGAATTCTATTCTGTTAAAATCACTATGACAGAAAATACACATGCTCTTTGAAAATGTAAACAAGATTTAGGACATTGATTTGGTAGTTTGGATTAGAAACATGACTATAATAGGTTGAATAGTCTTTTATTGCTCCTTTATCATTCTGATGAGGAAAACTAAATTTAAAACAAATTAAACACAAGTGGGGTAGAGTTTCTACTTTGGGCGCAATCGCAATCTGCATGCCAGGAGCAGCATCAGGCGTAGTTAAAAATGTGGTGCCAACCTGGTGAAGCTACAACACATGACTACATGCATGCTAAACAGCGGAAGCAGCATGCTATAGACAGAGCTAAGCGATCCCACAATCAACGGATCAGATCAAAGTTCTGCAGTCCTGCCACATTCAGTCATGAATGGTGGTGGACAATTAAACAATTAACGGGAGGAGGAGGCTTCATTAACATCCACATCCTCAATGATGGCGGAGTGAGTGCAAAAGATAAGGCTGAAACGTTTGCAACCATCTTCAGCCAGAAGTGCCGAGTGGATGATCCATATCGGCCTCCTCCTGAGATCCCCACCATTACAGAATTCAATCTTCAGCCAATTCAATTCACTCCACCCGATATCAAGAAATGGCTGAATGCACTGGATACAGCAAAGGCTATGGGCTCCGACAACATCCCGGCTATCATGCTGAAGACTTGTGCTCCAGAACTAGCCACGCCTCTAGCCAAGCTGCTCTAGTACAGCTACAACACTGGCATCTACCCGAAAATGTGGAAAATTGCTCAGTTATATCCTGTCCACAAAAAGCAGGACAAATCCAATCTGGCCAATTACAGCCCCATCAGTCTACTCTCAATCATCAGAAAAGTGATGGAAGGTGTCAGCGACAGTGCTATCAAGCGGCACTTACTCACCAATAACCTGCTCACTGATGCCCAGTTTGGGTTCCGCCAGGACCACTCGGCTCCAGACCACATTACAGCCTTGGTCCAAACATGGACAAAAGAGCTTAATTCTAGAGGCGCGGTGAGAGTGACTGCCCTTGACATCAAGGCAGCATTTGACCGAGTGTGGCATGAAGGAGTCCTAGCAAAATTGAAGTCAATGGGAATCAGTGGGAAAACTCTCCACTGGCTGGAGTCATACCTAGCACAAAGGAAGATGGTTATGGTTACTGGAGGCCAATCATCTCAGCACTAGGACATTGCTGCCGGATTTCCTCTGCGCAATGTCCTAGGCCCAACCATCTACAGCTGCTTCAGCAATGATCTTGCCTCCATCATAAGGTCAGAAGTGGGGATGTTCGCTGATAATTGCAGTGTTCAGTTCCATTAGCAACTCCTCAGATAATGAAGCAGTCCGTGCCCCCATGCAACAAGACCTGGATGACATTTAGGCTTGTGCTGCTAAGTGGCAAGTAACGTTCATGTCACACAAGTGCCAGGGAATGACCATCTCCAACAAGAGAGTCTAACCACCGCCCCTTGACACTCAATGACATTACTGTTAGATCCATGTATCATGATGTTGTGTCCTTCAATAATTAGACAAGAGACTGCAGAGAACGATCAACAGGTGTTTACTGAATGAGGGTTACTCTAGAACTAACTCTAAAGATCCCTACTCAGGGTTTATATACAGGTGTGGTCACTGCCGGTACTACAGTATACAGGAGCTGTAAAAAGTAGTTCTCCCCTTAAAGGTACATACATTACAATTCCTCCCCTTTTAGATTAACAGTACCATAACACTCATTTAACAATTAAATATCAAACTAATTACAATTAACACTTTTAACATGCAACATTAACTGAAAAAAGTCTCTTTATAAATTCAGTCTTTGGGGAGGCTTCCTGATCCTTTCTGGATAGCGCCTTTCCCGAGTGTCTTGTTCTTGGTGCGGAGGCGATTCTGGCCCCCTGTCGTCGGTTGCTTCATCCGCTTCCGATGCTACTGTTTCTGGGGTAGATGCTACCTGTACGTCGGGTTCATCACCAGGTACATATGGGCGAGACATGGGGTTGACTCGTTCCTGTGACTCTAGGATCTGGTCAACATGGCGTCTCACAATGTTCTCCCCAACATCCACTGTGTACATTAGTGGCCCCTGCCGTGTGCATATCGTTCCTGGTTGCCATTTCTCTGTTCAGTAGTCACAGGCCAAGACTGGTTGCCCTACATTGAAGCTCCTTGTCGGCTTCTCATTGATGTGCTGGAATTGCTTATTCTCAACATCTCTTCGTACATTTCGTCTGACGAGATCTCAACCTTCAGTTAAAGAACATCATGGCCGGGGCCTGGTTGGTGACTGCATGTGTCGCATTTCTGTAGGCTAACAGGAAATTGTCCACCTTATGCTGCAGTGGAATGTCGTCACCGCGCATGGCCTTTACTGCTTTTTTAAAGGTTTGTACGAACCTCTCAGCCAATCCATTTGTGGCTGGATGATACGGGGCGGATGTGTAATGCCTTACCCCATTCCTTTTCATAAATCTTCGAAACTCTTCGGACACAAACTCTGGTCCGTTATCAGAGCAAATCTGCCCTGGCAAGCCGTTCCTGGCAAAAATGGTCTGTAGGACTGCAATAGTTTTCTCCGTGGCGGTGGAGGATATTTTGATCACCTCAGGCCATTTCGAGTGCGCATCCACGGCTATTAAAAACATTGAGTCCATGAATGGACCAGCAAAATCAATATGCACCCGTTGCCATGGAGATGAGGGCCACTCCCATGGGTGTAGAGGGGCATGTGGTGGTGCATTTTAGACCTTCTGGCATCCTGAGCAGCTCTTTGTCAGGTCCTCAATTTGCTGATTGATCCCCGGCCACCACACATAAACCCTAGCAAGGCTTTTCATTTTCACCCCTCCCAGATGACCTTCGTGAAGCTCATTGAGCACTCTCTCCCTTAACTTGGGTGGAATTACCACTCGGGATCCACACATCAAGGTCCCCTGGCATACTCACAGCTGTTCTCTTCTGGATGAGAATGCTGGCAACAGTGAGTCGCCATGTGCTGGCCATCCCTTCACCGTCAAATCATATACCCGAGACAGTGTCGGGTCATTTCAGGTCTCCTTCTCTATACCAGCGTTAGTTACTGGCAAGCATTCAATTATAGTCGAATGAAATATTTCGACAGGATCCACTGCTGGTGCTTCCTCTGCAGTAGGCAGTGGCAGGCGTGATAGCCCATCAGCGTTTCCATGTTGTTTTGTGCCCTTATACTCGATTTCATATTGGTGCGCCCCTAGAAAAAGGGACCATCTTTGTAGCCGTTGCGCAGTCATCACCGGAACGCCCTTCTTTGGATTAAAGATGGAGACAAGTGGTTGGTGGTCAGTCAACAAGGTGAACTTCTGCCCGTGCAGATAGTGATTGAACTTTTTCACTCCCCACACTAGGCTGAGGGCCTCCCTGTCAACCTGGGCGTAGTTATGCTCGGCTGAGGTTAGTGACCGAGACGCAAAGGCTACTGGCCTCTCCGAGCCGTCTGGGAATTTGTGCGACAGCACCGCTCCAATGCCATAGGGTGATGCATCACACGCCAACCGAATTGGTAGTGCTGGGTTGAAATGAGCCAGCACCTCTTTTGATGTGATCAATGCTTTGCTCTTCTGGAAAGCTCGTTTACATTCGTCACTCCACTTCCATGGTACCCCCGTTTGCAGTAGGGTGTTCAGTGGGTGTAGTACGGTAGACAAATTCGGCAAGAACTTATGGTAGTAGTTCACAGCCTGAGGAACGACCTCAGTTGTGACACATTTTCCGGTGCTGGAGCCTTGACTACTGCCTCAATGTTTTCAGGGGACTTATGTAACCCCTCTTTATCAATAACGTGGCCACAATACGAGATCTGCTTCTGGAAAAACTCGCACTTGTGGCGATTAGCTCGGAGCCCATATACCTTCAATCTAGTGAGCACGCACCTGCTCCAGGTTGGCGAGGTGATCACTGTCATTTTCGCCCGTGACCAGGATGTCGTCCAGATAACACTGGGTCCCTGGAATCCCTTGCAGGACTTGTTCCATTACCCTTTGCCAAATAGCCAGAGCTGATGCTACCCCGAACACCAGCCGGTTGTATTGCTAGAGACCTTTATGAGTGTTGATCGTGAGATACTGTTTCGAGGCTTCTTCTACCTCCATTTGCAGGTGCGCCTGGGCCAGATCAACCTTAGTGAAGCATTTCCCTCCCGATAGCGAGGCGAAAATATCTTCAATCCGCGGAAGCAGTTATTGTACAGTGTGAAGGACTGGGTTCACCGTCACCTTAAAGTCCCCACAGATGCGAACCTTCTTTGGTTCCCCAGGCGTATTACTCAACGACCTCTTCATTATAGGAATGATGGGTGTAGCCCACTCGCTCCAGTCCACTTTGGACAGTACTCCTGAACGTTCCAAACCTTCCAGCTCTGCTTCGACGGCTGGGCGGATTGCATAAGGTACCAGTCTGGCCTTAAAAAACTTTGGGCTTGCATTTTCCTCTATTTTGATCGTTGCTGTTATGCTTTTTAGTGTTCCGAGTCCCTGCTGGAACACTTCTTGTGCATCAGTTAACATTTTTGACAGTCGTCCGGGTGTGACTTCGTCATCCTTTTTGGCATCTACAGTCAGTGCTTGTATGGAATGCCAATCTCACTGTATCTTCCGGATCCATTCACGTCCTAGTCGTGGTGGTCCTCCATCTGGCAATACATATAGGTCCATTTTTGGTGTTTCCTTGCCGTTATATATAACGTTCACCCTTATTTTCCCTTTGGGGTAGACTTTTTGCCCCGTGTACGTCTTCAAGACAATCTTTGTATCTCTCAAGGGTATATGTGAGAATAGCCACTTGTAGTCCCTTCGATTTATGACTGTTAGGGCTGATCCTGTGTCCAATTCCATTTTCACTTGGACTCCTGCTATCTTGAGCGTGACCCAGATAGTTTGGTGATCCTCCATTTTGATCACATTATGTAATTTCAGACAACCCAGCTCCTTGCTTCCGGAGTCTGTATCACTTTTCTGTTCATCTGAACTACTCTCCGTCACCTTATGTACCTTCTTGTACTTCTCCTGTGGAGATTTCTTGCTGCTGGTTTTCTTTCCCGACCTGCAGACTCTTACTATGTGTCCTACTTTTCCACACTGTCTGCACACTTTGTCCTTGAACCAGCAATCCTTATGGTTGTGTGTTGTTCTGCCGCAGCAATAGCACTTCACTGTTCCGTATGACATTTCATTTGTGCCATATTCTTGCGGTCTCCGTTCTATCTCTGCCGCGCCCCGTGCTGCTGCTTCGTGTGATACTGCAATGCTGAAAGCCTTGTCCAGCGTAAGATCCTTTTCTGATAGAAGCATTTTCTGGGTTCCTTCACTTTGAAGCCCACACACAAACTTGTCCCTTAAAGTATCTGCTAGTCCCGTTCCAAACTGGCAGTGTTTCGATAGCTTGCGCAGTTCCGTTAAATACTCAGCATTACTTTCATCTTTATGCTGGTTCCTTTTGTGAAACTTAAATCTTTCTGCTATCAGCAGCGGTGTGGGGTTTAAGTGGTCCTGTAGGATTGACACTATGTTTTCAAAATCCTTTTCTACTGGCTTCTCTGGGGTTACTAGGTTTCATAGTAAGCCATATGTTTTTGCACCCATTGAATTCAACAATACCAGCGCTTTCTTGTCATCTGGCACTTCATTCGCCTTGCAGTATACTTCTATGCGTTTGACATATGTCGTCCAATCTTCGACTTCATTGTCGAACGCTGTGATACTGCCACTCTTCAGCATTTTTGGGTGTGGTTAGGCTGGCTCAAAATGGCATCTCCCGCGCTTTCCTTTCTGCCCGCTGCAGCTTAAAATGGCGTCTCCCGCGCTTTACTTTCTTCCCCGCTGATGCTGCTCGGCCCTTGAACACCGGCTGCACTCTGCGCGTTTTCCTGCGCGCCTCTCTCCCCCGTTGACGCTGCTCGGCCCTTGAACACCGGCTGCGCTCTGCTCTCGCCCGTTGACGCCGCTCGGTCCTGAACACCAGCTGCGCCCTGTGCGCTCTACCCTCTCTCTCTCCCCCATCAACGCTGCTCGGCCTTTTTCTGTGCCGTCGGTCGGCTCTAGCCGCCACTGTCTGGGAAGGGTCTGCGCAGTACCTGTTGCCAGCCCGTTTCGCTGGACCACCATGCCTGGAAAGCCAAGCCTGGCTCTCGATAGCCTCCCCTGCGATGCTCAAATCTCCGCTGGATGACTGGGGGGTTTCCCGTGGTCGACGCCCGTGCTTCTGGACTCGACCTTCTTCCACTGTTCTCCAGGAGCGAATCCCTGGGAGGTGATGCAGAGTTGCAGGTAGGTTTGAATCTGCTCGTCGCCAATGTTAGATCCGTGTATCTTGATGTTGTGTCCTTCAATAATTAGACAAGAGACTGCAGGGAACGATCAACAGGTGTTTACTGAATGAGGGTTACTCTAGAACTAACTCTACAGATCCCTACTCAGGGTTTATATACAGGTGTGGTCACTGCCGGTACTACAGTATACAGGAGCTGTAAAAAGTAGTTCTCCCCTTAAAGGTACATACATTACAATTACCATCGCCGAATCTCCCACCATCAACATCCTGGGGGTTACCATTGACCAGAAACTTAACTGGACCAACCACATAAATACTGTGGCAACAAGAGCAGGTCAGAGGCTGGGTATTCTGCGGTGAGTGACTCACCTCCTGACTCCCAAAGCCTTTCCACCATCTACAAGGCACAAGTCAGGAGCGTAATGGAATACTCTCCACATGCCTGGATGAGTCCAGCTCCAACACTCAAGAATCTTGGCACAATCCAGGACAAAGCAGCCTGCTTGGTTGGCACCCCATCCACCACCTTGAACATTCATTCCTTCCACCACCAGCACATCGTGGCTGCAGTGTGTACCATCTACAAGACGCATGCACTGCAGCCAACTCCACAAGGCTTCTTCGACAGCACCTCCCAATCCCGCGACTTCTACCACCTAGAAGGACAAGAGCAGCAGGCGCATGGGAACACCACCGCCTGCAAGTTCTCGTCTGAGTCACACACAATCCTGCCTTGGAAATATATTGCCGATCCTTCATAGTCGCTGGGTCAAACTCCTGCCCTCACAGCACTGTGGGTGTACCTACACCACACGGACAGCAGCACTAGTTTTCAGAATTAAATTTTTTGCTCAAGTTTCCACTCAAACTTATTTGCATATCACCAAACATAAAATCTTCCATGAACCAGTGCAATCGGGCAGCATTTTAGAACATAATTGTTTATTTTCTTTCTTGCATTTAAAAATATTCCATGCTATATTTAAGAGTGGTAACCTGGTGCAATTGTATTAATACATCTGAAAATGGGTTTAATCACAAAAAATCAGCATTTGTTAATCAGTGTCTAGTCCACCACCTGTCAGTAACCCGATTTTAAATAACTGAAAATGACTTTAAAAAACTATACTGAACCATTTCGTTGGTGTGCAGTAGTTAGTTTCTTAGTAAATTACATGTTTTTTAATGTTTAAAAGCTTTAAAAAAGCACCTATTAGTGCCCCTCCATCTAAAATAAAGCTTACTTTTAAGAGTTTCCTTGAAGGCCCGCAAATGGGTGCAATTAGCAGAAACTCACCATGGTGACTAATTTGATCAAGGGGGCGTGGACCAATTTGTGGGTGTGGCAGGCTTCCAGCGCGATGTTTCTTACATTAGCTCAAAAGATTGCGGATACTCGATTTGTGCTGGATATAATTTACGCTTGAAATTCCTCAATCTTTTGCACTGGTTTGACTGATTTTGGGCAAACCAGTGCAACCTAGTGGAAACTCCCAGCCAAGATTTTTACCTTTAGCTGCTATGCTCTGCATAGATATAACCAGTAAATTCTATTACAGGAGACTTTGGTTTATCCGGAGGTTGTATGTCTGGAATACTCGATCTAACGGCAAAAATCAGGAGCCGTTTTCTATAAGGTTTTTTAGTTCTCGTTTTTTTTTTCCCCAGTCAGGCACTGCAAGGTCTGTAGCTATAGCAACAGCTTCAGCTAGAGATGCTTGCAGCTGCAGCCGACTCTTTAGAAGCTGTTGCTAAGCAACAGTGTTTGTTGTCAGATACGGAGATGAAAACCTCCGTATGCTTCAGCATTGACTTTGTATGTCCGGCAGTTTTGATAGATCGGCAACACGCCGGTCCCATCGGTGCCGGATATCACAAAGTTTCCTGTATTAGGATTTCCAATAAATAATAATATTCTATACGATCCTTCTGTACAAATGAATTTAAGGTAAAATAGTTTTTTTATGTTGTTATACTCTGTGGCTATTTAAGCAGTAATTGCTACGTGTATGGGGTAATAAAAGCAGACTATACTGGGTAAATGCCAAGGTGACAGGTGGCAACATTTACACAATAGCAGATGTTAATATCCTGTTTACCACCTCAGAATAGAATTCAATGCTATATATTTTTTTAAATAGACAAAGGTATTTTCTATACATGAAGGAAGTGTTTAATCTCAACATCATCATTTGTCTCCTGATGCAGCATGCATAAAATAACTCGAGTGACTCACACACATTTATGTAGGGTTAAGTTTTCTAACAATGAATGGCAAGAAATCTAGTATGTAAATCTATCAGATAGCAAAATTGAAAAAAAAATCAAAAGCCGTCAGGGAATACAACACACAAGGGGCTCATAACATAAAAAGCATGTCAGGTCAGCCTGACTTCCAATTCAATTTTTTGTAACCTGGTGGACATGATTAATGATGACTGACAGCAGATTTGGCAAGTTATCAGCCAGATAACTATGCTGACCGATAAACTGGCCACTTGTCAACAAGAAACACACTAGCATCCAACTCAATCACCAAAGAGGCAATGTAATGACTATGATGATATTACCTCATTTACAGTAGATTAAGTCATGTGCGGAGAATGAATATTTCTTATTGGTTGGTTGCTCATTGGTATCGTAAAGCTTGGATTAAATCCTGGTAATATTTATCTGTAATTATTGGAGGTGAGGATTCTTTGGGAATAGAGCAACATAGTAAACATACAAATAAACTGCAAGCCATCTACATCTTTTCAGGAAACTGTGGGATTGTTGTTAACAACTATTTTAAATGTTAAGACAGTTAACTTAGTCCAGGGCTGGACAATCATTCATCTCTGTTTATGTTACAGCATGTCTTGTGAAAGCAGTTGTTTGGCTAACCAACCATTAATTAACTATGCATAATGTTATTAGAATGAATGCTAGATTTTATATGTGTTTTTTACATTAATTCATTGCTATATTCATATCTGGCTGTAATCTGTGTTTAGATGAGAGACTTTTAAGTAGCATTTTGGGGAAATGAGTGATGGGTATTGATTATAACTACTAAATGGTAAATAATCCAGTGTTTTGTTGACATTTAAATATAATTAAGAATGCACACGACAAAAACATTCTAAGCTAAAATATACCCTAAGGGTTTGTGCTGTCAACAATCTCAAATAAATAACCTTTACATTTACTTATTCATCCCCATAAATTTTTGGAAGGCAATTCATAATTCAGCACAGGACCTAGAATACCAATACGTTGTGTCTCACAAATGAGAAATTTTATGTTTAAAAACTTAATATCTGAGAAATAGGGCAACTTATCCATGCATTTAATACATACCATAAAGCTAACATCCATACGTTGGTTACGAGCCCAAAATTGTTAAATACTGTACAGCTGCAATAACAGCATTTTCCTGGGACGAACGACAAAAGTTGGAGCAAAGCCAAAAAAGTCTTCAGTATTTAATGAGTTCATGTTAAGCCAACATTAGTGAATAGTTGTAGTTTCCTGTAAGGTTTTCTAAAAGTGGCTACAACTAGTTATTAGTCAACACAAAACTTATTCAGAGATTGAACTTAATGCAGGTTGACTGGGTCAAGGGCAGTGTACTTTTTGGTAGAGATAGTATCCCAAAGGAAGCAAACAATTTATATTCAGTCTCACGCCTTGATTATCAGTTATTTTTGCCAATAGAAGAGTATCATTTTTAATGTTAGAGCCACTAAAAAGCATACCCTATTTACAAATTGAAGTCCCAGCCTGTTGACTTTGGCAAAAAAATGACTTGTTACAAATATGTTCTGAATATAATCAGATATTAAACTATACCTAGATGTTTTAAAACATAAAAAGACTATTAAATGGCTAACTTCATTTCAACCATTTAAAAGTCTAAGTATCAGTTATAAGCAGCCTCAACTTGTAAACTCCTAAACATAGAGTTATACAGCACAGAAAGAGGCCATTTGGCCCATCGCGTCCGTGCCGGCCATCAAGCCCTGTCTAATCTAATCCCATTTTCCAGCATTTGGTCCGTAGCCTTGTATGCTATGGCATTTCAAGTGCTCATCCAAATGCTTCTTGAATGTTGTGAGGGTTCCTGCCACCCTTTCAGGCAGTGAGTTCCAGATTCCAACCACCCTCTGGGTGAAAAAGTTTTTCCTCAAATCCCCTCTAAACCTCCTGCCCCTTACCTTGAATCTATGCCCCCTTGTTATTGACCCCTCTAAGGGGAAAAGTTCCTATCTACCCTATCTATGCCCCTCATAATTTTGTATACCTCAATCAGGTCCCCCCTCAGCCTTCTCTGCTCCAAGGAAAACAACCCCAGCCTGTCCAGTCTTTCTTCATAGCTGAAGCACTCCAGCCCAGGTAACATCCTGGTAAATCTCCTCTGCACCCTCTCCAAAGCAATCACATCCTTCCTATAGTGTGGTGACCAGAACTGCAAAAAGTACTCCAGCTGTGGCCTTACCAGTGCTTTGTACAGCTCCATCATAACCTCCCTGCTCTTATATTCTATGCCTCGGCTAATGAAGGCAAGTATCCCATGTGCCTTTTTAACCACCTTATCCACCTGCTCTGCTGCCTTCAGGCATCTATGTACATGCACACCAAGGTCCCTCTGATCCTCTGTCTTTCCGAGGGTCTTACCATTCATTGTGTATTCCCTTGCCTTGTTAGTCCGTCCAAAATGCATCACCTCACACTTTTCAGGGTTAAATTCCATTTGCCACTGTTCCGCCCATCTGACCAACCCATCTATATCGTCCTGTAGCCTGAGGCTTCCCTCCTCGCTATTTACCACCCCACCAATTTTTGTGTCATCTGCGAACTTACTGATCATACCTTTTACATTCACATCCAAATCATTAACGTAGACCACAAACAGCAAGGGACCCAGCACCGATCCCTGCGGTACCCCACTGGACACAGGCTTCCAGTCACAAAAACAACCTTCCACCATCACCCTCTGCCTTCTGCCACTAAGCCAGTTTTGGATCCAATGTGCCAAGGCACCCTGGATCCCATGGGCTCTTACCTTCCTGACCAGTCTCCTATGCGGGACTTCATCAAAAGCCTTACTAAAATCCATGTAAACCACATCCACTGCACTACCCTCATCCACACACCTAGTCACCCCCTCGAAAAATTCAATCAAATTGGTCAGACATGATCTTCCCTTGACAAAGCTATGCTGGCTATCCCTAATTAATCCTTGCCTCTCCAAGTGGAGACTAATTCTGTCCCTCAGAATTTTTTCCAATAATTTCCCTACCACTGATGTTAGGCTCACTGGCCTGTAATTCCCTGGTTTATCCCTACTACCCTTCTTGAATAATGGTACTACGTTAGCTGTTCTCCAGTCCTCTGGCACATCCCCTGTGGCCAGAGAGGTTCTGAAAATTTGTGTCAGAGCCCCTACAATCTCCTCCTTTGCCTCACATAGTAGCCTGGGATACATCTTGTCCGGGCCTGGGGATTTATCCACTTTTAAACCTGCTAAAACCGCTAGTACCTCCTCCCTCTCGATGCTAATATGTTCAAGTATATCACAGTTAGGGTTGCAAAGGGGTGGAAAGTTTCCGGTAAATTTCCGGTAATTTTCCACGGGAAGTTTAGCTTGGGAATTTTGGGAATTTTGCCCAAAAAAGCACATGATAGCATAATATTGTTTTTTTTGTATTTCTTTCCTTTTTTTCCCCACAGGTCCTCTCTTAAAATTACTAACAGAGATGGAATCTTAATTATTAAGGAATTTCTTAATCAATATATGTTTATCCTCTTACTTGGCTTGTTTTAATAATTACAAGTTTTGTGTGCGACTGTGAACAAATGTGTCCTGATTGGTTGGATGAGTGGATGAGCGATTAACTCCCTCTATTTGTAATATTTGCATATCGAATTGTGATTTGCCTGCAGGCATCTGTAAGACTGCTATAGTTTTTTTAAGATCCAGGTTAGGGGTCCTGAGGGAAGTCATTTTGTTTTCTGCTGATGTTGTGATAATGCAGTAAGTAAATCAGACTTTATACCAAATAAACCAGTTACTTGTTGAACTCTGTTGTCCTTCAATTTAAAATATACAAAATAATACACTATTGGTGATGTAGCGTCGTGTGTGTACAGGTCATGCTTCCATCACATGGAGCATCAGCAAAAATGTACTCACCCTGTTGCAATCGTGCTGATCGACCGCAGTTCAACACAGAGATGAATGCCCTTTATTTCTCTGCATAGAACAATGCCACATTTACCGTCGGATGTGTGGAAGGATTTTACCCCAGGCATTAAAGATGGAAAGACTGTGTACATGTGCAAACACTGTAGAAAGCCATATGTAAAGAATGCCACAAAGATGCAGCAGCATTTATCCAAATGCAACAACTTCACTCAAAGCTCACAGCAGTCAGCCCAGAGTTCCTCTGCTTCCATTCAAGAAGATGATGGTTCTCATTCAGCATCAGGCTCCTTATCATCAGCAACTCCTGGCCCACTTGGAAGGTTCTTTGATACAATGGATAACCATAGCCAGAAGAATGCCGATGAGTGCCTTGCTCGAGCTGTATTTGCAACAGGCTCACCCCTCATGCTCACAGCCAATGTGTACTGGAAGAGATTTTTCAATGTTATTCGCCCTGCATACTGTCCTCCCACCAGATATGCTTTGTCTACTTATTTGCTGGAGGCTGAGTATAACAGAGTCCAAGGAAAGCTCAAAGAAACGATAGCGATGGCAGACTGTGTTGCAGTTATCTCAGATGGGTGGTCAAATGTACGAGGGGAGGGCATCATAAACTACATCATCTCCACTCCTCTCCCAGTGTTCTTCAAGAGCACAGACACGAAGGACAACAGACACACAGGCACATACATTGCTGATGAGCTGAAAGCGGTCATCAACGATCTTGGATCACAAAAGGTCTTTGCAGTAGTTACTGACAATGCTGCGAATATGAAGGCTGCTTGGGCTCAAGTGGAGGAGGCCTACCCTCATATTACGTCTATTGGGTGCGCAGCTTATAGGCTTAACCTGCTCCTCAAGGACATCATGGGTTTGAGAACCATGGAAGCACTGTACAAGAGAGCCAAGCAAGTTGTTAAGTATGTCAGGGGAAAACAGGTAGTTGCAGCAACCTACAACTCCAAGCAAATGACAAAGAACAAGAACACCACACTGAAGCTGCCCAACAACACTAGATGGGGTGGTGTTGTCATAATGTACAACAGCCTTGTGGAGGGTAAGGAGTCGCTGCAAGAAATGGCAATATCCCAGTCTGGGGATATGGAAACCACCATCAAGAAAATACTGCTGGATGATGTGTTTTGGGAGAGAGTGGTTAGCAGCCTTAAACTACTCTCACCAGTAGCATCTGCAATTGCTCAGATTGAAGGAGATGACGCTGTCTTGTCAGATGTTCTCAGGCTTTTTACTAATTCAAAAGAACAAATCAGCATTGCCCTACCCACATCCCTGCTGCTCAAAGCAGAGGAGAAGGCAATTGTTCAATTCATACAGACGCGTCAAGAATTTTGTGTCAAGCCGATTCATGCTGCAGCATACATGCTGGACCCAAAGCATGTTGGGAGACCAATACTTTCTGGCGAACAGATCAACAGCGCTTACAGTGTGATTTCTGCCCTCTCACACCATCTCAATCTGGATGTGGGCAAAGTTCTGGGAAGTCTGGCAAAGTTCTCTACCAAGCAAGGTCTTTGGAATGGGGACAGGATATGGGAATCATGCAAGCATATCAGTGCACATACCTGGTGGAAGGGACTTTGTGCATCTGAGGCCCTGTCACCTATTGCATCGGTGATACTCCAAATCCCACCTTCATCAGCGGCCTCTGAACGAAACTGGTCACTTTTTGGGAATACGCATAGAAAGGTGTGCAACAGGCTGACTAACAAGAGAGTGGAGAAACTGGTGGCTATCCGGGCGAACCTACAACTTATTGAGCCAGATACAGAAGTGTCCACCACACAGCTAGACAGTGACACAGAGGAGGAAATGGACACGTCCGAGCCAGAGTCAGAGAATCGGGAGGAGCAATGATGAGTAGGAGACTCGGAAGACTCATGAGTAGAAAACTCAAAGGGACAAAATAAGGACAAATTACAGGCTAAATAAGCTGATGCTCTTTATTTTATTTTAGATGGGTCTTTTTTGTGGGGGTTCAATAAAGTTCAAAATTATAACCTAAATAAAGTTTTGAAAGCCTGTTTTTATTTGTATGGAACAGTATGTCTATTTTGACGACAAAGATAATATAAGGGTCAGAGACAAAAAACGATCAGTGTGCAAAAAAACTCAAAATTCCCATAAATTCCTGAAAATTCCCATGGAAAGTTTCCTCTTTTAAAAATTCCCAGAATTTTGCAACCCTAATCACAGTCCCCCTGCCCGATTTCTATGTCCACATCGTCCTTCTCCATAGTGAACACAGATGCAAAAAATTCATTTAAAACCTCACCTACATCTTCTGGCTCTACACACAGCTTGCCACTTTGGTCCCTAATGGGCCCTACTCTTTCCCTAGTTATCCTCTTGCCCTTAATATACTTATAAAACACCTTAGGATTTTCCTTTATTTTGCTCGCCAGTGTTATTTCATGGCCCCTCCTCGCTCTCCTAATTTCTTTTTTAAGTATCCCCCTGCACTTTTTATACTTCTTTCACAGACTTTCACAGAATCACCAGTGCAGATAGAGGCCATTTCGGCCCATCAAGCCTGCACTGACACATATCCCACCCTATCCCCGTAACCCCACGTATTTAATCCCCTAACACTAAGGGTCAATTTATAATAGCCAAATCAACCTAACCTGCACATCTTTGGACTGTGGGAGGAAACCGGAGCACCCGGAGGAAACCCACGCAAACACTTCTCTAGGGCTTCCTCTGTCTTTAGTCCTTTGTATCTACCAAAAGACCCCCTTTTTTTCCTAATCCATTCTCGTATATCCCTTGACATCCAAGGTTCCCTGGGCTTGTTGGTCCCACCCTTGACCTTTACGGGAACATGTTGCCATTGTACTCTCTCAATTTCCTTTCTGAAAGACTCCCATTGCTCCAATGTGGATTTTCCTTCAAGTAGCTGATCCCAGTCCACATTGGCCAGATCCTGCCTTATCATATTAAAATCGGCCTTCCCCCAATTTAGAACATTTATTTCCCGTCCATCCTTGTCCTTTTCCATGACTACCTTAAATCTCACCGAATTATGGTCAGTCACCAAAGTGCTCACCTACTAACACTTCTACCACTTGCCCGGCCACATTCCCTAGAATTAGGTCCAGTACCGCCCCCTCTCTTGTAGGACTTTCTACATGCTGGCTCAAAAAGCTCTCCTGGATGCACTTTAAGAATTCTGCACCCTCTAAGCCTTTCACACTCTGACTATCCCAGTTAATATTGGGGAAGTTGAAATCCCCCACTATAATTACCCTATTATTTGCACTTCTCTGAGATTTGCCTACATATCTGTTCCTCTATCTCCCCCTGGCTGTTTGGGGGCCTATAGTACACTCCCAGCAAAGTGCTAGCCCCCTTTTTGTTTTTAAGTTCAACCCATATGGCCTCATTAGAGGAACCTGTTAATATATCATCCCTCCTTACAGCAGTAATTGCCTCCTTAATTAATATTGCGACACCCCCTCCTCTTTTACCCCACCCCCCCGTCTCGCCTGAAGATTCTATACCCCAGAATATTGAGCTGCCAGTCTTGCCCCTCCCTCAACCATGTCTCCGTGATAGCAACAATATCATACTCCCATGTGTTCATCAACAACTTCAGTTCATCCACCTTATTCGTAAGACTCCTTGCATTAAAATAAATGCCATTTAGCCTTGCCCTACTCCCTTGTGCCGTTACATATTTGCCCATATGATTTAGAATACATCCTTATGGAAATTCAGGTTCAGTAGGACCTGCTACAGGGCACCTTGACATGATAAGGATAACATATTAATTAGATAAAGGATTCCAAGGTCCTGCAATGTCTCAATTTACTTAGTGTATAACTGAGCTATACAAAATAGTAGTGCCCCAGTTTCAATGCCTAGTTTATGCTGAGATGTTCTAATAACCCTTAGCACTCCTGGTTTAAGGATGGGAAAAATCAACCTGGTTTCCAATCTGAATTGCTATCCAGTGATCCTACTGCAAGTATGCATTTATGAACTTCAGGTGAGCGAAGGATCGGGCTCAGCTACAATACCCCAGTGGTTGTGTTGGTAAATACGATAGAGAAATAAGCTTGGAGTTGTTGGTCACTTTGCCAGGAATGAGAGTTCCAGATGCAGAGTTTTGTGCTTATAGATTTATTAGAGGAAATCATACTCACAGAAACACATGCGGCAATGCAAAGGCTGCAGAAGACCTCGTGTTACAGTTGCTGAGTTCAGTAGTAGGATGGCCAAGCCTTGATCTTGCCGACTTTGTATTACATAGTATTGCTTTCATCCTTTAGCTATAGGTCATTACATTATACCTCTTCCATGACTTTTACCCGCCATTTATATTAACTACCCTTAACTCAGCATTCCAGAGACTTGTGGTACTGGGGGCGAAAACTCCAGTGGGGGTCAGGACATAACAAGCTGTCTTGTCTCCTTACATATACAGAAAAGGTAAACATATAGTTGTCAAACAGATAGGTTAATCGATCAGAAGGTCAGGGCTACACAAGGAATCACAAAACTATCTTATACAATGACAGTCAGTACCACCCTTGTAAGAGCCCTTGTCGACATTTTCCAGATACTCCCTGCTTCAGAAAATTTCTGGAGAAACTGTCTTTGACCACAAAATGGAGTTTTCAATACATAATGGAATCCAAACACAATTTCACATAGCATAGCTTCTCGAACAGGTTGAATCGTCTGTTGACACTCACTTGGTTAGGGTACTGGGCTGGTGACTGATAGCTGTGAAACCATACCTCAGCAAGAGTCAATGGGCTAGATTTTCAGTATAGACAGTTTTGGGGCGCTAAGGTTAGCGCCCGCCCCAAAGTAGCGCCCCGTTGCCGGAAATTCAGTGGCTTCGCCCTAAGAGGTTGGTGGAGCGCTAAAAGAGGCGTTCCACTACTATCTTTAGGCGCTAAGCCGGCGGTGCAGAGCACAGCGCCCGAGCTCGGGCGCAGCAGACACTCTGGTGCCAGTGAGCTCTTAAAGGGGAAGGGTGCATGTGTTTTTTTAGGATGATGATGATGATTGATGATGAAGGTGGTCGTGGTGGAGCAGGAGCAGGAGCAGGAGGAGGAGGACGAGGACGAGGCCGGAAACATAAATACACCGTTCACAACAACACACTGGATCCTTCCACACAACACATGCAGACTGCCGTTTATAGTGCAGGAGGAGTGCCCTTTAATTTGCGCTCCCCAGGGTGTGTTGCGTTCCATTTTACAAACGCTCTGGACGCCAGCCGCAGAATGGGGCGGTCCGACTGAAGTTTGGATTCGGGGCGGCCAAAGGGCGTTGCACGAGGATGTGACGTCATTTTCTGCGCGCGCATCCGAGCGGCCGCTAAACTTTGCGCCGGCGCTAACGGGCAACTTAATTTGGGGCGGGGCGCAAACTGCGCTGCGCCCGGGCGCTACACGAATAGCGCCCGAAAATCACTTCTCTTAAGGCGCTAACTGCTGGCGCAAGCAACTGAAAATCTAGCCCATAGTCTTCAGTAAAGGAGTGGAAAGGAAACCATTGGCAAAATGAAATACAAAAAGACAATGTTGCAACAGTGGGCGACTTAACAACCCAAAATAATTTGTTAAATGATGCAACAGAATCAGAAGTGGAAAATGTGGTACTGTACGAGATCAGTTGTGACTCAGTATGGCAAAGACCTCTAGATCTGATGCTTATAAATCATCAGGATAGCATACAAAATCTAATAGTTGCTAGGGACCTGCAACAATATGACTTATTTTTAAAGATTATCTGGCATTAAGAATCAAAATGAAAATATATGATTTTAAAAAGGCAAACTTCAAAAGAAGTGAGCAAAGCACTAAAATTATCACAGCTGAGGGAAAATTGAATACTTAAAAATGCAGAGCATCTAAGCACATACTTAAGAAAAATAAATAGCGAAGTATACATTCTCCAAAATGGATGAATAGGTTGATTAAAATGAAAATAAAAGTGAAACAAACTATAGAATGCCTTGCATCATCATCCCTTTTGTCATTTAATCACTCCTGCCTTCCACCACTCCTGCCTTCTACCCTATCACAGAAACTTAGATTGGGATTTGTTGTTTAATATCTGAGGTTTCATATACAATGCCTCATTTCAGACTGCCCTTCACAATCCATTCCAAAAGATATTTTGTTCTTTCCCTGCCCCCTTTCTTCTCTAGCTCTGTATTTCCTTAAAAGCTATTCATCTCTGCCATCTTTCAGTTCTGATGAAAGTTCATCGACCTGAAACGTTAACTGTTTCTCTCTCCACAGATGCTGCCTGACCTGCTGAGTGTTTCCAGCATTTCCTGTTATTTCACAACACATGACTTCTGTTTCCAAACGCTCATGCTGGGAATCCCTAATAACCTCTGCTCTACACAAACGATCATAAAGCGCATCTTTAATTGCTTCTAGCAACTAAATTATGCCAAAGTATAATGTTAACTCACTAGCCTTCTTAAATATAAGCATCATATGGGCCTCTCTCCAGTTCCTGGGAACAATCCCAAACTTCAATGATAGCTGCGTCACCATTGGTAGTGCAAACAGATGCAAATTAACCATTTAAAACCTCAGCTATATTTTGGGATTTCTCCCAATTCTACTTTGCAGTCTCTCAATGCCCTTTTTAATCCTTGATCACTCTCGGACTTCTAACACAACTAAAAAAAAAAGCTTACTATCACTACCACACCCACAATCATCTTTTCCATTTCTCTTTTCCCCCAATTCTAAAAGTAGATTTTGTTATTCATCTGAAATCTATCCCTTTACTCAAATAATTTTCTTGGTTAAAAATAAAATACACTTAAGGTTATTTTGTCTACAAACACCACCTTTAAGCCATTAGGTTTCATTTTACCATGTAGCTTCCTTTTAATCCAAGGACCGTACATGGTTTCCTGTCCATAAGAACGGTTTAAAAGCACTCCACTTTTCATCTGTACTGAAGTTATCCTTATCTATTAGCATCCCCCAATCAACTTTCTTCAAATCCTCCCTCTCATTCTAGCAATTTTAGCCCTCTTGAGAATTGGAACTAGCATTAAATTATATGCTGCAGTAATTTGGCTAATCAACTGAAACCTGCTATAATCACAGTTGTCCAGATAGTCCCCCAGATGAAGGTCTAATACCATCTCAGGTTCACAGAGGATTAAATTTAGTAAACTAGTTTTTCTGTGGTAATTTCAAAGACAGAATCTACTTGGTTAGAAATAAGGAACAATATAAGCTGTTATCCTGCTGGGTTTATATAGGCCACCAAATAGTGGGACGGAGGAAGAGGAGGAATTTGCAAGCAAATTACAGAAAGGTGCAGGAGTGATAATGGGGGCCAATGTCACAGCATCCTCCTTAAAAAGTGAGAATTCCATACAAACACTATGCAATAAAAAGTCACACCATATACAACAGTAATGTTTTATTATTGCAATAAAAGATGTATTACATTTTATCATTGTTCTAGTCTATTTGCATTTTGCTCCCTTCATGCTACAATGTCACTCATGAATTATTAGAGAAGCATTAAAACACCAAAGATGATTTACATCCACCATTGTGTTACCTTGCTTTAGACCACATTATTGTCAATGAACAATTTTTAAAGTAGACAAATATAAGATGATGGCAGTTGTTCTTGTTCGTAAAATTCTAACTGGCAGTTTCTCCTTTTAAGACTGAAAGAAGCTCTCCACTTTTTTTCAATTCCTGTAAAAAAAAGTTGTACATATCTGTTGCTTTGCCTTAAACAGAGCGCACACCAACTATTATATCCATCAAAAGCACTTTAATATTGATGTAAATGTGCTGGGAAAACAGCACTCAAGTGGAGACTCGTGGTTTCTGAGCTCCACTCACAATTTTTCTTCTTCAGTATGCTGCCCGTCTCTATTGCATGGAAATACCAATAGGAATGCACCTTGCATTGTGCACATCCTCCAGTGGCCATACATAGGATCCAGGAAAAATTGGATCCTGGATTGCTAAACACACGAACATAAGTTTGGAAATCATCTCCATTGTACGGATAGTAATTTCACCACTTGGGGTACAATATTAATATTTGGTGAAAAATATCTTGAAACTAGTTCCAGTAATTCCATTTCATATGGAATAGAACCTCAAACAATACAGCGTGATACTAGTATTTGTGTAGAAGCTTTGTGTTAGCTGGAGTACAAGGTCTTACATAAACATTTAATCACAATAGTGAGCCACTCTATTGTATGCTATTTTGGTTCTTTGTCTTAAAGTCCAATCTCCAAATAGTTATAACCTCTTCTTTGGGGCAATGTTCCAACTTACTGTTCTGCCCATTCCCTAGCCAAGCACACTTTTAACTTGTACATAAAATTTTAACTCTACTGTAAGAAAATTGAGCAACCTGTTCAAACCACTGAAAATCCATTATAACAAGGGTACAAAACTGTATTAAAATTCTCTTTATATCACTTAGAAGTATTACAGCAGGTCATTCCTTACACTATACAATATGCTTAAAGCACCTCTGGATCTCTGCATTTATGAGCCTTTGACAGAGTGAGGCACTGCATACTTCTGCACAAGTTACCATTATATAGTCTACTAATAAAGCTATGCTCATGGTTGACTACTTTCCTCTCAAACTACTCTGCAATGTGGTTGGTCCAGTCTTTGACTCTGTTTCCATTAACTCAGGAGTCTCTTGTGGTGTTCTCTTTCCCACTGCTCTTCCTTCTCATTAGCAATCTCCTCTGCTCATCATCCCACCCTATCACTCTTTTGCTGATCTTTCCACTCAACATCCTTCAGCAGTCACAACCTAGAGTCCTCTTGTAGTGCAATCGTTGAAACATTACAGCCTAACCTTATCCATGCCCGTCAATGGAACAATAATAATGTTGTTTCTTTCGGTTACTCAGGAGACAGTTTCTTCACGTCTCTTGCAGTCTAACCCACGACTACGACGTCATACACTTGATGGCTCTGCTTTAAGTCCTTCATCCCTCTCAACATTCTTGGCTTCAGTATCTTCTTTGACTTCAAATTGAATTCCCACAACTCCATTGCTAAAGTGATCCTTTTGAGTGATGAAGAATTCCCCCCCCCCCCCACCAATAGCTCTTAACTCTCTATAAAGCTTAAGTTTAAACAATCACTAGCTTCCAAATTCTTTAATTTCTCTATTTTATCTGTGCTAATATGTCTAATGCTTTCTTGAACTTTCCTCTCATTCTTCCTAAACTGCAAAGATGCCAGCCTACATCCCAGCTAATTCCACAGTGTCCCAATTCAAATTTACCCCCTCAGGAACTCAATACGGTGGAACTTCATACCTCAGATTAATGATATCCTACATTATGGGTAAGAAAAAATATATATTTTGCCAACAGATCAACTAAACCACAAAGGACCTGAATAAAGGGCAAGCTAAGTCTGTGACATTTGATAACTAATTTCTGTCTATATAAATGTAAGTTCTTCCTTTCTCACTTGGAGGAAAAAGGTTCATAATACTCTTCTCAGAAACATTAAAGCAAGAGACAATTCTGGACAGCCCTTACCAGTTTACCTTTAACAATTATATTGAGTTACCTTCACAATATCGAGCCCACCAATAAGTTCACCCTTCACATATAGTTGTGGGTACGTCGGCCAGTTGGAAAACGTTTTTAATCCATGCCTTACCTGTGGAATATGTGGAAAAACCAGGCATGGGTGAATTATTTAAAGTTACAACCAAATATTCAATAGCAGTCCAATAGCTTAGCACTTTGCTTCATAATTTAGCAGTTGCATGATCAACCGTTAAAACTTGTGATGGAGTTTCCCTTATTTTTCAGCTCGGCTGTTTGACGGAGTACTTCACAATCGTGAAATGCAAACTTTGTCACAGGATACATTACAAGACCTGCAATCTGAAGGATTATGCACAGAAACAAGCAGCTATGGAAATATAAAAAGTGGCAAATAAATACTTCTCAGCATATTCCTCAATCCTGTCTCTCTAGAAACATCTAGGGGGAGAAATTGACTATAGCCCCGTTTGGGGCGCCAGCCTCGCCAGGGCGCTTAAAAGTAGCACCCCGGAAGCATTCGCGGTCGCTGGCCGGAAATTCAGTGGTAGCGCCCCAAAGGGAAGCGCGGCGCTACTGGAGGCACCCCGCATCCCTCTTGGGGCGCTGCAACTAAGTATCGTGGCACAACGTGCCGCAGCGTCCCGCTGCGGTACTGCAGGCCTTCCTCCCCTACTTAAAGGGGAGGGGCCTTGTGCAGCGCGATCTGGGGCCCAGCTGGGCCCCCAAGGATCGCGAGTGCCGGCATAAGAGCCCGGCACCGAGGAGAAGTGCCGGGCTCTTGGAACGCAGCCAGCACTCCGCCGGGGGGTGGGGGGGTTCAGGAGGCCGGGGACGGGAGCGCAGAGAGGTGCTGGCAGGCGGCCAACAACAAAAAGGGCCGCCCCGCACCTCTCCTTTAATTTGCGCCTCCACCGCCGCAGGTAGGCCCACCTGAACCGGTTGCACAGTGTCCGGCGGTAAATCAGGGGGCGCTTCCAAATGTCGCGGCCGGGGCGTCAGCGGGGCGCTGCGCACACCGATGACATCATCGGTAGCGGCGCAGCGCTAACGGCTAGCGCCACTAGCGTCCCGCTGAATTTAGCGGGAGGCGTGGCCAGTGGCTTGCGACCCACTTAGCGCCCTCTTAAGGTGCTAACGGGTGGCGCAGCCAACTGAATTTCTCCCCCCCTAATCTTTATATTATTTGCTTTGCCTCCCCCCTAATCTTTATATTATTTGCTTCAAAGCCTAAAGTTCTATTGCAGCCTAAGGGCAGGAGATGGAAGAACAGTTTCCCAAGCCACGAGTTCATATTGTGGGCTCATTCTATTGATCATTTTTACCAATAACCAGCTTAAAGTATTTTACAGTGTTGCTTTTTTGACAATTAAACGCTATTGGGCCTATTAATCTATAGTGAAGATAGCACATGGATAGATTAGTGTTCCCAACCCTCCCGATTTTGGCATCAGTCTACCAGAATGGGCGATTGGTCTCCTGCGATGAAGGGGTTGTCTTATGAAGAAAGGTTGAGCAGGTTGGGCCTATACTCATTGGAGTTTGGAGTTTAGAAGAATGAGAGGGGATCTTATTGAAACATATAAGATTCTGAAGGAGCTTGACAGGGTAGATGCAGAGGGGATGTTTCCCCTCGTGGGAGAATCTAGAACTAGGGGGCATAGTTTCAGAATAAGGGGTCAACCATTTAAAACTGAGATGAGGAGGAATTTTTTTCTCTCAGAGGGTCGTGGATCTTTGGAATTCTCTTCCCCAGAGAGCTGTGGAGGCTGGGTCATTGAATATATTTAAGGTGGAGATAGACAGATTTTTGAATGGTAAGGGAATGAAGGGTTATGCCGAGCAGGCAGGGAAGTGGAGTTGAGGACAAGATCAGATCAGCCATGACCTTATTGAATGGTGGAGCAGGCTCGAGGGGTCAAATGACCTACTCCTGCTCCTATGTCTTATGTGTGCTGCTGCTGGCGACTCGGGAGAAATGGTCCTTGTATGGGCGGTTCGCTCATGTGCAGTACTCTGGCTATTGTGACTTGCAGCCAATCTGCGTTGGCTGAGCCCTGCTGGTGTCTCTGCTACTTGGAACACACCGCTTCATTGCCGGTTGTGAGGATGATGGCATTGGGGCCAACAAAAATTACCTGGAAACTCCATGAGTCCTGAGAGAGCAACTGAGGCAGGGAGTGGGAGGTGGGAGAGAGAGAGAGAGAGCGCGAGAGAGAGAGAGAGGGAGAGAGACAGAAACACAAACTGGGGCAGGGAGAGAGAGTTCATGTCAGCCTATGGTGTGCGCGGTTGTACAATGTGGTTTTATTATGGGAGTTAGGCAGCTTTTGTGCTTCTCCGAGGCCTGAACCTCACCTTCCTGAAGTTGGGCTTCAGCAGTGGGGTGTGGGAGTCAGTGTATTGAATTAGGTTTGGTTTTATTTATTATTTTTATAACTTGCTGTTTATTGCAAAAAGTCGTAAAATTGTACGAAAACTTGCGTTAGAAGTTACTTCTAGCGATTATGTTTTTGTTGAATCAGTAGAATTTACTTGGTGTTTCTCATTATGGTTGAAACATCAGTTTTTATTTAAACATTACTTATTCTAAAAATTTCTATTCTTTTGTGTTCTTTCTTTGATTTATAAATTAGGTTATTCATCTCACTATAAAGCAAAGTGTCAAATATTATATCCAGAGCTTGGTCATACTAGAGACACCCAACTAAGGTAAATGCAGTAACATTTGCAAACAGTGGGCAAATGTCATGACCAAATCTCCAGGAATATGTCAAACCAGAGTTGGCAACCCTAGGATAGATACACTGGAAATGTGACTCTCAGCTAGGTTTTACATAGCTTTTCACTTTATGAATGATTTCCTGCTCATGTTATTTTCCAAGAGATTTTTTACTCAGGCTCGAGGCAGTTTCTACATCCGTTTGAAGCCTGTAACAATTAGGAGGCTAAATTTTTATGCCCTGACAAAATCTCTCTTATACTGCAATAAAGCTGGGAGCTTGTACTACACATCTTTATTTCTGAAATCCTGCTGCTGAAAGAAATTTGATGTACTAGCTGGTAATATTTAGCTTACTAAAGGTCATGGGGATTCTTTTGGGACAATCTGGGTATTAACTGGAATGGAGAATGTGCGACTGCACTAAATGAACTGATTTCTTGTAGTGCTCCCGTGAGTTACCTAAATTTGTTTTAAAGTCAATTGTCACCAGAAGGAATACTATTGATTATTTATTTCAACAGGCTTCTGGAGGGATAACACTAGTGACTATTCATTGGCCCAGATTTTGCAATAAAAACAACAGTGAGGCTAACAGCACTCACCGTTATTAAAGAGTAAATCGGACAGCAACTTCTTGCAACCACACATGCGCAGTTAAACGCGGAAATCAGGATGTTGCTGTCCGAGTTGCCCTGCTCTTAGAGGCTTTGCTATACCGGTATCTTGCCGAGCGACTTGACATTGAAACACATGGAAGGGTGTGAAGTTGTGGTACTTACATGGTAAATACCCATTAAAAATGCCAGAAAAAATTAGGACTTGTCCATTCCAGTACAAGTACATTTTTTAACAGCGTGATAAGTCTTAATTACTGCCAAACAACCTCTTGGCACTGAAAATTAACTTTTACAAGTGTGGAGTCTCATTCCTTCAGATCTTAATTATTGTTGGAGATTTCAAAAAAATTGTTTTTTTTTTAAACTTTGTTTTTCTGTCTCTTTTAATCCTATCTTTCTTTCCCTCTCTTTATTTCCCTTTCTGTACATGATTTGGCATTGAACTAACTATTCTAATTTATACTTCCTGGTACAGACTCTGCATGCCTCATTAAGAATTCTTCAATCTGATTAGTTAAGGAGATACAGTTGCTTTCCCTGTTCACACAGGTCCCAGATCCCCTGGATTTCTAATCACCACAAGTTCCAGTGCAAAATCCCACAGAAAGTCTGTGGGCAAGTGTAAGCGTAATGAAATGTTGGTGCCGTTCGTTCACCACTGACTACAAAATCCGGGCCAATATGGTGCAGCACTGTAACAGAACCAATACGTCTGCCCTGGGATGTTGAAAAAGCATCCAAACAGGTGGACTGAAAGTTCCTTCTCACGGCATGCAAAAGAACAGCCTTTGGCAACATATTCGGGAAATGCATTAAAATCATCTAGCCACATCCCACCCAACAGTTTGCATCAGTGGCTTCAGCTACCCAGCATTGTCACTCCTTCGTGGGACCAGGTGCAGATAGCCCCTAATTTTTGCCCTGGCCATAGATGACCCACATCTGATCAAAACCAGGCATCGACAGAGTACAGATGGAAGGGACTGAACATAAAATATGCCTGTATGCTGATGATATTCTGCAATACATAACCAAACCAACCACCTAACTCCCCAGCATAATTCAAATCATTTAAGTAATTCTCCAGTTACAAACTACTCTAAAATCGATGGCACGTCCCTCACACAGGATCCTCGGTATACATGTTACAAAGAAATTCAGCACCCTGAAACACCCCACTTCCTCCTAACTAGTATATACACCAATGTAATGTTTTGGTCTGTACCTGTATTGACTGTACTGGATATTTTAATTTAATTTAATTTAATACTCAATGAACTGTGATGTTACACAAAGGGAGTCAAGATCAACTGCAGTATTCAGGTCAAACAGGGTTACAGAGAGGGGAATAATTGGAACTAGGAGGGGAAAGGTGGAGGGGACAGATCAAAGACATCCACTTCACATTCTGCAGGGGCCTCTGACAGGAGAAAAAATACATACCGAGGAGCCCAAGCTATACATCTCTCATGGGGGGGGTGGGGGGGAACCTCCAAGATTTTACAGCGAAGGGAAATCATGGCCAAAACTTCTGGGGGAAGAGGCACAGAACTTCAATCTATGGTGGCCACACCTAATCTACCCACCTGTCCTTAGAAAATGTATCGACTTGATCAGGATTATAGCCAGGCAATATGTAATAAATATGATGACTGTGAGAGATGTTGATTTTTTGCTAAGCTGATTGATAGGTAGCTAGATATATATTATAATTATAGTCAAATTGAGGACTCATTATAGTAATACACATTTAGATTTCAGTGTGATTTATAGCATGAATTCATTCCCTTTCTGCCACACATTGATGATAATGACTATCACATTTCTTTGCTGACACCCAGTGGCTTTGCAGAAAAACTGCAAGCTGACTCTTGGCCAAAACACAGTACACATGATGGGCTTTGCACCCAACATTACTGTGACAGACATTTAACACTGTAAATGCCAATCACAGCACCACCTAAAAATGTAATAGGCACTGCAAGTAAATATTGGAAGTGGGTTTTCCTATTGGTAAAACCTGACATAGGAGTTTTCGATTCATTTCGAGATGGAATGCTGCAACCCACTCATTGTTTGTAATGAGATTCAGCTTATAGGCCACACAGCATCCTAACAATAATGATTTGGAATGATAATTAGTAAACAAGCAGGGAATCTTTATGTACAATCCTGAGCATTTCACAGTGTTGTAATGAAACTGTTGCTTTACATCACTAAATGGGACCGCCTTGCTTCATGTACCAGTGGGGGGGGGGGGGGGGCTCAGCTAAAATTGACATTTAGATGCCTTGTGCGGTAAACTGTGATGCAGTTCTGCACAGAACTGCGAAAGAATACAAAAATCTGCACTAATTTTCAGTTATACACAATAGCATGGAATTTAAACAGAACTCACTTCTTCGTCTTCCAATATGTCGAACGTTTCATACTCAACACTATATTAAAAAAGTACAGTGTTAAGCTCCAATTTAAAAAAAATAAAATAATAATTACTGCAAAATATGTTTTTACAGTCCAAATGCTGATACATACCCAGTTTCATTCAGTATTCCCACTATGGTACGACTGAATCCACATTTTGCCAACTAAGAACAAAATTATAAACCATATTTACAAGTGTGATTAGGGTTATGCTTTTTAAAATTTCCTCCTGAAATGCTTGTTGGGCGCCCAAAGAAGCTGGTGGCAGGCCATGTTGCTGGTCCCCTTCAGATTGGAGGGGATCTTAGAAGTGTAGGCAGCAAGGCAATGGTGGCCTAAAAAGGTAAGTAGCAGATTCTCCCCACACCACTCCCCCAAAAAAAAGGTATCCGGTGTAGCCTGTGTTCGAAGCCTTCTGGCTGCTGTTGCACATCTCTCAGAATTGAAGCAACAGCTGCATTTCTCCCCCAGCGAAGGTACAGCCTCGCATTGTCAGGCGCACATAAATGGACTCAATCTGCATTCAGATCGTGTCAGGAAAAAAACACATCAAGGGATATTGGGGACCAAAAAATCTCCCTAAAAGGAAAAGAACAAATCAAGAAGCGTTGATTCAAGGTTCCTGACGTAAGAAAACTACTAGGCACTTGGTCTGAGTATTAAACAAGGCTTTAATCGACTGTTTTTCAACATGGAGATCTAGTTGTGTCCTTCACTAGTTCCTGTTAAAGAATGTCCTGAGCAAGCTGGGCCCATGCCCAAGTATTTATACTCTCCCTGGACAGCGCCACCAGCAGGCCGCCCAGTATTATTTCATAAGTAATTTCCACATGGATGACAAGATTCATGTCAGTTCCTTTTGATAAATTCATGTTGGCAAGTTACACAGCAGCATTGAGGAGTGCTTGACCCACTGGCTAGATTATACGTGTGTTTAAAAGTAATTTTCTTCTGGCATGGTTTACATAGGTCAACTGTTTCAACATATGCCAGCACTGACATCTATTTCTAAATAACTTTCAGTTCAGAGAGTACACATGTTTATACAAAATATTTAAGTATGATACAAATCACTATATGAATCTCTGCTGTTCATTAATAAAGTAAAAAGTACTTACCGCTTTGTTGCCTTTCATAAACAGAACCACTCTTGATTTATTAATCAGGTTTTTCAACCTACAAATACAAAGAAGCAAAACACCAATTGTTGCTGCAGAATGTAGCTATGAAAGCTTTGCATCAAAGTCAGGGCTAAATATTTTAATCTAATCAGGTTCAAAGATCACATTATCTGTGCTCATTGTATTCCTTGCTATATAAGGTACATCAAATCTATTGCAGTAACAAACATTTTTTTACCTATGTTCCAGTCCCATTTCCTTTGGACAAGTTTTGTCCAGTTCTCCAGTCTCAGCTAACTCCTAAGAGAGAGTTAGGGGATTAATATTGATGTATCAAAAACAAAAAATGCATTGTACCTGTTAATTTCTGGTTCTAATTAACTTATGAGATATCAGTTCAACATATTGCTTTATTATTCAAAAGTCCATGCGAACTTAGACAGTACATTAATAAACAGTTAAGAAGAGTGTAATCAGACCTATTCGAATACACGCCGTAATTAAGCAGTTGACTGCATACTCACACTTGGGACACGCTCGGCTTTTTCCCCTTTTTATGGTAATTTCATTGGTCATATATGGTCACATTTGTGACTTTTATAGTTCACTTAGGTCATCAAGTTTTAGCTGTGACTCTTAGGTCATTGAGTTGAACTTCATTGGGTATCTTATGACACTTAGGCCATCGGACAGATTGCTGAACATGCACAACCATAGGGGGCGGCATCCTTATCAGATCCTGTTCCATTGTCTAAAATTATGATCATCTTTTTAGACAGTGATCAACTATCTTTCATAAAATACCTTCCTGCACAGCTGGTAAAGTAAACTATTTAAAATGTTATACTTATGCTTCCTGTGTGGTTTGCTCAAGAGTTTTATCCTAAGTTAAGGGCTTCAGAAAGGCCATGTGCAAAAGCACACACTCCATTCTTGGGCTAATTATCTTTTACCTATATTGCTACACTTTATCCTACCCATAATTCTTTCACCAGCCATTCTGCCTTGGTTTCAGTAAAAAGCTGCAAAAGTGTATATATATTCTCCAATAGCACCTAAATACTACAGTACCAACCTTTACAATATCAAGCCCTCCCACCAGTTCTCCATTCACGTACAGTTGAGGATATGTAGGCCAGTTAGAGTAAATTTTTAGTCCCTGACGCACATCTTCATCAGAAAGAATATCAAAGGTGCAAAAACGAATACTATGTTCATTGAGGATTTCCACAATTCGTCTGCTGAAGCCTGCCAAATAAAACAGGATAATAGATAAGGATGGATGCAGTCACAAGAAAACTTTTCAGGCCCATTTCTCCAGCATTAACATTTGCAGCGTTGTCATGCATAAAGACAGCTGACCCGAAGTTACTTGGGATCATGATCGCGTTCACTAGTGCTGATCCAGCGAGATAATGTGGGATCAAGGCGGGCATCTAATTAGAATGGGCTCGGCTCTTGCATCTCACTTATAAAGGGGACCAATAAAATATATTTTTTAAATGTATCTTTTATTTGAGGGTCCAGGACACTTCCCTGGACCCCCACTTGGGTCCTTCAGGAGGCTGGTAAGCCTTACCTCATGGGCATGTTGCCCTCCACACTTAACACCTGCTGGAGTTACGGAAGGAGTATGCTGGAAGGCTCGCTCATTTTCAGGGCATGTCAATTTTTAATAGAGAAAAAAAAATTAAGTACCACACAATTAAAAATAATGAGAACAAGGAAAATAGAAAACCTTGTTTAAATATTGAGTAGACTCAAAAAGGGGAAAAGATCTCAGATGGAAAGATAATTTAAAAGTAAACATTTTTGCCTGGTTTCTTGACATTTTTCTGTATTTTAATTTAACTGATGTTAACCAATTTAAAACTTCCACAGCAATAGTGGATAGTATATAAATATACTTACTGTTTGTCCACTATTACTGCCAACAGCAATTTCTAACTTATATTGCTCTTTTAACTGTCAAAAAGGGCCATGTTCTTATACTGGAAACAATTACTATTACACACTGCAAACATTAAACAAAAATAAGGGACATGACATGATCTGCAGGAACAGGCACTGTGTTTTATTCTCTCAGTTCTGGGGTTTGCAATCTATTATACTCTGATTGACGACTGTCACTCCTTACAGTTACTGGTGGATTTTGATCACTCTAATATGAACACAGCAAGCTCTCTCCCTGGTCACTACATGGTAACAAAGGTACCTCTATCACACTCATGTAAACAAGTTGAAAACAGTTGTCAATGTTACAGAACTTCACTGGGTGTTGCACACTCACACACATAAAGGTTCATGTCACAATAGTATACTGTAGTAAAAACCCAAATATGAGAATCTATGCCAAAATTTAAATTACGTGAAATTTATCACAACTCTCCGCAAGTGTAGTAACAGGAATGCTCCAAGTAAAGCTAGTTAATGCATTTGTACCATGTATTTACATCAAAACAGTGACTGAAGAAAATAAACCTTCATACAAGAGAATAGCTAAGCATATTTCAGAATATTTCTTTCAGGAAAATGAGTATGTTTAAAAGTGGTATATTAGTATATCTTGATATATAGTTACTTCTTTCAGAAAAAACATTTAAATAAATAACTAAACATCTATGACCCTGAGAAACCATCAGCTCCATTGAAAGAAACAGATTTTTCTTGTGAATCACTAACAAGCTGGCACATGGGTTGAAATGCATCACACTTAAAATGCTGACAATTTACATGTCTATCATATAGGAGAGGAAGATTGCTTGCATCATGTTTCAGGGAATGAAGACATTTGTCGTTATAACTGAAAAAAGTATTTTTTCTACAGGAAAGATGGCACTCTACACATAAACACAAAAAATAATGCTGATTGTGATGTAATTTCATTTATCTCACTTTCTTTCCTGAAACTATCCAACTTTGAGCTACACTAAAAACTTTTGCTAACTCGATTAAGATAGTTAGGAATTGTTTTATTACTGACTCTTTGGCAACCAAAGTGAAAAGACTTAGCCTCATCATTTTAGCAGAATTAAATTAACATTTTGAATTAGAGGGTGAAATGAAACATGCTTGGAATCTTCAACTAGTCTAAGCTGTACAGCAGCAAAACTGCGACCCTCATCAACTAAATATAGTTGACCCATGTTAAACCATAACTTGGTATGGAACAGCTTGCAACAAAACATTATGGTCCCAGGAAGCACATTTTGCTCTGTCTTTGGGTTTAACTTGTGCTCAAGACTTGCCATATCACCTCTTATAAATCTCAGTTTATCCTGATAGGGCATGTTTACGTTCACAGTTTAGCATGGTGATGAGTTGTGTATTTTCCGATAGGTGAAAATTTGTCTGCCATGTACAGCCTGCAGTAAAATATTCGTTTTGCCTACTTTTCCATTAGGGATTTTGTGAGAGAACTCCTAGAGGCATTAATGCTAATGGTTATTCTGCTGGCAACATTTCATTTTTTTTAAACCACTCTAAGCAAGCAACATTCCAGATGCTAAACTTCACTTCAAGCACCAGGATGGACCAATAATCTGCTTCTTATGCTGTCTTGGCAGCTGGCCGCAGAATGGAATTTAAACTGTTAGTTCATACAAGTTCATGTTTTGTTCAAATACCTCAAGTTCGTTTATAAAGGTTACAGCCACTGGCAAAATATGAATAAATATACACTATTTTGTTGACAAATTGAATTAGAAATAAGGAGTTAAAACACTGTCAGCATTATTTGTTTTTCCAAACTGTGTGTAAAAATTCAGCATTTTAAAACAATAAACTCTGCAAGAACAATGGTAACTTCAAAAGAAAAAACCCATCTCATTAGACCATGCACAAAACTGGATAATGTATTCTAGATTAGCGAACAAATGCAGCCAATGTGAATTATCAAAGCAAATTTTAGTAGAATGCTTTACATTTAATTTTATGTATACAATAATGAAATGCTATTTTGAATGATTAAAATGGAATGATACTACAGCTTTAAAACTAATTTTGAAATCCTCCTACAAATTAGTCTACACTACTTTTTTGATTATAAATTCTACTTCTGAATATATCCAATGATGATTGCTTTCGACTCTCAAATTATACTTAGAAGTATTATATCAATCACTGCTGCCTATAAGAAATCAGTAAACCAATCATGATTATGCACATATGCAAAGGATTTATTTTAATTAAAATTTAACAATTTCAGATGTAGTGTATCCAATATGTAGGTGGTCAGTTTTTAATCCTTTTAGCATGAGTAAAAAGGTATCCATGGCATTAGAAGGAAGTAGGAAAAAGTAATAATACCCCTCAGCTACATTTTTAAAACAGAATGATCCTTACCACACCGAGGTTCTTGAGGAGTTCCCTTCATAAATACCATGCAAGGTGCTGAATTTAGAAGTTTTCTCAATTGATCACTCAGGTCTTGTTTGGCAGTCTCACCGTGCTGCTGAACTTTTTTAGTTAAATCAGGAGCATGGGCACCATCTATTTGGTCAATCTTCTGACAGTTCTGAAGCAAACATATGCATTTTGATAAAACCAACACCACAAATGCAGTAAGGCAATATCATTGACACGGAAAGATGAACAGTTAGAAATATACTTCACACAAGAGAAACTATTTCAAGCGTATATTAAAGTTAGCACAGCCGTGACAGTTATCTTGGTCATCAGTATATTAAAGACTCTGGTCACCATTTTAAATGGATTGCTAATGCAATACAATATGGAAATGTAGAATACTAATAAAAACGTAAGTGTTACAATCTAGTTCTGCTTTTAATATTAAAATTATGTACTAAAACAAAAAAGATGGAAATTTACAGTACATCCATCAACACCTGAAAAGAGAAAAAACTTTTTAAGGCATCAACTGTAGGCTCATCATCAAATATAAATTCTATTTAATTTTCTAAAGACTTGAAAACTTGGTTAAAGTCTGGTAGTATCAGAACTCCAAATTAAATCGGTACTGTAAGCTGAAATTACATGGCTGCTGGCACGTGGGGAGCATGGGGGATCATGATGCTCAATTGCACCATGACTGTGTGGGACTGGCTCAATGGACCAACAGGTCTTTTGCTGTCCATCATTTTTGTATGTTCATGTGTAATGTCTCCACTCCCACCCCCCCCCGCCTCCCACCCACTTCCCATAATATCTTTAGATGCCAGACAAAAAAAAGCTAGCCATGCAGAAATGGGAAAGAGGAGAAAGAGGATCCCTTTTAAATGAGTTCTCCATTAATGACAAAGCTGTAACTATTCAGCTTAGATCAGATCAAGCAGTCACGACTGACTGTGGAAGAGAAAACGGGAAATATGAACATTTTAGAATTATCCTTTTAATCAACTGGAAAGATCTTGCAGAATGTCAATAGATATAGAAAACATACGATGAAATCTATGGCCCTGAAATTAGGATCGGGGGCTTGCCGCGCGTGCAAGCCCCCGATCTGCACTCACCCGGCGCGCTGACATCTGAAGCCCGGGCCTGCTTGCATTTCCTGTCCCTGGCCCGGTTCAGATGTCAGCGCGCAGTGCTTACCTGATCCAGCGGCGTAGTTAGTGCGATGTGCCGGCTGGGATCAGGTGAGCACTGTACAACCAATCAGGCGAGGGGAAGGTTCATTCATGAGTTTGAGAGTAATAGCTGTCAAACTCATGAAAACTACGGGGGCCCTAAACACTATTTAAACTTTAAATAAAAATTTAAAAAACATCCCAATCATTAAATTAAGTATAAATAAGTTTAAAAAAATAATTTAAACAATAATGTTTTTTTTGTAAAAAATAAATTTTAAATAAAAAGGGTCTAAAACTAAACTTACCTTATTGTAGATTCTTTAAAATAATAAACCTGTGGAAAAAAAAATTCTAAATTACACTAAAACACCACTTACCTGTAAAAATAAATACTTACGTGTGCTTTTTACAAGCGTAAAGACCGGAGGCCTTTACACATGCGCAAATCCCCCAAAACAGGGGAAATCCAAGACGCACGCGCTGCCCCCTACAGCGCACGCGCTAGCCTCTTCACCTCTTGGGTTAGAGGAGAGGAAATGCCGGTTTTCAGCGCATGCGCTGTGCATGCTGAAAACCGTCATTTCCTCCGGCCAGACGCGTGAGTACCCCTTCCGTACTCACGCGTTTGGGGAGGAATTACTGCCCCTATATTTTTTTTACTCCAAGCATTTATGAATCCTACAATATGCAGAAATCATTCTGCTAGCAACTAGCACAAAGTAATCAATTCACAACCCTTTAAATTCTGGTATATGTTTCCCATTTCAAAAACATACAAAACAAAATACGGTCACATCAGTAAATCCTGCAGATTTCTAAAACGAATGCTATAAAATTACAGAAATGTTTAGGATAAATATTTCTCAATTCATAGCACTCTTACAAAAATCATTTTCCAATTGTAATCTAACAATTTACAGATAGCACAAAAATATTTCTCCACTGTAAGGGTTAAGTCCTAAAACTGGATTTCAAGAACATTTTCAAAAGACAGATATCACAATAAATTATTTATGCGGGCGCTTTGAGCCTTGTCAAGGTTCTTGTCACTGTAAAATTCAGGCGGCATAGAATCTGGTCTCCTTGGCAACCTAAATATAGACACAATCCAACTAGTGTTTTGCTTCTTCAAAAGGGTCTGACATTTTAGATTCCATAGCACAGTAAATCTTACCTTAAAAAACAAGAAAGTAGGCACAGAGCAAATCTCATATTTTTCAGATACTTCTGGAACAGATTCAGCTTCAAGCTATAAAAAGAAATTCCATAACTAAAACTTTGTTTATTTCAAATTTGAACTTATGTGCTTTATGTATCAATGGCAATATTGTATCTGCAAAAGCTAAATATTTTTCCAGACAAAAGAAATTACAATATCGAAAAACAAACTTCAAAACAAAATATTTATTCAAGCTGAATTTAGGTGTTGGTCACAAAACTCCCAGAATCTCCAAGATTTAGATAAGTTTCATGTGATGTTGGAACAGGCCAGAAGGTTTCAAGAAGTGCCTTCAGGCCATTAATGGAAATTTGGGTGAAAAACACTTTCAATTCTGTTAATTGTCACTCGGGTACAACACTTGAAGACGTATAAATTCTTGAATACTCGAAGTGGCAGACTTGTTTTCTGCCTTTAGCAATATATTTTGCTCTCCTGACAAATTCCAAAGGGGCCATACACTATAATGGAAACACAGGCTGTTTTATTCAGTAACATGCAGCGTAGTAATGCATAGTAAATTTTAGTTTAGCCAGTGAGCTCAACATTTTAAAGATGAACTGCCTGATCAATTATACAGATATGGTTGATTCTCCTCTCTGCCTGAAATACTAGCATGGTAATGTGTTACATGAAACTGCAATTCTTTCAAATAAGCAAATATTTATTTTTACCAACATTTTTGAACCTGCTAACCTTTACTGTTAGACTCACTATGAGAGTTATAAACAAATCTGCACACTAAGCAGTTAAGGCATTATGAAGCATTTTGTAACTAGTTAAGAGTTTATGGAGGGTGGAGGATGGGAAACTGGCCAGGAGGAATTGGGAGAAATCAAGTTGAGTCATCCAAATCGGATTTGCCTAACTGCTTTAACTCACTCGTAGTTATTCATAGCATATGCTTTTTTTCTTGAAAGTCTCAAAACTTTTAGACGCACAGATCACTTATCTGCTAACATTTAGATAAATGTATGAGTTTATTTGCAGATTTAAGCACTGTTTTGTGTCTTGATCTAATCAAGTAATCAATACTTGATTGATTTACTAAATATACATAATTTCAGAAAATTAAAAATGTAGTCACAAAATCTGAGATTTAAAATTATTTTGTTTTATGTCATTTTCTTTGCATTTAAAAAAACCAGCAGCTGTAAAGGCCGATAAGATACTTGTGACAACTGAGACAGTATTAGCCTGATTAATAATGTAAGTATCAAGTTTCAATATTATCTAATTAAAGTACTACACTCTAATTATATTATCATGGCCCAGAAATTTGGGTCGGGGGCTTCCCGCGGGTGCAAGCCCCCGACCTGCACTTACCTTGCGTGCCGGCCGTTGAGCTGTAGGCCCCCGTGGAATTCCGATCCGGGGCCTGGTCCAGCTGCCGGCACGCAGTGCTTGTGTATCCCAGGGGCACAGTTAGTTCGATGCGTCCCCTGGGATCACGTGGGCCATGGGCAGCCAATCGGAGCAGGGAATGCTCCATTCATAAGTCTGACAGGAAGTGCTGTCAAGACTTATAAATACTACGGCCCCAAAATAGCACTAAATCTTCAAATAATTTTTTTTTTAAACTATCACATTTTTTTAATCTATAAATTACATGAAATAACTATTTTAAACAATAATTTAAATTTTTGAAAAAATTATTTTATATTCTAACAGGGCTAAAAATAAACTTACCTTGCTTTAAAGTATTTAAAAATAATAAACCTGTGGAAAAAATGTTTTAATTTTAATTAATTCACCACTTACCTTGTAAAAAGCAGGCCTTACGCCTGCTTTTTATATTTCTAACTTCTGCAGGCTTACATTCCCGGAGAAGCCTGTAAAAAAAAACTAAGTTTGATGCGCACGCGCAGCCTCCCCCACGCACACGTTCGACCTCTGAACCTCTTCGTTCAGAGGAACGGAAGTGCTGGTTTCCCGCGCATGCGCAGTGCATGCAGGAAACCGGCACTTCCATCGGGCCTACGGGCGAGTACCCCGTGCGTACTCACCCGTGGCGACCCGAATTTCTGGGCCGTTATATTTGTCAGGGAAAAACCTCAAATGGAGAATAGAAAGATTTCAGGAACAACTCTCTCTTCTGCCTAACCTCTTGAGTATGTGAAATATGGATATACAAAATTGTATCTGGAACATTAATTACAACTCCACGGGATGGGCAATACTAAATTTCACAGAAGCACAGTTGGCCATGCAACCCACATGCCCGTGATAGCTCTTCAACCGGCACTATCTGTTCTAATTGCCTTCGCATGCCTTTTCGTGTATCCTTTTACATTTACCCTTTTCAAATTTTTATCCAATTCCCTTTTAAATTTTGTAAGTGTCTGCCTCAATAGTCATTTGTAGTTATGCATGTCATGCTCTGCTGGCCCTTCAGGCAGTGTGAGGCTTTGGCAGAGAGAAAAATACTTGCTTGAGCAAGGGATTGATTTTTTATTTGTTTTGTTCTTGGGATGTGGCTGACACTGGCAAGGTAATATTTATTGCACATCCCTAAGGGCATTAAAAGCAACCACAAAGAAGACTGGTGTCAAGTGTAGGCCACACCGGACGGGGTGGCCGATTCACTTCACTGAAGGACGTCGGTGAACCAGTTAGGTTTTTACAATCTGATGTTAGCCCACAGGTTGCCAGATTTATTGAATTTAATTTCACAATTTGCTGTTGTGGGATTTGAACTCACAATCTCTGTGTTACTGGTCCAGCCCCATGACCACTAGGCTCCCAGACGGCAGTATGAAAGACAGTGATACCATTTCCATTGAATTAAATAGAGTTCTACAAGCAGGATATGGCTACGAGCCCTTCCAAGGATCAGGCATGTAGGTACCTCTGTACAACTGTGGGATAGACACATTTCAGGTGATCCTAAGGAAGCAAGGCGTCCAAAGGAATTGGAATGGGAATTTATTTCTGGGCTATAAACTTTCCTTTCTATGGTTGTGTTCAGAACCTTACAAGGAATTTATTTGCAAGAAGTACAAGCAGCTGGCTACATTGGTGGAAACAAATTTGGTGAAGCTGGTAAATGATCTTAAGGCTGCACCTGCTGCACTTATTACTAAACAGGATGTAGCTAAATTCACTGTGCATAACAGAGGCGTGTCGGTGTCCCGATGCCGAGGGATACATCTGCTGAGGACAGCACTCCTACACAACCAAGGAGGCAAAGAAAGCAATGATGAAGCACGCTCAGAATTCCATCACAACCCCATCTGAATCTGACATGGATATGGTAAGATCAGACAAGCAGACCCAACAGGGTTTTATAGTTAGATATAGTGAGAGAGAACTTTGGAAAGGAGGATTTAAATGTGGCCATGTGATATCGCAGGAAAAGGACCATAGCTATTACTACTGCAAATTTCTCTAAATTCCCAACAAATCCTAGACTTAATGTTCTTCTCATTATTCTGTGGTCTACTGTGTACTCTCAACATGGTAACATCCCTTATTATTTATCAACTGAACCCCTACAGATTCTACCACATCCATAAAACTTTCCTTTCTATTTGTTGTGATCAGAACCTTAATTATCAAGGCACCTTCTCCTCCCTTTTATCTTTTTCTATCTCCTGAAAATTTATAGCCCAGAAATAAAATCCCATTCTTGCCCCAGCTAAGGCATTGTTTCAGTCAAGGCTACATCATTATATCCCTCCATTCTAATTAGTGCCACTCTCCTGGTCCCTCAATACCTCCTCTCTGGTGAAGAAGGCCCAGCAGCGCCTATACTTCCTAAGGAGGCTGAAGGGATGTAACCTGTCACGCCTGATCCTCTCTAACTTTTACCGCTGCACAATAGAGAGCATCCTGACGAACTGTATCACAGTATGGTATGGCAGCTGTAGCTCCTATGACCGGAAAGCCCTGCAGCGGGTAGTCAAAACTGCCCAACGCATTACCGGCACCCGGCTACCGACCATAGAGAACATCTATCAGAAACGCTGTTTAAGGAGGTCACTGACCATCATCAAAGACCCTACCCACCCCAGCCACAGTCTGTTCGCCCCCCTGCCATCTGGGAGACGCTACAGATGCATTCGCACCCGAACGACCAGATTTAGGAACAGCTTCTTTCCCAGGGCTGTCATCCTACTGAACTCCACAAATAAACTCTAAAGCCTGCACATCTGCCAATACACTTTATAATGTTTATGTTAATGTATTACAAGCCAAATGAATGTTGAATGTTTAAATGTCTTAATCTAAATGTACACTCTCGGGAGCCGCAAGCCTACATTTTGTTGTACTGCACTTGTGCACTAACAATAACAATAAAGTTGATTATTATTAGTTCCCTGACTTTATTATTTAATGTTTTGCACATTCGCATATAAACATTCCAACTCTAACCCATTCACACTGCTCAGTAACTTTTTCCTTTTTTATTCTTTTCTTCACTATCCTTCTCATTAACCTTGGTTCTATCTGCCCAAAGCATTGTTTCCCTACACCCACTCTCCCGAGTTTATTGTTTTAGACTGCTTTGTGTTTGCAATGTGTTATTCTTAACCACTTTCCCATATCATTTAAGTCTCTCCATCCCACTTCTATGAAGTCACAACCACAGCTGTCCATTCTTGATGCTGGGATACAGGAGCCAGTTCAGGTAGAGTCCATTCCTTCTATACATTCCTTTGGAACTCCTGTTCCAAAAATGGACCCAATGTCCCACTAACTTCAAATCCTACACCACTCTTCCAGCCACGTGCTCAATTGTCTAATCTTATTCTGACTGACAGATTTAGTTCATGACACAGGTATTATTTCTGAGAACAGTAGACTCAACATCTTTCTGTTTCAACTTTCTTAGTAACTCTTCAAATTCCTAGCACGTGCCCCTTCCTCAATCCTACCAATGTTATTCTTTTTGAAAAGGACTACAACCACTGGTTGCCCATCCAACCTTCCCAAAGATCCTTGATGTCCATCACCCTAGTACTAGGGAGGAAACATACCATTCTGGCCTCTTTAGGCTATGGTTCACATAGAACATATCAAAGAAAAGAAAGAAAAAAGAAGCATACTACATTAAGAGTTCTAAAGGCTTCATTGTTTAAGCATTTGTTTTCTTTACACTCTATATAATCTGGAGAGATAAATGTTTCATATCAAAAGTCTCCATTTTCCTATAGTATTCTATAGTAGAAAGAGCTAACAAATTTTATTTTTACATCTTTTAATCCCTTTATATGTTAATCACTTACTATAGCCATCAGTTTTGGTAAAAACATTGCAGACAACTTGGCAGATTAATCAGGAAAATTACCTTTACAAATATAACATGTGGGTATTCTTTGGTCAATTCAGTCATGACTTCATTCATTTGTGAACACTGTGGAGCCCATGGTGCCCAAAAATGGACCACTACTAGTGACCTAAAGAGGGAGAAAAAAATACATTTTATAAACTTTGTGTCCAGACATTAGAAAGTCAAATCTTGAGGCTTTGTTCATTCTTCAATATTTTGTTACAACTCTATACAGTACAACAATCCTGGACATTTTATCTGACCTTTAATTGCTACAGATTTTTCTCAGTCATCTGGCTTATGAAAATCCAATCTTATGTTAAGCCTCAATATAAGCAATTAAAATTGTTATGTAAAGCTGATCGGGATTGATAGCCACGGTGTATGCAATCTGTCGATGGTTGTGTGTTTGGGTTTACCCTCGGGTGTATTGAATTTTTTGTATTGCAGTCCCAACCATTTATTATTCTATACTAGCTGACCTCCTGTGTCATTGTAAATAGGAAGTCAAGACCATAGGAACAGAAGTAGGTCATTCAGCCCCTTGAGCCTGTTCCACCATTCATTTAGATGATGGCTGATCTGTACCATAACTACATTTATCCTCATTGGTTCCATATTCCTTAATACCCCTGCTTAACAAAAATCTATCAATCTCAGCGTTTTGGGGGAGAGAGTTCCAGATTTCCACTACCCTTTCTGTACAGAAGTGCTTCCTGACATCACCCTTGACCGGCCTAGCTCTAATTTTAAGTTGATGCTCCTTTGTTCTGGGCTCCGCCATCAGAGAAAATGGTTTCTTTCTATCTACCCTATCAAATCCTTTAATCATTTTAAACATCTCAATTATATCACCCATTAATCTTCTATACTCGAGGGAATACAAGCCTAGTCTATGTAACCTGTCCTCGTAATTTAACCCTTTTAGCCCTGGTAACATTCTGGTGAACCTGCACTTCACAGGGTCGCTCAAAGGCCAACATACCTTTCCTGAGGTGCTGTGCCCAGAACTGAACGCAGTACTCCAGATGCGGTCTAACCAGAGCTTCATACAACTGCAGCACCCCTTTGTATTCCAGCCCACTTGGGATGAAGGTTAACATTCCAAAAGCCTTTTTAATTCGTTTTTACCCCTGTCCACTAGTTTGTAGTGATTTCCGTGCAGTATTCAAGTCAAGCTGGGCCAGAGAGTGGATAACTGGACCCAGGGGTGGGGGGTGATGGGTTAAGGAGGATAGAGAAAGGGATGTGTGCCGCCTGCAAAAGCACATGTGTGAAGTCGATGGCGCGCTGCACCATGGGCAAGCCCGCTATCCTGGCAAAGCCACATGCGCGCTCCTCCTGCTTCTCTCTGCTCAGAGAGAAGACAATGAAGACCCTTCTCCTGGAGTACAGAGCCTCTGTGACCTCCCAGATGTAGTGATGGATGGTGAACTGGGAGATGTCGGGGAACATAGGATCTGATGAAAGGGAGGAACTGAAAGAAATCAGTATTTGTAGGGAAATGGTGTTAGGGAAACTGATGGGATTGAAGGCCGATAAATCCCCAGGGCCTGATAATCTACATCCTAGGGTACTTAAGGAAGTGGCCCTAGAAATAGTAGATGCATTGCTGATCATCTTCCAACATTCGTTGGAATCTGGAACAGTACCCATGGATTGGAGGGTAGCTAATATTACCCCACTATTCAAAAAAGGTGGTAGAGAGAAATGGGGGAATTACAGACCGGTAAGCCTGACATCGGTAGTGGGGAAAATGCTAGAGTCCATTACAAAAGATGTAATAGCAGAGCAGTGACAGGATCAGACAAAGTCAACATGGATTTACAAAAGGTAAATCGTGCTTGGCTAATCTACTGGAATTTTTTGAGGATGTAACTGGTAAAATAGATAAGGTAGAATCAGTGGATGTGGTGTATTTGGACTTTCAGAAGGCTTTCGATAAGGTCCCACATAAGAGATTAGCATGAAAAGTTAAGGCACATGGGATTGGGGGCAAGGTATTGACTTGGATAGAGAACTGGTTGGCGGACAGAAAGCAAAGAGTTGGAATAAACGGGTCTTTTTCCGAGTGGCAGGCAGTGACTCGGTCCTTGGACCCCAGCTATTCACAGTATATATTAATGATCTAGACAAAGGAACTAGATGTAATATCTCCAAATTTGCAGACGACACAAAGCTGGGTGGGTGTGTGTGCTGTGAGGAGGATGCCGGGAAACTCCAGGATGATTTGGACAGGTTGAGTGATTGGGCAGAAGCATGGCAGATGCAATATAACGTGGATAAATGTGAGGTTATCCACTTTGGTGGCAAAAACAGGAAGGCAGATTATTATCTGAATGGCAATAGATTGGGAGAAGGGGAAGTGCAACAAGACCTGGGTGTCCTTGTGCACCAGTCGCTGAAGGTAAGCATGCAGGTGCAGCAGGCGGTTAAGAAGGCAAATGGTATGTTGGCCTTCGTAGCGAGAGGGTTTGAGTACAGGAACAAGGATGTCTTGCTCCAGTTGTACAGGGCCTTGGTGAGACCACACCTTGAGTATTGTGTGCAGTTTTGGTCGCCTTATCTGAGGAAGGATGTTCTTACCATGGAAGGAGTTCAGCGAAGATTCACCAGGCTAATACCTGGGATGGCAGGAATGACGTATGAGGAGAGATTGGGTCGACTGGGCTTGTACTCGCTGGAGTTTAGAAGAATGAGAGGGGATCTCATTGAAACTTATAAAATTCTGACAGGACTGGACAGACTAGATGCAGGGAGGATGTTCCCGATGGCAGGGGAGTCCAGAACCAGGGGTCACAGTCTAAGGATAAGGGGTAGGCCATTTAGGACAGATATGAGGAGGAATTTCTTCACCCAGAGAGTGGTGAACCTGTGGAATTCTCTACCACAGAAGGCAGTAGAGGCCAATTCATTAAATATATTCAAGAAGGAGTTGGATATATTTCTTAAGGCTAAAGGGATCAAGGGGTATGGGGAGAAAGCAGGGACCGTGTACTGAATTTGGATGATCAGCCATGATCGCATTGAATGGCGGAGCAGGCTCGAGGGGCCGAATGGCCTACTCCTGCTCCTATCTTCCATGTTTCTATGTTTCTATGTTAGCTAGGTCTCCTGTTCCAGAGGGGGAAAACACATAACACCTCCTGCCAGGGAGAAAATGGAAGCTATAGTTAAGGTCTGAAGTTGTTAAAGTCAATATTAAAGCCAGGAGACTGTAAAATGCCTACTAGAAAAAGTGTTGAGCTTCATTAGAACACTGTAGGAGAGCAAAGACAGAATGCTCAGAGCGGTAGTGGGATGGACCGTTGAAGTGACAAACAACAGAGAGCGCAGGGGTCGCACTTAGGGATGGCACAGTGGTGTTCAGCATACCGGTCACCTAATGTACATTCGGTCTCCCTAATGTACAGGAAACCAGACAGTGAGTGGCAAATACAGTATACTAGGCTGGAGGAAGTACACGTAAATTGCTCTCACCTGCAAGCATTGTTTGGGAACCTGGACAGTGGTGTGGGAGAAGGTGAATGAGAAGGTGTTGCATCTCCCGCGCTTGCGTGGGAAGGTGCCAAGAGGAATGAGAGCAGGTGGTAAGCGTGATGAAAGAGTGAACCAAGGTGTCACAGAGGGAATGGTCCTTTGGAAAGCTGAAAGGTGAGGGGACAATGTGCTTAGTGAGGGATTATGTTGGAGGTGACAGAAATGGTGGAAGATGATCTGTCGATTGTGGAGGTAGGTGAGGTCAAGGGGGACCCTATCATGTTTCGGAGTAAGGGGTAAGGGCAGGAGCAAGGGAAATGGGACAAAGTCGGTCAAAGGTCCTGACTACCATGGTGGATGGGAATCCTCAGCTGAGGAAAGAGGACTGACAATCGTGCTTGACAAACCTCATAATTCTTTGAGCAGGTAACAGACATGGTTGCTGGGGAAATGCGGTGGATGTAATGTACATGGACTTTAGGAAAGCCCTTGACTAGGTACCACATCACTAGTGACGATTAAAGGGTATCAAATTGAGGTAGGATAGCAAACGGGATTAAAAATTAAATAGAATCTGAATTAAAAGTGGTTGAAAGTGGGCAATAGTGTTGCACAAGGTTCAGTTCTGACGCCACTTCTGTTCACTGTGTATATCCTTTATGGGAACGGTAGCGTAGTGGTAATGTCACTGGGCTAGTAATCCAGAGGACTGGACTAATGATCCAGAGACGTAAGTTCAAATCCCACCACGGCAGCTGGGGAATTTAAATTCAGTTAATTAAATAAATCTGCAATAATTACTAGTATCAGTAATGGTAACCATGATTGTCGTAAAAACCCATCTGATTCACTAATTTCCTTTAGGGAAGGAAATCTGCCGTCCTTACCTGGTCTGGCCTATATGTGACTCCAGACCCACAGCAATGTGGTTGACTCTTAACTGCCCTCTGAAATGGCCTAGCAAGCCACTCAGTTGTAACAAACCGCTACAAAAAACAATAAAAAGAATGAAACCGGACAGATCACCCGGCATCAACCTCGGCACCGGCTACAGACACAGCAACGGCAACCCAGCCCAGTCGACCCTGCAAAGTCCTCCTCACCAACATCTGGGGAGTTGTGCCAAAATTGGGAGAGCTGTCCCACAGACTAGTCAAGCAACAGCCTGACATAGTCATACTCACAGAATCATATCTTTCACCCAAACTCCTCCATCAACATCCCTGGGTATGTCCTGTCCCACCGGCAGGACAGACCCACCAGTTGTATACAGTTGGGAAGGAGTGGCCTTTGGAGTCTTCAACATTGACTTTGGACCCCATGACAAGCATGGGCAAGGAAACCTCCTGCTGATTACCACTCTCCCTCAGTGGAGACGAAGTCCCATCTTCACACTGAGGACACCCTCCATCGTGCTGTGTGGCACTGCCACCGTGCTAAATGAGATAGATTCAGAACAGATCTAGCAGCTCAAAACTGGGCATCCATGAGGCGCTGTGGGCCATCAGCAGCAGCAGAATTGTATTCCACCACAATCTGTAACCTCATGGCCCAGCATATCCCTCACTCTACCATTACCATCAAGCCAGGGGACCAACCCTGGTTCAATAAGGAGTGTAGAAGAGCATACCAGGCGTACCTAAAATTGAGGTGCCAACTTGGGGAAGCTGCAACACAAGACTACATGCATGCTAAGTGATCCGACAATCAATGGATCAGATCAAAGCTCTGCAGTCCTGCCACATCCAGTCGTGAATGGTGGTGGACCGTTAAACAACTAACGGGAGGAGGAGGCTCCATGAATATCCCCATCTTCAATGATGGTGGAGCCCAGCACGTGAGTGCAAAAGACAAGGCAGAAGCGTTTGCAACCATCTTTAGCCAGATGATCCATATCGGCCTACACCCGAGGTCCCCACCATCACAGAAGCCAGTCTTCAACCAATTCGGTTCACTCCACGTGATGTCAAGAAACGGCTGAGCGCACTGGATATAGCAAAGGCTATGGGCCCCCGACACCATCCCGACTATCGTGCTGAAGACTTGTGCTACATAACTAGCCGTGCCTCTAGCCAAGCTTTTCCAGTACAGCTACAACACTGGCATCTATCCGACAATCTGGAAAACTGCCCAGGTATGTCCTGTTCACAAAGAGCAGGACAAATCCAACCCGGCCAATTACCGCCACGTCAGTCTACTCTCAATCATCAGCAAAGTGATGGAAGGTGTCATCAACAGTGCTATCAAGCGGCACTTACTCACCAATAACCTGCTCACGGATGCCCAGTTTGGGTTCCGCCAAGACCACTCAGCTCCTGACCTCATTACAGCCTTGGTCCAAACATGGACAAAGGAGCTGAACTCCAGAGGTGAGGGGAGAGTGACTGCCCTTGACATCAAGGCAGCATTTGACCGAATCTGGCATCAAGGAGCCCTAGTAAAACTGTAGTCAATGGGAATCGGGGGGAAAACGCTCCACTGGCTGGAGTCATACCTAGCACAAAGGAAGATGGTTGATGTGGTTGAAGGTCAATCATCGCTGCAGGAGTTCCTCAGGGCAGTGTCCTAGGCCCAACCATCTTCAGCTGCTTCATCAATGACCATCCCTCCAACATAAGGTCAGAAATGGGGATGTTCGTTGATGACTGCAGTGTTCAGCACCATTCACAACTCCTCAGATAATGAAGCAGTTTATGCCCACATGCAACAAGACCTGGACGACGTTCAGGCTTGGGCTGCTAAGTGGCAGGGAACATTCACGCCACAGAAGTGCCAGGCAATGACTATCTCCAACAAGCGAGAGTCTAACCACCTCCCCATGACATTCAACGGTATTACCATCGCTGAATCATAGAAACATAGAAGATAGGAGCAGGAGTAGGCCATTCGGCCCCTCAAACCTGCTCCGCCATTCAATGCGATCATGGCTGATCATCCAAATTCAGTACCCATACCCCTTGACCCCTTTACCCTTAAGAAATATATCCAACTCCTTCTTGAATATATTTAATGAATTGGCCTCTACTGCCTTCTGTGGTAGAGAATTCCACAGGTTCACCACTCTCTGGGTGAAGAAATTCCTCCTAATTTCTGTCCTAAATGGCTTACCCCTTATCCTTAGACTGTGACCCCTGGTTCTGGACTCCCCGACCATCGGGAACATCCTTCCTGCATCTAGTCTGTCCAGTCGTGTCAGAATTTTATAAGTTTCAATGAGATCCCCTCTCATTCTTCTAAACTCCAGCGAGTATAAGCACAATCGACCCAATCTCTCCTCATACGTCATTCCTGCCATTCCAGGTATCAGCCTGGTGAATCTTCGCTGAACTCCTTCCATGGCAAGAACATCCTTCCTCAGATAAGGCGACCAAAACTGCACACAATACTCAAGATGTAGTCTCACCAAGGCCCTGTACAACTGGAGCAAGACATCCTTGTTCCTGTACTCAAACCCTCTCGCTACGAAGGCCAACATACCATTTGCCTTCTTAACTGCCTGCTGCACCTGCATGCTTACCTTCAGCGACTGGTGCACAAGGACACCCAGGTCTCATTGCACTTCCTCTTCTCCCAATCTACTGCCCACCATCAACATCCTGGGGGGGTCACCATTGACCAGAAACTTAACTGGACCAGCCACATAAATACTGTGGCAACAAGAGCAGGTCAGAGGCTAGGTATTCTGCGGCAAGTGTCTCACCTCCTGACTCCCCAAAGCCTTCCCACCATCTACAAGGCACAAGTAAGGAGTGTGATGGAATACTCTCCACTTGCCTGGATGAGTGCAGCTCCAACAACACTCAAGAAGCTCGACATCATCCAGGACAAAGCAGCCCGCTTGATTGGCACCCCATCCACTACCTTAAACATTCACTCCCTCCACCACTGGTGTACCGTGTCTGCAGTGTGTACCATCTACAAGACGCACTGCAGCAACTCGCCAAGGCTTCTTCGGCTGCACCTCCCAAACCTGCGACTCTTCCACCTAGAAGGACAAGGGCAGTAGGCGCATGGGAACACCCCCACCTCCAAGTCACACTCCATCCTGACTGAGAAGGATATCGCCGATCCTTCATCGTCGCTGGGTTAAAATCCTGGAACTCCCTCCCTAACAGCACTGTGGGAGTTCCTTCACCACACGGATTGCAGCGGTTCAAGAAGGCGGCTCACCACCACCTTCTCAGGGGCAATTAGGGATGGGCAATAAACGCTGGCCTTGCCAGCGACGCCCATATCCCATAAACTAATTTTAAAAAAGTCAGCGATTTGGTTACAGGGAGTAGTGTTGAAACTTGCATGATGCCAAAATAGGAGGTATAGTATAGTTGGAGTTCAGCCTCACCAATGTGGAGGTCCTTCCGCCATACAGCAGCATCCTAAATGGAGTACATGAACACAGAGATCTAGGGGTATATGTGAACAAATCATTGGAAGGTGGCAGGGCAGGTTGAGAAAGCAGTTAAAAAAGCTTATGGGATCCTGGGCTTCATGAATAGAGGTATAGAGTACAAAAGCGTGGAAATGATGATGAACCTGTATAAAACACTGGTTCAGCCTCAACTGGAGTATTGTATACAATTCTGGGCACCGCACTTTAGGAAGGATGTGAAGGCCTTAGAGAGGGTGCAGAAAAGATTTACAAGAATGATTCCAGAGATGAGGGACTTCAGTTACGTGGAGACTGGAGAAGCGGGGGTTGTTCTCCTTAGAGCAGAGACAATTGAGAGGAGATTTGATGGAGGTGTTCAAAATCATGAGGGGTCTGGACAGAGTAGATAGAGAGAAACTGTTCCCATTGGCAGAAGGGTCAAGAACCAGAGGACACAGATTTAAGGTGATTGGCAGAAGAACCAAAGGCGACATGAAGAAAAACTTTTTTACTCAGCGAGTGGTTAGGATCTGGAATGCAATGTCTGAAAGGGTGGTGGAGGCAGACTCAATCACGCTTTCAAAAGGGAGTTGAATAAGTACCTGAAGGAAAAAGATTTGCAGGGTTACGGGGAAAGGGCAGGGAGTGGGACTAGCTGAAGTGCTCTTGCAGAGAGCCGGCGTGGACTCGACAGACCGAATGGCCGCCTTCCATGCTGTAACCATTCGATGATTCTATGAGAAATACTGTGTCTTTGAAAGCACTTGCCAAGAGAAGCTGGAAGTTGACGCTTTTTAAGCAATTAATTCAGTTTGTGTATAAGTTTGATTACATAATTCATAGCTTCTTGCCGAAGTCCTTTTGTTTCAATGCATTATTTTACTTGTACATAAATATCAACAGTAGTTGTAGCTTGCACACTGGTCTAACCATGTTGCATTTTCCAGCATCTAGGGTGACAGGATAACATAATGATCACCTACAATGACCAAAGTATCATAATTTGGGGTGAATAGTTAGACTTGGGTTACTTAGGTTAAAGGCACATGTTTTTGTTCATATGACACTTAGTTTGCTTGTGTATAAGATTAATCCATTACATAAATAAAGGATGTCGGGACAAGGCCCAGAATGTAACTTCCAACAAGTTACATAGAAGATAGGAGCAGGAGTAGGCCATTCGGCCCCTCGAACCTGCTCCGCCCTTCAATGAGATCATGGTTGATCATCCAAATTCAGTACCCTGTCCCTGCCTTCTCCCCATATCCCTTGATCCCTTTAGCCTTAAGAAATATATACAACTCCCTTTAGCCTTAAGAAATATATACAACTCCTTCTTGAATATATTTAAGGAATTGGCCTCAACTGCCTTCTTTGGTAGAGAATTCCACAGGTTCACCACTCTCTGGGTGAAGAAATTCCTCCTCATCTCAGTCCTAAATGGCTTACCCCTTATCCTTAGACTGTGACCCTTGGTTCTGGACTCCCCCGCCATCGGGAACATCCTTCCTGCATCTAGTCTGTCTGGTCCTGTTAGAATTTTATAAGTTTCAATGAGATCCCCTCTCATTCTTCTAAACTCCAGCGAGTAGAAGCCCAATCGACCCAATCTCTCCTCGTACGTCATTCCTGCCATCCCAGGTATCAGCCTGGTGAATCTTCGCTGCACTCCTTCCATGGCAAGAACGTCCTTCCTCAGATAAGGCGACCAAAACTGCACACAATACTCAAGGTGTGGAAATCTGAAATAACAACAGAAAATGCTGGAAATGCTCAGCAGGCCAGGCAGCATCCGTGGGATCTGTTTCTCTCTCCACGGATGCTGCCTGGCCTGCTGTGTATTTCCAGCATTTTCTGTTGTTATTTGTGGTCTCACCAAGGCCCTGTACAGCTGTAGCAAGACATCCTTGTTCCTGTACTCAAACCCTCTCGCTACGAAGGCCAACATACCATTTGCCTTCTTAACCACCTGCTGCACCTCCATGCTTACCTTCAGCGACTGGTGCACAAGGACACCCAGGTCTCATTGCACTTCCCCTTCTCCCAGCACACACACCCACCCAGCTTTGTGTCGTCTGCAAATTTGGAGATATTACATCTAGTTCCTTTGTCTAGATCATTAATATATACTGTGAATAGCTGGGGTCCAAGGACCGAGTCACTGCCTGCCACTCGGAAAAAGACCGATTCTTTGCTTCCTGTCTGCCAACCAGTTCTCTATCCAAGTCAGTACCTTACCCCTAATCCCATGTGCTTTAACATTGCACGCTAATCTCTTATGCGGGACCTGTAGTGTCCGTGTGTAGATAAAGACACTGAAGACAGGAGTTGGTTCATAGGTATTTACTAAGCAAGTCTTGGGGGGGGGGGGGGGGGGGGGGGTTTCTAAATACACAGGCTTATATAGCCCAAGTGGCAATTACCGGCATTACGCACACCTGGGGCTCTTAAAGGCACATACACCATAATTGCTCTTAAAGGCACATACACCACAGGACCTTATCGAAAGCCTTCTGAAAGTCCAAATACACCACATCCACTGGTTCTCCCTTATCTATTCTACCAGTTACATCCTCAAAAAATTCCAGTAGATTAGTCAAGCATGATTTACCTTTTATAAATCCATGTTGACTTTGTCCGATCCTGTCACTGCTTACCAAGTGCTCTGCTATTACATCTTTTATAATGGACTCTAGCATTTTCCCCACTACTGATGTCAGGCTTATTCCCCGTTTTCTCTCTACCACCTTTGTTGAATAGTGGGGTAACATTAGCTACCCTCCAATCATGGGAAATGTTCCAGAGTGTATAGAATTTTGGAAGATGACCAGCAATGCATCTACTATTTCTAGGGCCACTTCCTTAAGTACCCTAGGATGTAGATCATCAGGCTCTGGGGATTTAATCGGCCTTCAATCCCTCAATTTCCCTAACACCATTTCCCTACAAATACTGATTTCATTCAGTTCCTCCCTCTCATTAGACTCTATGTTCCCCGACATCTCTGGGAGGTTATTTGTGTCCTCCTTTGTGAAGTTGGATTTACAAAGCACCTTCAATGTAGAAAAATGCCCCAGAGGTATAATGAACAAAATAGGTGCTGAGCCAAAGTAGGGAATATTAGGAGGAATGACCAAAAGCTTAGTCAAAAAGGAGGGTTTGAAGGAGAAGAGGGAGTTTAGGGAGGGAATTGCAGAGTGTGGAGCCGAGACAGTTGAACGGAACAGCCAAAAATGGTGGGGGCAAAGGGAAGAGGGGATGCTCGAGGCCAGAGTCAGTGGGATGGAAAGTTTTGGGAGGGTTGTAGGGCTGGAGCAGGTTACAGAGTTAGGGAAGGATGAAAATTTTAAATTGGAGTGACTAGGAGCCACTTGGTGCAACATAGGATATAGGTAAGAGTTTTGGATGAGCTAGAATTTAGAGGGTAGAGAATGAGAGACTGACCACAAGAGCATTGGAAGAGTTGAATCTGGAGGTGACAAAGGTATGAATAAGGGTTTCAGCAGCAGATGGACAGGGGTAGAGGCAGGGGTGTACGATGTTAGAGTTGGAAGTAGGTGGTCTTTACAATGGAGAGGGTATGGGGTCAGCAGCTCAGCTCAGGGGGAAATAGGATGCTGAGGGTGCAAATAATCTGGTTCAGCCAGAGACAGTGACCAGGAGGGGACGGAATTGGTGGTATGGGTATGGAGTATGTGACAGGGCCTCAAGACAATAGCTCGAGTCTTCTCGATGTTTAACTGGAGGAAATTGCAGTTCATCCAACTTCCTATTTGGAGCGAGTGCTTTAACACTTCTCTTTCATTCCGGAACAAGAGCTAAGAAAAGACTTCCGATAGGTAACCCTTCACCTTCAGTCTTCAATCAATCTCGGTCACTTTATTTTATCAATATTGTCGTCAGTGCTCCTCAGAACTTTCAACTGGTCGCTCCTAAATTGTAAATATATCATCCAACAATTTCTTCCTCCTCCCTGCATCTTCACTGTGTTGACATCAAGAATCATCACAAGGACTAATCATTTCTAGTTGCACTACATCCCATGATTTTCACCCTACAACCATGTCAGTTTCTGTGCTTATCAGGTGTGCTTCTGCCTGCCTAAGAGGAAGAAAGTTTCCAGTTGGTTATTGTAAGGCCCACTCCACAAAAGTCTAGGCTGACACTCCAGTGCAGTACTGAGGTGCATTGTCGGAGGTGCCGTTTTTCGGAAGAGATGTTAAACAGCGGCCCGGTCTGCTCTCCAAGGTGGACCTAAAAGATCCCATGGCACTATTAAGAGGAGGAGCAGGGGAATTATCCCCACTATTTATCCAATATTTATCCCTCAATTAACATCACTAAAAACAGATTATCTGGTCATTATCACATTACTGTTGGTGGGACCTTGCTGTGCACAAATTGGCTGCTGCATTTCCTACATTACAACAGTGACTACACCTCAAAAAGTACTTCATCGGCTGTAAGGCGCGTTGGAACGTCTGGTGGTCGTGAAAGGTGCTATATAAATGCAAGTCTTTCTTTTTAGCTGCTCATACAGGCTGTATTAATGGCCCGTATTTTCCGATCGGAGGCTTCCTGCGTGCGGAGGCCTCCGATCTGGAAAAAAAATCTACGCCCTTACCCGAGGACTCCAGAGGTCTGGCCATTTCCGATCCTGGGCCTCTGCCCTATGAAATGCACAGGGCTCAGGTATCCCAGGGGCGCATGCGGTTCGCAAGCGTCCCTGTGATAACGTGGGCCATGAGGAACCAATGGGAGAAGGGAATCTCCCTTCATACTTTTGACAGGTCTCTCAGCTTAGACCTGTCAAAAGTATGAATGGAGATCACTCCAAAAAGACATCAAAACATTAAAAAAAAATTTAATCACATTTTTAAAATTAGGTAAAATTACATTAATAAAATATACATATTTTAAACAAATTTAATTTTTTGAAAAATAAAAGTTTTTTACAGGGCTAAAAATAAACTTATCTTTTTTAAAAAGTATTTTTAAATTATAAATGAGTGAAAAACATTTTTTTTTACTTTTTTAAACTTTTATGCTGGTAAAAACAGGCCTTACGCCTGCTTTTACCAGGCGTAAGATTTTTAAGGGATTTCAGCGGGCGGAGGTTCTGCAGAAAACGGAATTCTCCACCCGCAGAGGCCCTTCTCCAGGGCAGGTGTCCGATCTGGCAAAAGGATTCTTGACAGATCGGAAATGCCGGTTTTCAGCACATGCGCTTCACATGTCTGAAACCGGCACTTGCGAGGTCCCTACGGGTCTGTACACAGCTCGTACACACCGGTAGGCATCGGAAAATACAGGCCATGATCTTTAATTTCAAACAATGCTAGGGGAGCTGAGCACATGCTGACTGTACAAGCAGCTGTTACAGTAAACAGCTAAAAACTTTACTCTTAGATTAGTTGCAAACGGCAGAATACGGACTCTACTGACTCTTTAAAGCATACTACTGGTTGAAATTAAAGTGCAAGGCCAAAAGTCAACTGAGACTGCAAGAAAAATATCCCGCAAGTGCCCACGATTTTAGCAAATTCCCCACAACTGCTCTTATGTTTACAATAATTTTTGTCATCCTATTTGAACTCGTTCTTTTCCAGGACTTAATACTGTGACACTCTTTGCCTCTATTAATCTTTCCTCCCCTATACTTTGCAGGATTATAAATGTAAGCTTAGCATCACCGAATTACAGTTCATGTTTTCCCACATCCCTTCCTACTTGGGAACAGGGCGAGCAGATGACATTGGGACTACTGTTACTCGTGTGGAGGATAAATACAGATTACTGAACGGCCTGTTTCCTGGGTATAATTTCTGTGTAAGACTCTTTTTCAACCTTTAGTCACTTCAAATAATTCCCATACACAAATCATGTGACTAAACCGGTTCAACATGCTTGGAGGTACGGGAGGAAGAGCAGGAGACGCGTTTTTTTTTTTGGTTGAAAATTAGAGCCAGTTTCTCTACAACCCACTCTGTACAAAAATGAAACGATCTTGAATTATTCCGACGCGGCTCTTTCGGGTGCTGCTCTTGTCAATTCTCACACAGGCGGAGCTGCTTGGGGTGTTTACAGTTCCCATTAAACTGATCCTCGCTGCTTCTGCCTGCTAAACCCGCCGCCGCCTCCTCGGGCTGAGCAGCCGCCTCAGCCCCGCACGGCGGCCTTCCCTCTCGGCTCCGGGCCCCCTTTACCACCTCGATCAGCCCGGCAAAATGGCGCGCACACGCCGGGGATTTCCCGGAAAGGGGACATTCGTCCACCGGCGACCCCCACAACCTACTTCTTTGCTCTTTCCAGCACCTCCTCGAATTCTTTGGCACTCTCGGCCACAACCAGCTTCGCCATGATTACCAGACCACACTCGTGGCGCATCAGCGGATCACAGGGACGCTCGATTGTTGATGCCTGACGTACAAGCGCGCGCAGTCCTCCCTCCCTCCCTTCCTGCTCCAAGGGATTTTTCAGCGGCAGTAAATTGATTTGGCCGTTTTTGCAAGAAATTCTCAAGTTTGGAGACAACTTTTGAGCAATTTCTTATTTGAGGCGGGCTTTACGTCTGCTGGTGCATACTTTCCTTACATGTGTGTTTCGGATATATTGTGCATTTTAGTTGATTTCCCGTGGCGTTGCTCGTGTTTAATCCGAGGAGATACTGTTCTGTCCCTTGTAATCTATAATATAATCAGGGTTATTGAATTGCAACAACTGAATTAAGTGAAATATTGTTATTACATGATATAGGGGCAGGGGGCATGAGTTGTGAAATAAACTGGCTGAGTGTTTCTAGCAATATTCTATTTTTGTTTTGGATTTTTAAAATCTATATAATGCATTTAACTGACAGAAAACTGTTACAGGAATTACGTCCGACATTTATGGGATGTAATAGGCAAGACTTATATGGTGCTCCCAGTACATCATGTTCTGAATGCAAGGAACACCAACTAATAAAACAAACGTACTTTGCAATATGGTGCGAGTTCCACCTTGTGCCGTACATGTGTGTGTACTGCCACTTCGCGAGATCCATATTATTGTCCCAATGTTTTTCACATTGTGATTAATTGAACTGGTTCCTTTTTGGCTTGAATACTGTCTTAAGTCGGCAGTAGAGTCTGCTGTGCACCTTCAATACTTGAGCCGTGTAATTGTCTGGTGCTGGCGGAGAAACAGATGGTTGGAAAATTGTCCATGTGACCACATCAAAAGCATAGGCCGTTGGTATTGCCTGGATAGAAGACCCTGAGCAAGGAGTAACTGTGAGAGAGGCAATAACAACAGAAAATGCTGGAAAAACTCAGCAGGCCAGGCAACATCCGTGGAGAGAAAATAGAGTAAACGTTTAACATTGACTCTATTTTCTCTCCACGGATGTTGCCTGGCCTGCTGAGTTTTTCCAGCATTTTCTGTTGTTATTTCGGATTTCCAGCATCTGCAGTATTTTTGCTATCGGACTGTGAGAGAGGCCTGAGGCTTGGAGCGAGTGAAGGGGGAAGAGGAGCATAGATGAATGCAATTCAGGTTTGAGAGAGATGGGCAATAAATGTGTCGGGCCACTGGTGGGTGAAGTTTTGGGGCTGCTTGCATGGTATGTGGTTCCAATGGAAATGTCATCCTGCTTCGTTGTTGGTTGACAAGTGTTTTTTTTTTAAGTTCTTGAACTTTTGGTCACTTGGGAGCCGCTTCGACTGTCACAGAGTGCAAATCTGTCAGTGGTGTTTGTGCCGGGCAGTCCAGCCATGCACCAACGGCGATCTGTGTTTTGAATTGGCACGTGGGTGAAAGCGTGCGGTCTGATTGGTTTATTCGCATTGGCGGGCGCGTGAACGGTATTTTCCGTGAAGCGCGCGGGTGCGCGTTCGCCGGGACAGGCTCTGAGAGCCCGAGCCGAGCGGCCGCGGGGCACTCGGAAAACACCGCG
>NC_140994.1:50273329-50476099 GCF_052327205.1 Somniosus microcephalus | reverse complement strand
CGTCGGTCAACTGTCAGGTCGCTCGACCGCACGATTGGTCAACGTTCACGTCACTCAATGCTAATGAGCAAATGAGCGGAACTTTTGCCATTTAATGAGCGAAATTTTGAACGTTTTTGGGATACCGCAGGCACGATTTTTGTCCGGCCGAAACGTAAATACGCCTATGACCGGTCCGTAATCGTAAGCTTTCTTTTGACGTGACGCGCGTGTAGGTACGCTCTATAACTTTCAAACGTATAGAGAACAGACAGACAGAAGAGGTCTTATCCAATTCCAATTCAATTCCAATTCAAATGCTTTATTGGCATGAAAGTTTACAGAGAACCATATTGCCAAAGCTTACATAGCAAAAAGGTACAGTTTTCCAACATTCTGTAGGTGTCAATCGATTTGACATTTGTTGGGTACATACAATATTACTTTTAAACAATATTAATTTTAAACAGTCTTTGTACTTCATTTGGTACGTTCAATATTAATTTTAAACAGTCTTAATTTTAAACAGTCCTCAGGTTGTGACATGTTGTTACATATTTGGCCCCAAGGTATGGTCTGTCTCCTTCTCCCAGGACGAATCTCAATTTTGACAGGTCATCCAATTCCTTGAAATCTGGGTTGTTTGGCTTAGCTTGTTGAATAATATGTTTCTTGATGTGTTGAATTTTTCGCATTTTAGGAGGAAATGCATTTCTGTTTCAACCTCGCCGGCCAGACATTGATCGCATATTCTATTCTCTCTAGGCTGCCAGGATTTCTTGTATCTGCCTTTTTCAATTTCCAGTTGGTGGTCGCTTAGTCTGTACCTGGTGAGGGTCTGTCTCTGTTTTGTGTCTCTGATGGTCGTGAGGTAGTCTGCCAGTTTATATTCTCTTTTTAGGGCCCGGTAACATTCTAATCTGCTTTGGCTTTCGGTTATTTTGTTCCAATGTTCCAGGTAGGTTTCTTTGCATTGTTTAATGATTTGGTTCACTCGGATTGGTGTTTGGACGGCTGTGTTGGTCTGGGGCTGGTCAGGGTCCGGCTGAGTACTCAGTTTCAGTAGCAGCTGACTCAGGGGACTCTTTTCTGGGTTTAGCTCTTGGGTCTGAAAGGCTTTGAAATGAAGGGTGTCTGGGGAGCTAGATTTGAGGTGATTTAGGAAGTTTAGTGCTCGTTTTTGGATGTTTATTATCAGTGGGTATCTGCCTAGTTCGGCTCTGCATGCATTTGTTGGCGTTTTTCTTTGGATGCGAAGGATGCTTCGGCAGAATTCTGCATGTAGGGCTTCTATTGTGTGTTTTTCCCATTTAGTGTAGCTTTGGTGATTTAGCGGGCCCCATACTTCACTACCGTACAGTGCAATGGGCAGGATTATGCTGTCAAATATTTTGAGCCAGATTTTGATTGGGATTTGGATGTTGTAGAATTTTCTTTTTATTGCATATAGGGCTCTTCGGGCTTTTTCTTTTAGTGCATTCACTGCTATGCTGAAGCTCCCTGATGCTGTAATAGTTAGACCAAGGTAGGTGTAGCTCATAGTGTGTCCTATAGTGGTATCACTGAGGGTAAACTGGTATTTGTTTTCCTGACATCTGGGCCTTTTTTGAAAAATCATGATGTTGGTTTTCTTTAGATTTACTGTTAGAGCCCAATTTTGGCAGTATTTGTCGAGTAGGTCTAGTTGTTGCTGTAATCCCTGTTCTGTGGGAGACAGCAGAACCAGGTCGTCCGCATAGAACAGGGATTTCACTTCTCCATCCAGGAGACGGAGACCTGGTGACTCGCTTTGCTCCAGCATGTCTGCTAATTCATTTATGTATATGTTGAACAGGGTTGGGCTCAAGTTGCAGCCCTGCCGGACGCCTCTTCTCTGGGTGAAGAAATCGGTGCGTTTGTCTCCAATTTTGACCCCGCATTTGTTTTTCAGATACATTGATTTAATAAGGTCATAGACTTTGCCCCCTATTCCACACTGAAGAAGTTTATAATAGAGCCCTTCGTGCCATATAGAGTCAAAGGCTTTCTTGAAGTCGATGAAACAGGCGAATATTTTCCCATTTTTTGTTTGGTGTATATGTTTTTCAATGAGGGTGTGAAGGGTATAGATATGGTCGGCGGTGCGGTGTTTTGGAAGAAAGCCTATTTGTTTTTTTCTGAGGATATTATGTTTGTTAAGAAAATCAAGTAATCTACTATTTAGAATACTGCAGAATAACTTCCCTAGACAACTGTTGACACAGATGCCGCGGTAGTTATTTGGGTCTGATTTGTTTCCACTTTTATATATGGGGGAGATTAGTCCTTGGCACCAGATATCGGGAAAACAGCCTGAACGTAATATGATGTTGAATAATTTGAGTACCGCACCCTGCATCTCCATATTGCTGAACTTGAGCATTTCATTTTTGATGTTGTCTGGGCCACAGGCTTTCTTTAGGTGGAGAGATTTTGTTTTTGTGGCCAGTTCTTTCCATGTGATTGGGGAGTCTAGAGGGTTTTGGTTGTCTTTAATTGTTGCTTCTAATGTGTGGAGTTTTTCTGTGACCTGATGTTGACTTGGGTTTGTTTCGTTTATTGGGATGTCTTTATCTATATCTATATATACAAAAGAGCTCTTCTGTCTGTCCCGATGTCTGTCTGTCCCGATGTCTGTCCGTGTTCTATACGTTTGAAAGTTACAGAGCGTACCGACGCGCGCGTCACCTCAAAAGAAAGCTTGCGATTCCGGACCGGTCATAGGCGTATTTACGTTTCGGCCGGACAAAAACCGCGCCCGCGGTATCCGAAAAACGTTCAGCGTTCTGCTCATTAGCATCTCATTAGCGACCGTGTGACGTCGAGGTCGACCAATCGGACGGGCGCGTGCCATCCTACATGTGAGTGTCGAGTGACTCGACGATTGACCAATCCTACGCTTCGGTGACCTGACCGGTTGACCAATCGGTGCGTGTGTGGGCGGGCCTTATCCTTCTGAACCGAGGTGAGTAGCCGCCATCTTGATTTTTCACAATTTTTTCCCCCACACTTTCTGTGTGTTAGGGAACTAAGGTAAATTTTTTAATGATGTGTTAGGGAATTAAATAACAATTTAATAGCGGCGGGGGGGGGCAGAGCCTCGGGAAATCGCGGGGGGGGGGGGAGAGCCTCGGGAAATCGCGGGGGGGGGGGGGAGAGCCTCGGGAAATCGCGGGGGGGGAGAGCTGATGAGTTTAAAAAAAAGAAGAGGCCGCCAGTTGCGCGGCCGCCTTGACGACGGCACGCATTCGCACGGCCCCCGTTACCCCGGCAACGGGGCACGCCGGCGGTCTTGAAACCACGCATGCGCACGGCCCGCCACCCCGTCACGCCAGTTCCGCAGCCGCCTTGACGCCGGCACGCATGCGCACGGCCCCCGTGACGCCAGCACACAGCCTCGGGAGATCGCGGGGGGGGGGGCGAGCCTCGGGAAATCGCTGGGGGGGGGGGGGAGAGCCTCAGGAAATCGCAGGGGGGGGGGGAGAGCCTCGGGAAATCGCGGGGGGGGGGAGAGCCTCGGGAAATCGCGGGGGGGGCGAGCCTCGGGAAATCGCGGGGAGGGGGTGGGCGAGGGGAGGGGGTGGGGGAGGGTAGGTGTGGGGGTGGGGGGAGGGGAGGGGAGGGAGAGGAGGGGAGGGAGAGAGGGGAGGGGAGGGAGGGATAGGACAGGGAGAGGACATGACAGGGAGAGGGGGGACACACAGGGGCAGGGAGACCAAGCGCCCCAAAATTGCCCTCGCAACGCGGGGCTCCCCAGCTAGTATAGATATAGATTAAGGGCAAGAGGATAACCAGGGAAAGAGTAGGGCCCATTAGGGACCAAAGTGGCAATCTGTAGAGCCGGAAGATGTAGGTGAGGTTTTAAATGGAAATTCACTATGGAGAAGGACGATATAGGCATAGAAATCAGGCAGGGGGATTGTGATATACTTGAACAAATTAGAGGGAGGAGGTACTAGTGGTTTTAGTGGGCTTAAAAGTGGATAAATCCCAGGTCCAGACGAGATGTGTCCAAGGCTGCTGTGTGAGGCAAGGGAGGAGATTGCAGGGGCTCTGACACAAAGTTTCAGAACCTCTCTGGCCACAGGGGAAGTTCCAGAGGACTGGAGGACAGCTAACTTAGTACCATTATTCAAGAAGGGAAGTAGGGGTAAACCAGGGAATTACAGGCCAGTGAGCCTAACATCAGTGGTAGGGAAATTATTGGAAAACATTCTGAGGGACAGAATTAGTCTCCACTTGGAGAGGCGAGGATTAATCAAGGATAGTCAGCATGGTTTTGTCAGGGGGAGATCATGTCTAACCAATTTGATTGATTTTTTGAGGGGGGTGACTAGGTGTGTGGATGAGGGTAGTGCAGTTGATGTAGTCTACATGGACTTCAGTAAAGCTTTTAACAAAGTCCCGCATGGGGGACTGGTCAAGAAGGTAGGAGCCCATGGGATCCAGGGCAATTTGGCACATTGGATCCAACATTGGCTTAGTGGCAGGAGGCAGAGGGTGATGGTCAGAGGTTGTTTTTGTGACTGGAAGCCTGTGTCCAGTGGTGTACCGCAGGGATCGATGCTGGGTCCCTTGCTGTTTGTAGTGTACAATAATTATTTAGATATGAATGTAGGAGGTATGATCAGTAAGTTCGCAGATGACACGAAAATTGGTGGAGTGGTAAATAGCAAGGAGGGAAGCCTCAGGCTACAGGGCGATATAGATGGGTTGGTCAGATGGGCAGAACAGTGGCAAATGGAATTTAACCCTGAAAAGTGAGGTGATGCATTTTGGGAGGACTAACAAGGCAAGGGAATACACACTGAATGGTAGGACCCTAGGAAGGACAGAGGATCAGAGGGACCTTGGTGTGCATGTACATAGGTCCCTGAAGGCAGCAGGACAGGTAGATAAGGTGGTTAAAAAGGCATATGGGATACCTGCCTTCTTTAGCCGAGGCCTAGAATATAAGAGCAGGGAGGTTATGATGGAGCTGTACAAAATGCTAGTTAGGAGTACTGTGTGCAGTTCTGGTCGCCACACTATAGGAAGGATGTGATTGCAATGGAGAGGGTGCAGAGGAGATTCACCAGGATGTTACCTGGGCTGGAGCTTTTCAGCTATGAAGAGAGACTGGACAGGCTGGGGTTGTTTTCCTTAGGGCAGAGAAGGCTGAGGGGGGACTTGATTGAGGTGTACAAAATGATGAGGGGCATAGATAGGGTAGATAGAAAGGAACTTTTCCCCTTAGTAGAGAGGTCAATAACAAGGGGGCATAGATTCAAGGTAAGGGGCAGAAGGTTTAGAGGGGATTTGAGGAAAAACTTTTTCACCCAGAGGGTGGTTGGAATCTGCAACTCACTGCCTGAAAGGGTGGTAGAGGCAGAAACCCTCACAACATTCAAGAAGCATTTAGATGAGCACTTGAAATGCCATAGCATACAAGGCTACGGATCAAGTGCTGGAAAATGGGATTAGAATAGACAGGACTTGATGGCCAGTGCGGACGCGATGGGCCGAAGGGCCTCTTTCTGTGCTATATAACTTTATGGGGTCGATTTTCGTGGAGCTGTCAGGCGGGGTTTCAGGCATGTTGTGGGGGGGGGGGGGTAAAATCCCGATTTCGGGGGTCCCGACACCATCCCGCCCAACGCAACTTTCAGAGGCAGCGAGTACCCGCCCCGCACTGGGACCCGCCGACCCCAGGCAGGAAGGGATTAGTGCCAATTAAATGCCTGTTAACAGGTAGTTAACAGGCAGTTTTTAGCCTAATCCCTATTTTGAGGGGTTTCGTGTGGGTTTCCCGACGGCTCCAAACCACGCCAGGTTAGAAGAGTCGGGCCGTCGGGTTGAAGGAGTTAGAGGGGTCGCGATGTCGGCGCTCAGGTGAGTGATGGGTGCATGAGTGCAAAGGTAAGTGTGTTTGGTGTGTCTAAAGTGTGTAAAGAACTTTTACTTACCTGTACTTACCTTAACAGCCTTTCTTCCTGTAGCCGTCAGGAGCCCATCACTCAGCCGGCACTTAAAGCCGGGTGGCCCTTAATTGGCCTGCTGAGCCCGCTGGGCGGGCTCAACAAGGTCAATCAAGGGAAAATCGCACAGATTGGCCGGACGTCGATGTAGGCGGGACTAAAACCCGAAAGTTGTAGTCCCGCCTTCTTCCCGACAGCTTCGGGAAAATCGACCCCTATGACTCTATGACTGTCCAATTTCCCTCAGTTGTATGGCCCTGAACAGCCTCCACCCAAGCCTAACGAAGATACTGATGTAAAGGGTGGGGGGGCGGGGGTAAGTGCAGAAAGTATATAGAGACCCTTAATTTTAATATTTCTTGAAATGCTTTGCAGGCAAAAAGGTTTTTCAAAGTGAAATAAAGTTGGTAAATGTAACAAGCAGTCTTTTACTGATAAAGCAGGAAACATGGTTGTGAGTGCAGGGGGTAGTGATAGTCAACAGAGATAAACAAACCCCCTGAGTATTGTAGACATGGGGCTGGATTTTCTTTGAGGAGGCGGGACTACAACTTTCGGGGTTGTAGTCCCGCCTCCATCGAGTTGTAGCCAACCCACGCGATTTTGACTTGATTGACCTTGTTGAGCCCGCCCAGGAGGCTCAGCAGGCCAATTAAGGGCCATCCGGCAACAGGTGACGTCACAGATTGATATTTCATCTGTCAAGACCTTTTGACCGATGAAATATCAGCGCTTCACAGCTGTTTGAAGCTGTCAAACACTGACAATCTGTGTACTCCAAGTTAATTCCTTCCTCTCAGGATGATTTAGAGATCTCTCCGGAACAGAAAGCTGAAAGCTGCAATTTTTGACAGATCGCGGCCATTCTGCTTTCTGTGCCGGTGAGATGAGGGACTCCCGAGACCTGAAGGAAGGAAGGCTGTAAAGGTAAGTAAAACTTCTTTAAACACTTTAAACATACCAAACACACTTACCTCTGCACTTATGCACCCATCACGCACCTGAACACCGAACATCTTGACCCCTCCAAGCCCTTCAGCCCGACGGCCCGCCTTGCTAACTTGGCGTGGTTTGGAGCTGTCGGGAATCCCACACTTCAAGAATGAAAATAGGGATTAGGCTAAAAACTGCCTGTTAACTACCTGTTAACAGGCAGTTAATTGGCACTAATCCCCTTCCCGCCTCGGGGAGGCGGGTCCCAGTGTGGGTCGGGTACCCGCCTCCTTTGAAACTGGCACGGAGGCGGGTTGGGGGCGGAATGGGTTCGTGCCCCCCAATTTCGGGATTTTAACCCCCCACACGCCTCCAATCCCGCCTCCACGGCCAAATGAAAATCCTGCCCATGGTGTCTCTGGTGACCTTTCTGAGGTGAGAAGTCAAACCTTTGGGGGGAAAAATTCAGTTGTTTGCGCCTCCCGTTAGCGCCTTAAGAGGGCGCCAAGTGGGGCGCAAAGCAACTATTGCCCGGGCGCGGCGATGTTTGTGCCGCTCGCGAAATTAACTAGACATTTTGTGGCAGCGCTAAACACTTCCGCCACGATCTCCTGCACCGGCAGATTGTGACGTCATTCGAGTGTGCAACGCCCTGTTAGCGCCCCGGACCAGATATTGAGTGGCGCCCCCTGCCTTACCGCCTGCCGCTAGCAACGACAGGTTGAGGGGAGCGTTTTGCAGTCAGAAAGTGACTAGGGGAGCGCTATTTAAAGGCGACCGCTTCCTGCCTTTTTTTGTCGGTGACATTTTTGCACCACGCATTCTGAGAGAGAGAGAGAGAGAGAGAGAGACTTCTGGAGAGATTCAACACTGTGTGAAGGAGTTTTGAGTATTGAGCAGCACTTTGCAGGTTTATTTTGATTTGCCCTTCCTTGCTTCGCCAGCACTCTGAAGTAGTGTCTCACTCCTCGGCGTTTGCACCTTAAGACAGGTGTGAAGCGCCTGGTTTAGCGTTAAAATCACCTCCAAGGGCAATAAAAGCCAAGTTTGCTGTCGGCGGCGATAATTAGCGCCAGGTGCTGAACTTTGCGCACGGCCGATAACGGCGCCCCAAATGGGGCGATACCGAATTTTTCCCCTTTGAAGTTTTGAAATGCAGAATACCACGTAACTCATGAACTGAACCAAGTGGTTTTCTGCCACTTTTGTAAACTTTAGGAGTGAATGAACAATTTTGGGCTGTGATAAGGACAAAATTAATAATAGCCACACAGGATGTGTGAGTGTAAACATTTGACAGCTCAGACAGCTCAGACCAACATTAAAGGCACATTTCACTATTTCTGAATGAATGATTTAATGCAAAAGACAAGGAAAGCTGCATAAAACACAGTGGCTAAAGAATATCAGCACAGCAGTCAGAGGAAGGAGGGGCCTGGCCAGTCTTTTCGCCTACGAGGACCTACAATCAACGCTGGACCGATCATCGGCGGGTGGCTGTATGTATGATTTCCTGTAATATTATTGGTGAACTGCTTGAATAGTGGTTGGGGTTTTGAATCTGTCTTAGGAACAATAAAAGGTTAAAGACAGAACCCGTGTGTCTGGTGTAATTTCTCATAAGTCTCAAGTCCAAACTCTATAACCTGTTGGACGGGGCGAGGGGTAATTCCACACGTCTTACAGGAGTGGTAGGGAAGAAGGGCAGGGGCTCCCTATTTTGGGAGTTCCTGCTTCCTGGCCCTCAGCATCATTGGTGGTATGTTTGGTCTCACCAGGTGTACCTCACAAAAGCTGGTGGAAATGAGGCTTCTCAAAGATGAAGGGGGGGGGGGGGGAAATAAAAAAAAATCTATTTTTTTTTTTTAAGTAGCCTCCTGACTCAGCAGTTTTCCAGGGATGGGGAGGCGACCCAGCATCCCCTGCCTGTCAAGCTCCCACCAGCATTTCAATCTGGGAGTGGGGAGGGGGCAAGGTTCATGTGTCCTAAAACCACGGAAGGCCCTCCCCACACCCCCGCCAAATTCTAAGTTCTTCCACCTAACACCACAAGCTTCAGGGAGGATCAGCAGCAGAGCTCGATGGCAGGATCGTGACCATCACGCCCCTGTGGATTTTCTGCACCTATATTTCAAATAAATTTGCTTAAGCAAATGAGGAGCAACACAGGCAACAGTGATAATTGATTGGAAATGAGTTTTTGGGACAGCTAAATGGATTGAAGAGTCTTTTCTGATGCTGTATTTTCCATTTAACACTTTGCACATGAATTATAATTATCTGTAATCACTGAACTTGGCAAATATTTTTTATGTATACTTTGATAGCTCTGAACTTCAGGCATTAGAAATACCAGTTGGAATCATAATTCTCAATTAATATAACCTGCTGTCATTCAGGAAAAGACATGTCACTAACTAAAAGTATAGTAATCCATAATTACAAAGCAACAGCCTCTGTTAAATATCATGGATTGTTTCCTGTTATACGCATCAACAAAAGCATATGCATTTTACCTTCACTTAAATGTAAAGTTTCCAACTGACGCTGTATATGTGTTTGTGTTTGCAACACAGTATCTAAATTTTACTTTGGCCAGAAATGCCCAACGTCAACTTTGAATTACAAAGCTCTGAAAGCAGAGAACAGTGTTACATAAATAGGAGCCTAATGTTCAGAGAACAAGGATTATTAAATCTTTGAAATCTAACTGTTAATTCTGGCTCAACTTCAGGTATATCTACACACTACTAGACTTCAAACCATGCTCTCAGGAGATGGGAATGACTGATTTCATGCTATGCCCCAAAACACGAGTCATGGATAATTTAGTTACATATCAGTAATGAAAGAAAGAATATGCATCTTTATCACTCCTTAGAATGTCCCAAAGCACATCACAGGCAATAAATTACAGTAGAACTGTCATAATTGTAGTTCTGTTTGAAACACAGCAGCCAATTTGCACACAAAAATTTCTAAGTCAGAAAGTTGTGCATTCTAAGCTCCACTCCAGGCCGGGCAGATTCCAGCACAGTGCTTAAGCAATGCTGCATTGCAGGAGGTGTCACCTTTCAGATGAAATGTTAAGCCAAGTCCTCACTAAAATGCTAAAAGTTAAAATAGAGGCTAGATTAAAGTTAGCAAAGTATTATCTATATCCTTCGCCAGGTAAAATGTACCACAAAAAGGAAATGCGATGTGTGGCCAATTATGCTGTTTTTAGTGTTGTTGCTTGTAATGTTGGTCAGGAGAGGAGAGCTTATTTCACTTTCTTCAAATGTGACCTTTTATGCATATGAAACAAACAGAAAGGGCCTTGGTTTCACATCTTACGAGGTGTGAACGCGCCTGTAGGGGCCGCACAAGTTCCAGGTTTAGGCATGCGAAGCGCATGCGCTAAAACCCGGAACTTGAAATCTGTCAAGAATTCTCTTGACAGATCCTCCATATCCCCGGGAGAAGGGCCTCTGCGGGTGGAGAGTTGTGCTATTTGCTCAACTTCCACCCGCTGAATGCCTGTGAAATTCTTACGCTTGGTAAAAGCAGGCGTAAGGCCTGGTTTACCAGCATATGAGTTTTAAAAAATAGAAAAATAAAATTTTATCACTCATTTATACATTAAAAACCCTGTCCAATAAGGTAAGTTTATTTTTAGCCCTGTTAAAACATACAAATTTCTTTTTAAAAAATTACATTTTTGTTTAAGATATCTAATTAAATGGTATTTTAATTAATTTTAAATACGTAATTTAAATGTTTTTTATTTCATGTGTTCATGTATTTTTTAAGTGATCCCCATTCATGCTTATGGGGTTTCCATACATACAGAACTCCCATAAGTATGAATGGAGATTCCCTTCTGTTATTGGTTGGGTCGGCCCACGTGATCCCAGGGGCACTTGCGAACCGCCTGCGCCCCCGGGATACGTGGGCCTCTGCCCAGGCATACCCGGAGAGGCCCAGGATCGCAAGTCTCCATACCTCCCGGGCCACCAGGTAAGTGCGTAGATTTTTTACAAGTCGGAGGCATCCGCCCGTGGGAAGCCTCCGATCGCAAATTTTGGGCCCATAACTTTCTGACTTTGAGATTTAACTGTGCCAAGCTGACAAAACAAAGCCAAGTAATGCTAAAGCTAAAACTGATTGATCAAAGTCCAGATATTTTGAGACAGACAATTCCAACAACAGTAGTTCATATGGATGCTGTTGTAGTTTTAGCAATATGCGGATTTTTGAACTGAACTGCTCTAAAATTAGTTGATGAAATTCCCACTGCTTCAACCGAATGGCCAGGTACTCCTGTAGGAAAAGGATATTCCCACCAATTATTAAAACGGTTATCCTCTGCCACCCACTTCTATAGTCTGTTTAGAGATGGGCTGGCACTAATTCCATTTACTAAAACATATCAACTGCAGAAATCACCTGTTCATTCACAGTAATGATGACCTGATGATTTTATAAGAAAAATAAAACTAGGACACTACCTTAGGGAAATGTTTCAGATGAGGCCAAAATACTGCATTGCTGTTAATATTTTGTCGTTAGGAAAGGCTGATTTCCAATTTTTGCAATTACTAACAGTTTTGGTCAAAAATGTAGGCACGAGGTAAGCGGTTCTATGGCAGAGACTTTAAGTTACATTTAATCATTTTCTTTAAGTCCACTGTCATGGACTGTAAGCTACAAGTCCTCGCTAAAATTCTAAAATTTAAAATATAGGCTAGATTACTGTTAGCAAAGTATTATCCATATTCCTACCCAGGTAAAAAGTGTTCATCAGTTTCCACTATGGAAAACTGTACTTAAAAACACAAGAAAGCATGATCGGGGCCAGCCACTGGAGGATCGCTGAGGGGGAGAGAAGATCGTGGCCGGCCACCTGAGGATCGTGGCTGGCCTGAGCATCATCGCTGGGGGGGTGGAATGCCTGGGGGGGTGATCGGAGACCTCGTGAGGGGTCTCCGATCGTGGAGGGGGTATGATAGGCAGGGACCCTGGATCCAGGAGGTAGGTATAAAGGCACTTACCTCCTGGATCTTGCTTTACCTGCCAGGTCTCATGAATTATGTGAAACCCGTCCACATGCAGTTAACATAAGAACATAGGAATTAGGAGCAGGAGTAGGCCATATGGCCCCTCAAGCCTGCTCCGCCATTCAATAAGATCATGGCTGCACTTCGACCTCAACTCCACTTTCCTGCCCTATCCCTGTATCCCTTAATTCCTCTGGAGTCCAAAAAACTATCTATCTCAGCCTTGAATATACTCAACGACTCAGCATCCACAGCACTTTGGGGTAGAGAATTCCAAAGGTTCACAACCCTCTGAGCGAAGAAATTTCTCCTCATCTCAGTCTTAAAAGGCCGGCCCCTTATCCTGAGACTATGACGTCTAGTTCTAGACTCTCCAGCCAGGGGAAACAATCTCTCAGCATCTACCCTGTCAATCCCCCTCAGAATCTTATATGTTTCAATGAGATCACCTCTCATTATTCTATAGGCCCAATCTACTCAATCTCTCCTCATAGGACAACCCTCTCATCCCAGGGATCAATCTAGTGAACCTTTGTTGCACTGCTACAAAGGCAAGTATGTCCTTCCTTAAATAAGGAGACCAAATCTGTGCACAGTACTCCAGGTGAAGTCTCACCAAAGCCCTGTACAATTGTAGCAAGACTTCCTTACTCTTGTACTCCAACCCTCTTGCAATAAAGGCCAACATGCCATTTACCTTCCTAATTGCTTGCTGTACCTGCATGCTAACTCTCTGGCCTAGAAATTCAGTATAGCCACTTTTGGGGCGGTAAAGTCGGGCGGGCGCTAAAGTTTGCGCCCGCCGGAAAGTGGAGGCCACTTCGCCGATATTCAGTAGCTTTGGCCAAGGAGTTTGCTCGAGCGCTAAAACTGGCGTTGCACGCCTATCTTTAGGCGTTAAGCCGGCGGTGCAGACTGATACCGCCGAGGCCGGGCGCAGCGCAGGTGCGGTCATGTTTTGATTGACAGCAGACACCCTGGCGCCGGCCAGCTCTTAAAGGGGGAAGGGTCGACTTGGTCTGCTGCCACGCCCTGGATACTGCAGCCCTCCAGCTAGGCCTAAACACTGCTGCTGGAGAGAAATAGCGCCAGCAAGGATGCAGAGGGCCCGTGAGCGAGCGCAGCGCTTCTCTGCCCATGATTTAAAGGTGCTGGTTAGGGCTTTGGAGAGGAGAAGCCATATCTTGTTCCCGGACAGTGGCAAGAAGCCTCCCAAGAGGGTGTACAGGAGAGCCTGGAGGGAAATCGCCCAGAGGGTCACAGCCAACAGCGATGTCCCCAGGACTGGTGTCCAATGCCGGAAAAAGTTTAATGACCTCACTCGGGTTGTCAGGGTGAGTACCCTTTCCAGTGTCCTCCTCATCCTTGCATGTGCACCTCACATTATGGGCAAAGGGACCTCAAAGGCCTAATGGCCAGCCCTCACCCAGCAGCTATGGCACTGGCATGAACATCAATTGCACTTTCTGCACTTGACACACTGGCCAAGCTATTCGACCATGGGAGGCAGTGCACACAACAACAGGGCACCACACTGGCCAAGCTATTCGACCATGGGAGGCAGTGCACACAACAACAGGGCACCACACTGGCCAAGCTATTCGACCATGGGAGGCAGTGCACACAACAACAGGGCACCACACTGGCCAAGCTATTCGACCATGGGAGGCAGTGCACACAACAACAGGGCACCACACTGGCCAAGCTATTCGACCATGGGAGGCAGTGCACACAACAACAGGGCACCACACTGTACTTAGAGGCCGTCCTTTCTCTTGCAGGCCAAGCTGGCCCAGAATCTGAAGAGCCGGACTGACACCGGGGGAGGCCGTGCCCAGTTCCAGCAGCTCAGTGACCTGGAGGAGCGCGTGGCTCGACTCATGGGTGCCCGGGTGATTAGCCCCGTTGCAATTGGAGATGCCGACCCTGTGCTGGGCCCAAATGGTAAGGACATGACCGTTTGGACCTCTCTCGTTCCCCTTGCGCTTCAGATCTACATCCTTTGCCACTGTCCGACCAATGCGCAGAATGCCACCACTCATGCCTCCCTCGCTGACGCCCTGTCCTCACTCTAAAGCTACTCTTGTGCCTTCCTGCTTTCAGCTGGTGAGGAGGAGGTCCCTGAAGCTGCGAGTGTCAGTCCCTCGGAAGAGGAGGACGAGGAGGAGCAAGAGGAAGGCGGCACATCGGGGGAACCCTCATCCGCGCCAGGGGATGGCAACGGAGGGGACACGTCTTCCCTGGAGGAGAGCCAGGGGGAAGTGTTGCAGGGGGGTGTAGCTCCTGTGCCCAGTGGCGTCCAGCCACGCGGGAAGGGTCGGGCAGCTCGGCTGCCTTCTCCCCAGAGGGGGGAAGTGTTGCAGGGGGGTGTAGCTCCTGTGCCCAGTGGCGTCCAGCCACGCGGGAAGGGTCGGGCAGCTCGGCGGCCTTCTCCCCAGAGGTGGGAAGTGTTGCAGGGGAGTGTAGCTCCTGGGCCCAGTGGCGTGCAGCCACGCGGGAAGGGTCGGCCAGCTCGGCGGCCTTCTCCCCAGAGGGAGAGTCCGGCCTCCAGTCCGGAGACGGTCCTCACCCAGGAGGTGCGCCTCCTTGATCAAATGTCCGCGGACTCGGATCGTCGGCACACCGAGTTCATGGGGGTTGTGGGACGGTTGCCTGAGGCCATTGAGTCCCTGGCTCATAGTGTGGCCGATTTCGGGGCCTCACAGGCCAGGGGTTTCGAACAACTCGCGGCAGCACAGGCCAGGGGTCTCGAACAATTCGGGGCATCACAGGACGCGAGTCGGGCACAATTCGGGGCATCACAGGACGCGAGTCAGGCCGAATTCAGGGCATCACAGGACGCGAGTCGGGCCGAATTCAGGGCAGCACAGGACGCGAGTCGGGACGACTTCAGGGCAGCACAGGCAGCGAGTGGAGAGTTGATCAGTGGTGCCGTGCAGTCACTGGCTGGTCTGATGCGGGCACAGACCAGGGCAGTACGGGCACTCACTGCTGCCACACTCGCTGTGTCACGCACGCATCGCCAGGGCACCCGCCGCGCTGCTGCAGCACAGCGGTCTGGCCTTCACCAGATTGCTGCGCTTGCTGCAGTGCCAGCCCGGCCGAGTGCCAGTGTCTCTGGCGACCAGCGAGCGCCTGGCATCAGCCAGCTTGCCCCCATTGCTGCAGCCGCCACTGCCACTCCCCCAGCAAAGCTGCGACGAGCTGCTGGAGAGACTGATGCTGCCCAGCCACAGCTGCAGCAGTCAGCAGCCGGCCCCTTGAGGGCCGGAGCTCGTCTAGGCCGACCCCCAAGGGCATCTGCCGTCATGCAATGTGCCCTCAGGAGCCTTCCCCCAGCCTTGCAACACCCACAGGGCCCAGGTTGAGGCGGAGCAGCAGGTCGGCCAGGGGTCGGAAAAGCCTGGACAAGGACTCGCCCTCTCGGCACACAAAGTAGAGTGTGTTGCCAAATGTTTTTTTATCTGGGGGTGTTTGTGTTCTCTATGGGGGGGGGTTTATTTTGGTAAGGCCGAGGATGAAGGCAAATGTTTTTTTATATGGGGGTGTTTGTGTTCTCTATGGTTTATCTTGGTGAGGCCGAGGATGAAGGCCATTGTTTTTTTATATGGGGGTGTTTGTGTTCTCTATGGGGGGGGTTCTTTTGGAAAGGCCGAGGATGAAGGCCATTTGGATGGACAAGTTTTGTTATTCCTCCCCAGGTTGTGGGAGTGAGATATGTTTTTGACTGTTTTTTGGGGGTGTTGTCTGTTTTGGGGTTTCATGTGGGAAGGGCCTTGAGTTTGTTCAATAAAGCTTTTTATTTATTCAGCTTGTCCATGTGTGATGTTTCAAGTGGTTGTTGCGTTAACCGGCTGAGGGCTTGCGGAGCGGCTGCATTCATGTGCCTTCATTGCCGCAAGCCATTCCCTGACAGGGGGCCTAGAAGTGTCGTTCAATAAGCCGCCGACGGACGGCCCTTGCACCTTGTGGCTCCCTTCTGGGCTGGTACTCCTCCTCCTCCTCCTCCTCATGGTCCTCCTGCTCGTCCTCCTGAGGTGGTGGTCCAACGTGAGGTGGCAGTGCCTGAGTCCTGCGGATAGCCAGGTTGTGCAGCATGCAGCAAACGACGACGAACTGGGAGACTCTATCCGGCGAATACTGGAGAGATCCGCCGGAGCGATCCAGGCAGCGGAACCGTTGCTTGAGGACGCCAATCGTTTGCTCTATGATGTTCCTTGTGGCTTGATGGCTTTCGTTGTATGCCTCCTCAGCAGGGGTCCTGGGCGCGCGGAGCGGGATCATGAGCCATGTACACAAAGGATAGCCTTTGTCCCCGATAAGCCATCGTCTTGGGGGAGGCTGTGCCTGGAACATGTCAGCCACAGTAGTCTGGCGCAGGATAAATGCATCGTGGCTGCTGCCTGGAAAGCGGGCATTGACAGCTAGGATGCGCTGCCTGTGGTCACACACCAGCTGTACATTGAGGGAATGGTAGCCCTTCCGGTTGCGGTAATCCTCGGCATTGTCGATAGGTGCCCGCATAGCCACATGCATGCAGTCAATGGCGCCCTGCACCATGGGGAAGTCGGCGATCCTCGCAAATCCGACTGCACGCTGCTCCTGCCTCTGTAGGGTCATGGGGAAGGAGATGAATTGGTGTCTCCTTGTGAAAAGGGCATCGGTGACCTGCCGGATGCAGCGATGCACGGCGAACTGGGAGATGTTTGCTATGTCCCCAGCAGCGGCTTGGAAGGAGCCGCTTGCATAAAAGTTCAGAGCCACCGTGACCTTCACTTCCACCGACAGAGACGGCCTGCACATCAGCTGTGGACGCAGATCTCTGTGAAGCAGCTGGCAGATCTCTGCAACCACCTCCCTTCTGAAGCGCAGCCTCTTAACACAATGCGCGGCAGTCATGGTGAGATAGGACACCTGGTGGCAGTATTCCCTGAGTGGGTAAGGCCTACGTTGCCGACGCCTGATGGCCCCTCTGCGTCTAGGCATGGCTGCCCCTCTCACACAGCGTCTGCGAGCCCTTCGCACATAATGCTGGAACTGAGGGTTGGAACCCCATGCAGCCCCCATAATATACTTGCAAACAGTGAAATCACAATGAGTCAAATTTCCAAGCTCTGGCCAGAAGCCAAAAATACCTCTCCTATGTTGGCCCAAATCAGTAAGGTCTCTTCCTTGGTCCCTGTCCAGAAATCCGTAGCACTAAAATCATTGCAGCAAAATGGCTGCCCTTTATAGTTCAGTCTAAGCGCCCTTTAATTAGCGCTCCCCGAGGCCCGCAGGGCCTCTGCTGCGTTCCACCTCACAGTTCTTAACAGCGCCACGCCCACATTGGGCGGGCGCCACTGAAGTTCCGGTTTGGGGCGCACAAACGGCGTTGCACGACGAAATGACGTCATAAGTTGCGTGCGCAGCTGAGCGCGCGCAAACACTTTACGCCGGCGCTAAGTGTCAACTGAAGTTGGGCGTAGGCGCAGATCGTTCTGCGCCCGGCCGCGAAGTGCCTAGCGCTCAAGATCTACTCCTCTTATGGCGCTAACGGCTGGCGAACGCAACTGAATTTCTAGGCCTCTGTGTTTCTTGCACTAGTACACCCAAAGCTATCTGAACACCAACATTTAATAGTTTCTCACAATTTAAAAAATGTTCTGTTTTTCTATTCTTCCAACCAAAGTGAATAAACTCACATTTCCCAACATTATACTCCATCTGCCACCTTATTGCCCATTCGCTTAACCTGGCTATATCCCTTTGCAGGCTCTTTGCGTCCTCCTCACATCTTACTTTTCCACCTATCTTTGTATCGTCAGCAAACTTGGATACATTGCACTCAGTCCCTTCATCTAAGTCAATAATATAGATTGTAAATAGCTGAGGCCCAAGCACTGATCCTTGCGGCACCCCACTAGTTACGGCCTGCCAATCTTAAAATTACCCCTTTATCCCTACACTTTGTTTTCTGTCTGTTACCAATCCTTTATCCATGCTAATACCTTACCCCATGTGCCCTTATCTTGCTTAACATCCTTTTATGTGGCACCTTATTGAATGCCTTTTGGAAATCCAAATATACTACATCCACTGGTCCCCCTTTATCTACCCTGCTATTTACATCCTCAAAAAACTCTAATAAATTTGTCAAACATGATTTCCCGTTCATAAAAGCATGTTGACTCTGCCTAATCATATTATGATTTTTACAACTTCCTTAATAATAGATTACAGCATTTTATGGACGACTGATGTCAGGCTAACTGGCCTGTAGTTCCCGGTCTTGAACAGCAGCATTACATTTGCTACCTTCCAATCCACTGGGACCTTTCCTGAATCTAGGGAATTTTGGAAGATCACAACCAATGCATCCACTATCTCTGCAGCCACCTCTTTTAGAACCCTAGGATGTATGCCATCATGTCATGGGGATTTGTTGGCTTTTAGTCCCATTAGTTTCTCAAATACTTTTTCTCTACTGATACCAATTACTTTAAGTTTCTCGCTCTCATTAGCCCCTTGGTTCCCCACTATTTTTGGTAACTTTTTGGCCTAGAAATTCAGTTGCGTTCGCCAGCCGTTAGCGCCATAAGAGGAGTAGATTTCGAGCGCTAGGCACTTAGCGCCCGGGCGCAGGCCGATCTGCGCCTACGCCCAACTTCAGTTGACATTTAGCGCCGGCGCAAAGTGTTTGCGCCCGCTCAGCTGCGCGCGCAGCTTATGACGTCATTTCGTCGTGCAACGCTGTTTGTGCGCCCCAAACTGGAACTTCAGTGGCGCCCGCCCAATGTGGGCGTGGCGCTGTTAAGAACTGTGAAGTGGAACGCAGCAGAGGCCCTGCGGGCCTCGGGGAGCGCTAATTAAAGGGCACTCAGACTGGACTATAAAGGCCAGCCATTTTGCTGCAATGACTTTAGTGCTTTGGATTTCTGGACAGAGACCAAGGAACAGACCTTACTGATTTGGGACAACATAGGAGAGGTATTTTTGGCTTCTGGCCAGAGCTTGGAAATTTGACTCATTGTGATTTCACTGTTTGCAAGTATATTATGGGGGCTGCATGGGGTTCCAACCCTCAGTTCCAGCATTATGTGCGAAGGGCTCGCAGACGCTGTGTGAGAGGGGCAGCCATGCCTAGACGCAGAGGGGCCATCAGGCGTCGGCAACGTAGGCCTTACCCACTCAGGGAATACCGGCAGCAGGTGTCCTATCTCACCATGACTGCCGCGCATTGTGTAAAGAGGCTGCGCTTCAGAAGGGAGGTGGTTGCAGAGATCTGCCAGCTGCTTCACAGAGATCTGCGTCCACAGCTGATGTGCAGGACGTCTCTGTCGGTGGAAGTGAAGGTCACGGTGGCTCTGAACTTTTATGCAAGCGGCTCCTTCCAAGCCGCTGCTGGGGACATAGCAAACATCTCCCAGTTCGCCGTGCATCGCTGCATCCGGCAGGTCACCGATGCCCTTTTCGCAAGGAGACACCAATTCATCTCCTTCCCCATGACCCTAGAGAGGCAGGAGCAGCGTGCAGTCGGATTTGCCAGGATCGCCGACTTCCCCATGGTGCAGGGCGCCATTGACTGCACGCATGTGGCTATGCGGGCACCTATCGACAATGCCGAGGATTACTGCAACCGGAAGGGCTACCATTCCCTCAATGTACAGCTGGTGTGTGACCACAGGCAGCGCATCCTAGCTGTCAATGCCCGCTTTCCAGGAAGCAGCCACGATGCATTTATCCTGCGCCAGACTACTGTGGCTGACATGTTCCAGGCACAGCCTCCCCCAAGGGGATGGCTTATCGGGGACAAGGGCTACCCTTTGTGTACATGGCTCATGACCCCGCTCCGCGCGCCCAGGACCCCTGCTGAGGAGGCATACAACGAAAGCCATCAAGCCACAAGGAACATCATAGAGCAAGCGATTGGCGTCCTCAAGCAACGGTTCCGCTGCCTGGATCGTTCCGGCGGATCTCTACAGTATTCGCCGGATAGAGTCTCCCAGTTCGTCGTCGTTTGCTGCATGCTGCACAGCCTGGCTATCCGCAGGACTCAGGCACTGCCACCTCACGTTGGACCACCACCTCAGGAGGACGAGCAGGAGGACCATGAGGAGGAGGAGGAGGAGGAGTACCAGCCCAGGAGGGAGCCACAAGGTCCAAGGGCCGTCCGCCGGCGGCTTATTGAACGACACTTCTAGGCCCCCTCTCAGGGAATGGCTTGCGGCAATGAAGGCACATGAATGCAGCCGCTCCGCAAGCCGTCAGCCGGTTAACGCAACAACCACTTGAAACATGACACATGGACAAGCTGAATAAATAAAAAGCTTTATTTAACAAACTCAGGGCCCTTCCCACATGAAACACAAAAACAGACAACACCCCCAAAAAAGTCAAAAACATATCTCACTCCCACAACCTGGGGAGGAATAACAAAACTTGTCCATCCAATTGGCCTTCATCCTCGGCCTTACCAAGACAAACCCCCCATACAGAACACAAACACCCCCATCTAAAAAAACATTTGCCATCATCTTCAGCCTTACCAAAATAAACCCCCCCCATACAGAACACAAACACCCCCATCTAAAAAAACATTTGGCAACACACTCTACTTGGTGTGCCGAGAGGGCGAGTCCTTGTGCAGGCTTCTCCGGCCCCTGCCCGACCTGCTGCTCCGCCTCAACCTGGGCCCTGTGGGTGTTGCAAGGCTGGGGGAAGGCTCCTGAGGGGCACAAAGCGTGATGGCAGATGCCCTTGGGGGTCGGCCTAGACGAGGTCCAGCCCTGGAGGGGACGGCTGCTGACTGCTGCAGCTGTGGCTGGGCAGCATCAGTCTCTCCAGCAGCTCGTCGCAGCTTTGCTGGGGGAGTGGCAGTGGCGGCTGCAGCAATGGGGGCAAGCTGGCTGATGCCAGGCGCTCGCTGGTCGCCAGAGACACTGGCACTCGGCCGGGCTGGCACTGCAGCAAGCGCAGCAATCTGGTGAAGGCCAGACCGCTGTGCTGCAGCAGCGCGGCGGGTGCCCTGGCGATGCGTCTGTGACACAGTGAGTGTGGCAGAAGTGAGTGCCCGAACTGCCCTGGTCTGTGCCCGCATCAGACCAGCCAGTGTCTGCACGGCACCAGTCATGAACTCTCGACTCGCGTCCTGTGCTGCCGTGAGTTGTTCGACACCCCTGGCCTGTGAGTCCCCGAAATCGGCCACACTATGAGCCAGGGACTCAATGGCCTGAGGCAACTGTCCCACAACCCCCATGAACTCGGTGTGGCGCCGCTCCGAATCCGCGGACATTTGATCAAGGAGGCGCACCTCCTGGGCGAGGACCGTCTCCGGACTGGAGGCCGGACTCTCCCTCTGGGGAGAAGGCCGCCGAGCTGGCCGACCCTTCCCGCGTGGCTGCACGCCACTGGGCCCAGCAACTGCCCTCCCCTGCAACACTTCCCCCCTCTGGGGAGAAGGCAGCCGTGCTGCCCGACCCTTCCCGCGTGGCTGCACGCCACTGGGCGCAGGAGCTACACCCCCCTGCAACACTTCCCCCTGGCTCTCCTCCAGGCAAGACGTGTCCCCTCCATTGCCATCCCCTGGCGCGGATGAGGGTTCCCCCGATGTGCCGCCTTCCTCTTGGTCCTCGTCGTCCTCCTCTTCCGAGGGACTGACACTCGCGGCTTCAGGGACCTCCTCGTCACCAGCTGAAAGCAGGAAGGCGCAAGAGTAGCTTTAGAGTGAGGACAGGGCGTCAGCGAGGGAGGCATGAGTGGTGGCATTATGCGCATTGGTGGGACAGTGGCAAAGGATGTAGATCTGAAGCGCAAGGGGAACGAGAGAGGTCCAAACGGTCATGTCCTTACCATTGGGGCCCAGCACAGGGTCGGCATCTCCAATAGCAACGGGGCCAATCACCCGGGCACGCATGAGTCGAGCCACGCGCTCCTCCAGGTCACTGAGCTCCTGGAACTGGACACGGCCTCCCCCTGTGACAGTCCGGCTCTTCAGATTCTGCGCCAGCTTGGCCTGCAAGAGAAAGGACGGCCTCTAAGTACAGTGTGGTGCCCTGTTGTTGTGTGCACTGCCTCCCATGGTCGAATAGCTTGGCCAGTGTGTCAAGTGCAGAAAGTGCTACTGATGATCATGCCAGTGCCATAGCTGCTGGAGGAGGGCTGGCCATTAGGCCTTTGAGGTCCCTTTGCCCATAATGTGAGGTGCACATGCAAGGATGAGGAGGACACTGGAAAGGGTACTCACCCTGACCAACCGAGTGAGGTCGTTGAACTTCTTGCGGCATTGGTCACCAGTCCTGGGGACATCGCTGTTGGCTGTGACCCTCTGGGCGATTTCCCTCCAGGCTCTCCTGTACAGCCTCTTGGGAGCCTTCTTGCCACTGTCCGGGCACAAGATATCTCTTCTCTTCTCCAAACCCCTAAGCAGCACCCTCAAAGCATGCTCTGAGAAGCGCTGCGCTCGTTCACGGGCCTTCTGCATGGCTTCAGGCGCTATTTGGGTCCAGCAGCAGTGTTCAGGCCTAGCTGGAGGGCTGCAGTATCCAGGGCGTGGCAGCAGACCAAGTCGACCCTTCCCCCTTTAAGAGCTGGCCGGCGTCAGGGTGTCTGCTGTCAATCAAAACATGACCGCACCTGCGCTGCGCCCGGCCTCGGCGTTATCACTCTGCCCCGCCGGCTTAGCGCCTAAAGATAGGGGTGCAATGCCAGTTTCAGCGCTCGCCCAAACTCCTTGGCCAAAGCTACTGAATATCGGCGAAGTGGCCTCCACTTTCCGGCGGGCGCTAACTTTAGCGCCCGCCCGAATTTACCGCCCCAAAAGTGGCTATACTGAATTTCTAGGCCTTTGTGTCTTCTACTGTGAAGACAGATACAAAATATTTGTTTAAAGCCTCTGCCATTTCCTTATTCCCCAATATAATTTCTCCTGCCTCAGCCTATAAGGGAACAATGCTTACTTTTGCTACTCTCTTTCTTTTTACATACTTGAAGAAGCTCTTGCAATCTGTTTTTATATTTCTTGCTAGTATACTCTCTTCTATCTTTTCTCTTTTTATCAATTTTTTGGTCATCCTTTGCTGGTTTCTAAAGCTCTCCCAATCCTTAGCCTTACTTCTATTATTTGCAACATTATAAGCCTCTTCTTTTAATCTAATACTATCCTTAACTACTTTAGTTAGCCATGGATCACTGTTAACGTGGAGGTTTATTTCTCAATGGAATGCATATTCCGTGAGAATATTTGAATATTTCTTTCAATGATTGCCACTGCTTATCTACTGTCATACCTTTTAATCTAATTTCCCAATCTACCTTAGCTAACTCACCCCTCATACAGGAAACTCTTGATTTACCGGCACCTAAATAACTGGAAATCTCAGTTAACTGGCAAAATTCAGGAGTAGGTTCAGGTAAGTTTTACTTCATATTACTTGCCTTCCTCGATCTGTTACTGTGCAATGGGTGCGGCTGCAGCTGTTGCTAAGCTACAGAGATACTTGGAACTTGTGGCCATTATTCTACACCTGTTGCTAAGCAACAGGGTTTGTTGCTTTATACGGAGCTCTCAGCTCTCCGTATCTTTTACTACAGCTCTCGGTTATCTGGAATTTTTGATGAACCGGCACCACGTCGGTCCCGGATAAAAATGAGTTTCCTGTAATAGGCTATGTTTAAGTTTAAGACTCAATGTCAGATTTAAGAATGTCACTTTCAAACTCAATGAGCTAGAAATTCATTAGAGCCCAGGAATGGGCGGAAAAATTAGAAAAGTTTGAGAATTAGCGCAAGGTGCTAATGCTTTAGAGTACATGCAAAATTCATGCTCAATGTTCAAACAAATGATTGGAGCGCTAATTCAAGTCTTTAAGCCCAAGCTCATTGGCGTTACACTCAAAGGGTGAACCAATATCAGGTGCAGTCTAATCACAAGTCATGATTGCCACAGGTTTTTTTCAGTACTTAAAGGGGAGGTTCATTGATGCTGCAGAGCCTCAGTCTCAGCATTGCTGGCTGTGCAGCTGCCTCAGCAAACAGCAGCAGGTCAAAGAGAAGGTGCTGGAGGACTGAAGCAGCCGTACTCATGGCAGATCCATGCCCCACAGAGAGAGCCCACAGGTTCTGCCATCAAGCATTGGAGGCGTTGGTGTTCGCTGTGGAGAGACGGAGGGCAGTGCTGTACCCGGCAAGTGGCAGGAGGCCCTCGCTGCAAGTCTTCCACACCATGTGGAGGGAGGTAGCATAGCATGTCTCAGGTGGCACTGTGGTCCCCAGGGCCCACACACTTTGCAGGAAGAAATTTAATGACCACACTTGGGTGGTCAGGGTGAGTTAATGTTTCAACAAATGCTACATACCACCATCTGAACCACAGTCTTCACACACTGCCCAAAGCATCACACCCCCAGCACTCACCCACCAACAATCTCTACCTACCAACACACACACCCACATCTCACACCTTGCACACAATGACAGCTATTCAACTATGGCAGACACATCACCCAAACACATTGCTCCACAATCACTCACACACTTTCCTTTCTCTTGCAGGCCAAGGTGGCTCACAACAGGAAGGAGCAGGAGCGCACAGGCGGGGGACAAGCCAACACCCAACCACTGTCTGCGCTGGAAAATAAAGTGCTGCAGATTATTGGGCATCAGCTGGTGGGCGCCGTGGGCACAGGCGATGTAGACCACTTTGGGGACAACAACAGTATGTTCATCCCTACTCCTTCTTCTCACATCCCACTTCCCTCTCACCCAACAAGCGTTTCGCACTTTCCAGCTAATTATGCTGTATGCATGCATTTCTCCCTTCCTGAACCCCCTCCCCTCACCTTAACCCGACTCTTGTGCCTTTATGCTTTCAGATAATGAGCAAGCACCTGAGCAGCCTGTCCCTGAGGGCACCGTAGAGAGTGAGGCGGGAGAAGAGAAGGGGCAGCACGGTGGCATAGTGGTTAGCACTGTTGCCTCACAGCACCAGGGACCCGGGTTCAAATCCGGCCTCGGGTGACTGTCTGTGTGGAGTTTGCACATTCTCCCCGTGTTTGCGTGGGTTTCCTCCGGGTGCTCAGGTTTCCTCCCACAGTCCAAAGATGTGCGGGTTAGGTTGATTGGCCATGATAAAAAAATTGGCCCTTAGTGTTAGGGGGGATTAAATACGTGGGGTTACGGGGATAGGGCTTGGGTGGGATGGCTGTCGGTGTAGGGACCAGGTGCTAGGGTTTGGATGATCAGCCATGATCTCGTTGAATGGCGGAGCAGGGCCGAATGGCCTACTCCTGCTCCTATCTTCTATGTTTCTAAGAGGGGGAAGAGCACACCACATCACTGCATGTCTCACCCGCAGGCACCAGCTCAGATACTGGCATTATGCGTTCTTTAGAGGCTAGTATAGTAGCGGGATCTAAACAGGGTAATGCACCAGGGATGAGTGGGTTGCAGCAAGGCTCAGGAAAAGGGTAGCTTGGGGGCCAGCTGCACAGGACTCAGATGAGGACTTCAAAGGGGAGGCCCTTAGAAGAAGGGTGATGGGCATGCACACGGAGATGATAGTTGAAACGGCAAGGGTGGCCGAGAGCCTCTCGGCAATGATAAAGAGCATGGAGGAGTTCGCCTCCAACATTGAACAAGCGCACACCATGGAGCCCATCATTTACAGTCTGCAAAGGATGGTAGGCACCCAGAGAGACTGTGGCGACTCAGACCTGATGCTGCATGTGATGGGTGATCTCACAGCTTCCATTGCAGCACAGGCGGAAGCAATGCAACGTCTTAATGCTGTTATGCAGTCTATGTTTTGTGGCATCCAATCTCAGACTGCTCTCATGCTGTCTCAGCTTAATGCCACGCAAGCTCTGACTGCTGTCATTGTGGCTGGATCTACCAGCGTTGACCGGGGTTTTCACAGTGTCGCAGCAGGCCAGCAATCTCTGCTCCAACTGATTGCTAGGGATGCTGAGGTGCTGCCTGTAAGATTCTCAGAATTCACAGATCCCCCAAAACTCAGAGAAAAACCCTATAAAATGTATTGGGCCTAACAGAGGGAGATTCAAGGTCAAAAACCAAGATTTGGTATTCTAAAAAGGCATGTTTGGGCTTGTAAAGGAAAAGGCTGCAACAGGAGATGGGATCAACCTCTGTAATAGACAGTTTGAGTATTGGAGTTAATCAAACTGTCTGGGGAACTGTCTAACGTCACAGCCCCTATCAGACAATTTACATTCTAACAATAGACCCACAGAAGAGCAGTCCCCAACCAAATTACAGGACCCATCCAAAACATGCATAAAACAAATCACCTCGCCCAACTCCATAGAAATCTCAGGCCCAGTCAGGAAACTCGAAACCTGAGCACAATGACTACAATCAAGTAAGAGCTCAAAAGCTCATGGAACCATCCCGAAACCACTTTACACATTCATAAACAAGTTACTATTAACGAGCCCGCCAAAATCTTAATATAAACCGGGACTGATTTGGCGCGCAGATTAGGAGGCCCCAATTAGTATAATTGAAGGCCTGTTTTCTCAAGAAGACAGTTCAGCAGTTACACAGTTACAACAAGTTCTCTACAAGCTCTACAGTTCTGGGCAGTTCTCAGGAGTTCATCGAGTTCGAAGAAGTTCACAGTTCTGTAAGCAGGTCAACACACAAGAAGAAACCAGAGCAACAGTTTCAGTGACCATCAGACACCTCGCGGCAACAAGGGCCTTACGAAACAACCAACCGAATATTACCACCAACCAACCTGGTAATATAGGGCCACTGCGACCAAAGAAAACCAACTCGGGAGAAAACCGAAGATTCGCAAGTTTTTCACTCTGCAATCTATTCCTGACTTACCCCTGGGTAAGATTTTTACTTAAAAAGACTTTAAACCCTATCTCTAACAGAAGAAAAGTGGGTACTCACCCGATAAATCCAATACGCACCCTACCGCATCAGCGGACTCGCAAAGACTGACCAGACACGCAGTCGAAGTCCTCTACCGGGTCCGGGGTACGGCAGGCACCAACCAACACATCCAGCGAACCCCGAAACCGCGAACCAGCTCAACTGTCAAGGATTCGTTTGGTGAGCATTATCCCATGTCCTCTAGAGCCCAACTTAGCTAGTAAAGTGGGACTGGGAGGGGTGAGGTATTTTTCTACTGTAATTTTCCCTCGTGTGTATCGAAGTGTTCCCCATTTTATTAGAGTGTTAAAACTGTTTGGTCTTTATTCAAGAGAGAAATTATAACACAAGTCTCTTGCACCAAAACCAGTTGTCTGCTGCACTTTTGTCACAACCCCCAAATAAGTCCAAGGTCTAGAACCAAGGGAGTGGGAGCGATTCGAACCGCTCATAAGTCAGAGGTGAAGCTGACACACACCACCACCCCCTACATAATGGCGACCACGGCAGGACCTTGGCAAAAGGGATGTGATGCCGGTATAAAAACCGGAGAGAGGCGAGGCCCGAGACCAGTCGGGAGCAGCGAGGAGGAGCTCGGGAGAAAACCCGGCGACCAGCGAGGCCCGAGACCAGTCGGGAGCAGTGATTCAGAGCCGGTATAAAAACCGGAGAGAGGCGAGGCCCGAGACCAGTCGGGAGCAGCGGGAGCAGCGAGGAGGAGCTCGGGAGAAAACCCGGCGACCAGCGAGGCCCGAGACCAGTCGGGAGCAGTGATTCAGAGCCGGTATAAAAACCGGAGAGAGGCGAGGCCCGAGACCAGTCGGGAGCAGTGATTCAGAGCTGGTATAAAAACCGGAGAGAGGCGAGGCCCGAGACCACAGCTGGGGCAGTCGGGAGAGCAGGAGGCCAGTAACTGGTGAGTTTAAAAGCTCACCTTTCGCGGGCTTTTTCTTTCACAGCTGGTGCAGTCGGGAGAGCAGGAGGCCAATAATTCTTATATAGGTGGAGCTGTTGCTAAACCCGAAACACTACAGTGTAGTGTCTCCCACCCTTCCACCTCCTCTAACCTTTTAGGGGTTAGGGGAAGTTGAAAAGGTAGGTTCAATTTATTTTATTTCAGGAGCCTAACCTAGGTGGAGAAGGTTCCAGGACAGGAGGCGGCAGTGAAAATACAACACCAGAAAACAGGTAGGTGACTGGTTGGTGAGTACTTTCACAAACTTATTCTAAGTAGAATTCAATAATTAAGCTAAATTGTAGTAAATAAAAAGGTATTGTAAGGGTTAAGTCATGGAAGGGCAGCTCGGACCCGTGTCATGCTTCTCCTGTGCCATGTGGGAAATCAGGGACACTGTCCCTGACAACTATGTGTGCAGGAAGTGTGTCCAGCTGCAGCTCCTAGCAGACCGCATGGCGGCGCTGGAGCTGCGAATGGACTCACTCTGGAGCATACGCGATGCTGAGGATGTTGTGGATAGCACATTCAGTGAGTTGGTCACACCGCAGGTAAAGGCTAGCTCAGACAGTAAATGGGTGACCAAAAGGCAGGGTAAAGGCAGGAAGGTAGTGCAGGAGTCACCTGCGGTCATCTCCCTCCAAAACAGGTTTACCGTTTTGGGTACTGTTGGGGGAGATGACTTATCAGGGGAAGGCACCAGCAGCCAGGTTCAGGGCACCATGACTGGCTCTGCTGCACAGAAGGGCGGGAAAAAGAGGGATAGGGCTATAGTGATAGGGGATTCAATTGTAAGGGGGATAGATAGGAGTTTCTGTGGCCGAGACCGAGACTCCAAGATGGTATGTTGCCTCCCTGGTGCAAGGGTCAAGGATGTCTCGGAGCGGGTGCAGAGCATTCTGAAGGGGGAGGGGGATCAGCCAGTTGTCGTGGTACATGTAGGTACCAACGATGTAGGTAAAAAGAGGGAGGAGGTCCTACAAGCTGAATTTAGGGAGTTAGGAGCTAAATTGAAAAGTAGGACCTCAAAGGTAGTAATCTCTGGATTGCTACCAGTGCCACGAGCTAATAAGTTTAGAGAGAGTAAGATAGATAAGCTAAATACGTGGCTTGAGCAGTGGTGCAAGGGAGAGGGATTTAAATTCTTGAGGCATTGGAACCAGTTCTTGGGGAGGAGTGACCTGTACCAAGGGGACGGTCTACACCTGAACTGTGAGGGAGCCGATGTCCTCGGGGTAATATTTTCTAGGGCGGTTCGGGAGGATTTAAACTAATTTGGCAGGGGGATGGGAACCTAGGTAGTGGAAAAGAGGGAAGTCATACGAAGTCAGAAATAAATGGTAGAAAGGTGAGAAGCAATAAGCAAAGGAGAGAAACACAAAGGGCCAAACTAATTCATAATGAGAGTGTGAAAAAAGCAAGCCTGAAGGCTTTGTATCTTAATGCTAGAAGCATTAGGAACAAGGTGGATGAATTAGTTGTGGAAATAGAGGTAAACAAGTATGATTTGATTGGGATTACAGAAACGTGGCTGCAGGGTGGGCAAGGCTGGGAACTTAACATCCAGGGATATACAATATTTAGGAAGGATCGGCAAAAAGGTAGGGGAGGTGGGGTAGCATTGCTGGTAAAGGAGGGGATTAATGCAATGGAAAGGAAGGATATTAACTCGGATGAAACGGAATCTGTATGGGTAGAAATGAGAAATAGCAAGGGGAGGAAAACGTTAGTGGGTGTGATATATAGGCCTCCAAATAGTAATATGGAGGTGAGGGAAGGCATAAAAAGGGAAATTAGAGAAGCGTGCGATAAGAGCACAGCTGTCATCATGGGTGACTTTAATTTACATATTGATTGGACTACCCAAATTAGTAAAAATTCTGAGGAGGAGGAATTCCTGGAATGTTTTCGGGACGGTTATCTGGACCAATATGTCGAGGAGCCGACTCGAGATCAGGCCATTTTAGACTGGGTATTGTGCAATGAGAAGGGACTTATCAACAATCTTCTTGTACGAGGCCCCTTGGGTCAGAGCGATCATAATATGATCGAGCTCTCAGTCGAGATGGAGAGTGAGGAAATTGAATCAGAGACTAAGGTCCAGAACTTAAATAAAGGGAATTACGAGGGTATGAGACGGGAATTGGGTAAGATTGATTGGGTGGTGTTTCTGGGGGGATTGACAGTGGATAGACAATGGCAAGCATTCAAAGATAGAATGGAAGAATTCCAGAACATGTTTATACCGGTTTGGCATAAAAATAAACCTAAAAAGGTGGCTCAACCGTGGATAACGAGGGAAATTAGGGACAGCATAAAATCAAAAAAAAGGGCATATCAACTGGCAAAAAAAAGCACCAGACCGGAAGATTGGGGGCAGTACAGGATACAGCAAAAGAGGACAAAGGGATTAATCAGGAAGGGGAAAATAGAATACGAAAGTAAACTTGCAGCAAACATAAAGACAGACTGCAAAAGCTTTTATCGGTATATCAGGAGGAAAAGACTGGTAAAATCCCAAGTCGGTCCCTTGCAGTCCGATTCGGGAGAATATATAATGGAGAATAAGGAAATGGCAGACCAATTAAACTCATACTTTGGTTCTGTATTCACAAAGGAGGACACAAATAACCTCCCAGGAATATCGGCAAACATAGGGACTAATGAGAGGGAGGAGCTGACAGAAATTAGTATCTCTAGGGATATGGTGTTGGGTAAGTTGAGGGGACTGAAGGCCGACAAATCCCCGGGGCCTGATAAACTACATCCTAGGGTACTTAAGGAGGTGGCCCTGGAGATAGCAGATGCTCTAAGGATCATCTTCCGGAACTCCATTGACTCGGGAACAGTACCCGTGGATTGGAGGGTAGCTAATGTTACCCCAATATTTAAAAAGGGGGGTAGAGAGAAAGCAGGGAATTATAGACCAGTAAGCCTTACATCGGTTGTGGGCAAAATGCTAGAGTCCATTATTAAGGATAAAATAGCGGAGCACTTGACAAATGGGGAAAGGATCGGACAGAGTCAACATGGATTTACAAAGGGTAAATCGTGTTTGACTAATCTGCTGGAATTTTTTGAGGAAGTAACTGGTAAAATAGATGGGGGAGAGCCAGTGGATGTGGTGTACCTTGACTTCCAGAAAGCCTTCGATAAGGTTCCACACAAAAGATTATCATGCAAAATTAAGGCTCATGGGATTGGGGGCAAAGTATTAACGTGGATAGAGAACTGGCTGGCGGATAGAAAACAGAGAGTTGGAATAAACGGCTCGTTTTCGGAGTGGCAGGCAGTGACCAGCGGGGTGCCGCAAGGATCTGTCCTGGGACCCCAGCTGTTCACAATATATATAAATGATCTGGATCAGGGAATTGGATGCAATATTTCCAAATTCGCTGACGACACTAAACTAGGAGGAGGGGTGGGCTCTGATGAGGATGTCAGGAGGCTACAGTGCGATTTGGACAGGTTGGGGGAATGGGCGGATACGTGGCAGATGCACTATAATGTGGATAAATGCGAGGTTATCCACTTTGGGGGTAAAAACAGGAGGGTAGATTATTATCTAAATGGCAATAGATTGGGAGATGGGGAAGTGCAGAGGGACCTGGGTGTTCTTGTGCACCAGTCACTGAAGGAGAGCATGCAGGTGCAACAGGCGATTAAGAAGGCAAATGGTATGTTGGCCTTCATATCAAGGGGGTTCGAGTATAGGAATAGGGATACCTTACTACAGCTGTACAAGGTGCTGGTGAGACCGCATCTGGAGTATTGTGTACAGTTTTGGTCGCCCCATCTGCGGAAGGATGTTCTTGCCATGGAAAGAGTGCAGCGGCGATTCACCAGGCTGATACCTGGAATGGCGGGAATGACCTACGAGGAGAGATTGAATAGTTTGGGCTTGTACTCACTGGAGTTTAGAAGATTGAGAGGGGATCTCATCGAAACATATAAAATTATGGCAGGCCTGGACAGGCTGAATTCAGAGAGAATGTTTCCAATGGCAGGGGAGCACAGAACCAGGGGCCACAGTCTAAAAATAGCGGGCAAATCATTTAAAACAGAGATGAGGAAGAATTTCTTCACTCAAAGAGTGGTGAGCCTGTGGAATTCCCTGCCACAGAGGGCTGTGAAGGCTAATTCAATAAATATTTTCAAGAGAGAATTGGATATATTTCTGAAGGCTAAGGGGATTAAGGGTTACGGAGAAAAGGCGGGGACGGGGTACTGAACTGGTAAGATCAGCTAAGATCTCAGACGAAGATCAGCCATGATCTCATTGAATGGCGGAGCAGGCTCGAAGGGCCGAATGGCCTACTCCTGTTCCTATCTCTATGTTTCTATGACACTGTTTTTGAAGAAAGAACCAAGATGGAAGAGAGGATTTCCTCTTATGTGTTCGAGAAAGTAAATATAACAAAGAAATGGGTGCTCAGTCTGTTGCGCGCTGAGCATCCAATGGACGCTGCAGCCAAGTGGACTGAGAGCAAGGACCACAAGAAATCTGTGGAGAAAGCCATCTGGTTGGGATGCTTCCAGTGACAGATCCAGCATTTAGGCAAACGCGTTGAGGCACTGGCAGAAGAGCTGCGGGAATCAGCTCAACTGTCTCATGCAAGAGCTCTAGTAGGGGAAAAATTATTGGCAGAACTAACCGCCCAAAATCAGGAAAAAATGCAGATAGTAGAGAAACATAGAAACAGACAGGAATACTTTCGGTGTCAGGTCACCAAAGCTAAAAACAGCGAACTGGTGTTACAGGAAGAGAATGCCCACCTTGCCAAGCAAGTAAGAGAGCAGGAGGAGAGGTTGAGAGACGTCCAGGCAGCTTTCAAGATAGCAAGCACTAGTGGGTATGAGGCGGGAGATCATGGCCCTTGCCAGAAACAAATTGAGAGTTTGAACCTTGCTCTATCCAGGGCCAAAGGCATGGTATGCCTAAGAAGCCTGGGTGCACCTGGAAGTGCAAGGGGAAATTGTTCGGACGCCACCTGTGGCACTGGGGAACGACCCAGTTTGGCAGCAGGAGTGCTGAGAGCGGCACGGCCAGCTGAGACCGGTGGTTTACTCCTCCAGGATACTCACCGATGTGGAGAAGGGCTATTCCAACTGTGAGAGGCACCTCCTCGTCACTCACTGGGCTGTGAAAAGATCATTGATCTTCACAGGCACATCTCCCATCACCCTCCTCACCCATCACACGCCCACCCAGATGCTCCTGGATGGGAGAATTCAAAGATGGACAGTGAGCAGTGCCCGCATTGCTCGCTGGACCCTACTTCTCTCCCAGATGGACCTAAAGGTGAAAGGTCTCTGCGAGCCGAAGCTCGCAGCCAACATGATTTACCCAGGGACTGCCCACCGGTGTTCCATTGAAGGGGTATGGGAAGTCAACATAGGTTTTCGGGCCGGGATACACCCCAAAGGCCGCGAAATCTATGTGGACGGTTCGAGCACAGTATCTGCTGGCGAGCGACATACCGGGTGTGGAGTTTATGACCCAGGGGCAGACATTGCCCTGGCAATTAAACTCCCCAGCACCATGAGCGCCCAGCAGGCTGAACTGTCCGCGGTAGTGTACGTGGTCACACACCCCGAGAAATTCCCTACCCCGTACACGATTTGCTCGGACAGTATGTTCATGTGCAATTTGTGTACGAAATACCTGGCCATCTGGTCCCATCGTGGATATACCTCCGCTGACGGGAGACCCCTCACAATTAAGCCTCTGCGGCTGTGGGGGAGGAAGGGAAGGTCTATATCCATAAAGTCAAATCCCATTCAAAGTCAGAGCCCAAGTGGGAGAGCAACCGAAAGGCAGACGAGCTGGCCAAACAGGGGGCCAGGGAAGGGGTATTCTGGGATCCGTACCAAGCAGGTTCGGTAGCCGCAATCCGGGACAAGGGAGGCACACAGGGGGTAGCTTCGTCCCCGGACTTAAAGCAGGCCCAAGCCCAGGATACCATCCTCAAGACCGTCCTGAACGAGCTTACAAAAGGGGAAAAGGTAGAGGGCCCGTACGGCACAGCAGCCATCACCGTTAAGGAAGACATGCTGTTCAGCGGGGAGCAGTAGGTAGTGCCGCAGAAGCACCAAAGGGAATTTCTCCAACTGGTCCATGAGTGTCCAGGAGCGGGGCATCCTGGACCTGAGACCACCTGGCAACGGGTGGAACAGACAGGATGGTGGCCAGGACTCAGGGAAGATGTCCGCGAGTTTTGTGCCGGCTGTTTGGTGTGTGCTGCTACCAACCCTGACCCCCGGAAGAGGAAGGTATCTATGGGACACATCAGGAGGGTAGAGGGACCATGGCAGTCGTTCCAGGTCGATTACATCGGGCTCGTACCCACCGCCCAGGGAGGCTACAAGTACTGCCTAGTCCTGGTGGATGTGTTCTCAAAGTGGGTAGAAGCTTTACCCTGCCGAACTGCTACCGCATTGGGTATGGCTAAGATCCTGGTCAGGGAAGTGTTCTCACGATGGGGACTACCGCAGTATGTGGAGTCCGACCAAGGGAGTCACTTTACCGGGCAGGTCATGCAAGAGACCCTCAGGGTATTCGGCATTGAAGGGAAATGGCACGTCGCCTACAACTCGCAGTCATCGGGTCCTGTGGATCGTTTAAACCGTACCATTAAAGAAAGGCTGCGGAAGGAGACGGGAGACTCACCCAAGAAGTGGGTAGAAGTCTTACCATTGGTCCTAATGGGGATCCGAGCCAGCCAGTCAAAAAGCACGGGGTATTCCCCACACGAGCTCATGACTGGTAGGGTTATGCGGACCCCCACCCATGTGCTAGCCCCGGTGCTCACGGAGGGTCAGCTCAGAGAGGTGAACTGGGACAGCTTCGTCAGTAATCAGTTTAAACACCTTAAACAGGTTCACTGGCAGGCTGCTAGCAACATGGGAAAACAACACCCGAGTAACCAACTGCTGCTGGAACCCCGCAAGCACCACGAGTGGGAGATAGGAGATCAGGTCATGGTTAGGAATTTTGCCCGGGTAGGCAGTTTTGAACCACTGTACATGGGGCCATACAACATTGTCGACAAGGCAAGTCCCATGCTCTACACCATAAAGATGCCCCGCCGCACGAAGTGGTTCCACATTAACCAGTGTAAACTGTACAAACCCGAGAAAGGGGAATGGCCAGCAAGGGTGAACCGCCCTAAAGATAGAGATCCTCAGCCAGCAGCTGTGGCAGTCTCACAGACCGCATCGGTGGGGGCAGTGGCTTGTGTCACTGGAGGGGCCATCCCACCAATTATTTGGGACTCGGACACACCCCCGGTAGCCGGAGCTTTAAGAAGGTCTCTTCGCATGCCACAGCCTAAACTACCGTGGTCACCAGCGTATCATTTTAAATGGTTCAGCCCCGGAAGGGCCGCAACCTGAAAAACAATGCCCAAGGTCAGGGATCAGTCTAGAGATAGGGATCCCCAGGCTGCAGCCTCCAACGGTGAGGGTCTCACAGGAGAGGTAGCGGTGGGCAAAAAGAACGAGAGGGGTCCTCAGGCTGCGAGGAACCCACAGGACAGGACAGGGACTCAGCAGCCACACCGAAGGGGGTAGTGTGCTGTAGTACAGGAGGGGACACTCCCCCGATTATCTGGGATTCAGGGAAACCCCCAGTTGCTTTAAGAAGGACTCTCCGGGTCCTGCGGTACAGGCCACCTTATGCCCAGGCGTACAAGCTGCCCAGAAACCGCAGAAGACAGAGGCCGAACAGGAATTAGCCTGGCTGCCCGGAGACGGGCGGCGGATGTACATAGCATTTCTGATGAATGTTAGGTGTTTTTACAGTTTTGGTAGTTTTAGGTTTATTATTATTTAATTATTTTACAATAAGTAAGTTTAAATTTCGAGACTCGATCACTTGTCAAGCCAGAGAACCTTCTCGGGACATGGCTATCTGTTTTGTGTGTCCCTACAGAGAGGAAATCGGCATGAGGAGGGTTCTGCTCCTGCTCGCCCTGGTAGGGGTGAGCATCGGTGACCGAGGTGACGTGGAGGACTCCCACATTTATGGGTGCTCGGGAGAGAGAGCGCCGATCGTTACCGCTGGGGGTGGTGAACCGGGTGTGGAGGAGCTCGCTATTTACTTCCATGAGGGAAGGTGGCCAGGGTGGTTGGGGTCTAACTCTACACAATACTCCAGCCAGACCGGGTTCACCTACAGGGAAGCCTCCATCCCGTGCCCCAGGGTACAGGTCGTGGCTGCGCGGATCAGTGTCACTGAGGGGAAACGTGTGTGTCTTACATGCAAGGGCCGGATTCCCCTGGATAGGTTATGGTGGCTCAGGAAGCTGAGCAGGGATATAGTGGACTGTATAGCCAACTGGGAACAACTGGGGAACAACACCCACCGGATGATCACAGGGACCCAAGGGGGAGTGAGTGTGTGCTGGGATAAGTGGTGGGAGTCGGAACAGGGAATCTATATCTGCATGTGGGGATCAGAGAGAGCCTGCCCCACAGGCATATTCATCACCTTCTCCAGACAATGGCAAGATACCAGGAAGGGGATGGGGTGGGATTCTAGCCTGCATGCATGTGCGCTCCCACACTCCCCAATCCCAGTCAACGCCATCGAACTCGTAGCACGCACCCGAAAGCCCCTGCCCACGACCCCGACATCACGGACAGTAATAGAGAGGTGTCCTACCACCACCAAGGGACCAGGGAATGGGTCAGTGCTAGTGCTGATGAAAAGGTACTATACCAGGGGGTACACTATGCAGTAGCTTCAGTTATCCTGAACCTTACCGAAGTACACTTACATGAATGGTGCCCTAAGGAGACAGAACAGCTATACCAGGCCCTACTAAAAGAAATGTTTAGGAAATTCTACAAATTTGACTTTGCCAACATAGACAAAGCAGAGCTGTACACATTACACGCTGAGCACACTATGGGCGCAGGGAGACAAAGAAGGGGAACCTGGAACGATATTTTCACAACCTACAATACAGGATCCTCAGTAATAAATAGCCTGGACGATACAGAACTGCAAAAACAAATAAATGGTCTAAAAACCCAACTACGAAAGATCCTAATGGAAGAAAACACAGTGGTAGGCTCAGAGCTACAAGAGGACCAAGCTATGACGGTCCATTTAAAGGAGATCACTGTTGAGCTAGAAAGACACGCAAAAACAGTAAATGCACTCATACAGGAGGATAGGAATGCTTCAGATCAGGCTGCACAGAATGAGGTGGGCGAGGGCTGCAGCAACCTGGAGGATTTAAAACATGGTTTAGTCCCCTCTGGATTAGCAACAAGCACCTCGCAGCCCTCCACCCGTTTAGCAATTCGTTGAGCCCATGTCAGCTCCGCCTAGCCTCTGAAGCCTACCCTGTTCCAGTAGATTGCAGGCATTCCAATCACACTCTCATGGGATAGTAGTGAGGGTTCCGGTCATGGGAGGGACAGCCCGACCCGCACCGGTATACAGGGTAGAGAACATTGGGATCATTCAAGGGGGTGCACACGTCCGTTTCTCAGCGGTCCCACCTTATGTCATAAAGTGGGAGCACGCTATGACAGGTACTGACCTCGCCGGGTGCCGGAGCCGGGGAGCACACATAATGCTGTGTCCCCAGCACTTGAATGCCTATTCTAGACCACAGTGCGGGTTAAAAGCTGCTGGCGCACAACCTATTAACTGTACCATGGAGGTAATGGCACAAGGCCATGTTCCCCCACAGGTAGCATTCATAGGGGGTGGGACATATTGTGTCACAACAAGTGCGCCCCACTACCAGCATGGACAGCACATCTGATGTCCGGTGAGTGACAGCAGTTTCTGCTTTAGACCCGAGGCAGAAGTTCAAATGGCCCAGGAACGGATTGTCCCCATTCCTGAACCCTCCACTGTTCACCTCACTGTCAGGGAAAACATAACCAACCTGCAAGACCATGTCACATTCTTCGGCTATAAAATTCCCCCTCTACCCAAACATCTTACCGCGCTACTCAAAGCCGTAGAAGTATCACAAAAACATTTCTATACTCTAGAACAAAAGATAGTCGAGATAGGGGCCAAGATTTCGGATATCATAGTTCCACCCTAGTGGGATATTTTCGAAAATATAGAGGTCCCTTCCTGGATCAGAATGGCTTCCCATATTTTAGTGGTCTGCCAGCTCGGTATAGTCTTCTACTTACAGTGCACAAAGTGCAAGGGGAGGGACAGAATGCTCCGATCCCGACATGAGAGAGCATGGGACGAGCATTACAATAAAGTCTATGACCAGGTATGGGATGAGCCTTAATCGTTATTAAGATAAAGTTTTGTGACCGTGTATTATTTTTCTATGTATGTACCATATTTTCCAAGTGGTGCAGGGGTGTTGGACCCCCTCCGTGCTTGGATATGAATGTAGCTGAATTCTTACCTGTGTATGCATCTGAACACTACATCTAAAGGGGAATGTATGTTTTGGGTCTAAGATAGGTAAACTACAGGGGAAGGTTGGCTCTCGAGGATCAAGAATTTTGCTCACCCAGTATGATACTCTAGCAAGTAAAGTATCACAGGGAGGACTGTAAGATTCTCAAAATTCACAGATCCCCAAAACTCAGAGAAAAACCCTATAAAATGTATTGGGCCTAACAGAGGGAGATTCAAGGTCAAAAACCAAGATTTGGTATTCTAAAAAGGCATGTTTGGGCTTGTAAAGGAAAAGGCTGCAACAGGAGATGGGATCAACCTCTGTAATAGACAGTTTAAGTATTGGAGTTAATCAAACTGTCTGGGGAACTGTCTATCGTCACTCAGCCCCTATCAGACAATTTACATTCTAACAATAGACCCACAGAAGAGCAGTCCCCAACCAAATTACAGGACCCATCCAAAACATGCATAAAACAAATCACCTCGCCCAACTGCATAAAAATTTCAGGCCCAGTCAGGAAACTCGAAACCTGAGCACAATGACTACAATCAAGTAAGAGCTCAAAAGCTCATGGAACCATCCCAAAACCACTTCACACATTCATAAACAAGTTACTATTAACGAGCCCGCCAAAATCTTAGAATAAACCGGGACTGATTTGGCGTGCAGATTAGGAGGCCCCAATTAGTATAATTGAAGGCCTGTTTTCTCAAGAAGACAGTTCAGCAGTTACACAGTTACAACAAGTTCTCTACAAGCTCTACAGTTCTGGGCAGTTCTCAGGAGTTCATCGAGTTCGAAGAAGTTCACAGTTCTGGAAGCAGGTCAACACACAGGAAGAAACCAGAGCAACAGTTTCAGTGACCATCAGATACCTCGCGGCAACAAGGGCCTTACGAAACAACCAACTGAATATTACCACCAAGCAACCGGGTAATATAGGGCCACCGCGACCAAAGAAAACCAACTCAGGAGAAAACCGAAGATTCGCAAGTTTTTCACTCTGCAATCTATTCCTGACTTACCCCTGGGTAAGATTTTTACTTAAAAAGACTCTAAACCCTATCTCTAACAGAAGAAAAGTGGGTACTCACCCAATAAAACCAATACGCATGCTACCGCATCAGCGGACTCGCAAAGACTGACCAGACACGCAGTCGAAGTCCTCTACCGCGTCCGGGGTACGGCAGGCACCAACCAACACATCCAGCGAACCCCGAAACCGTGAACCAGCTCAACTGTCAAGGATTCGTTTGGTGAGCATTATCCCTGGTCCTCTAGAGCCCAACTTAGCTGGTAAAGTGGGATTGGGAGGGATGAGGTATTTTTCGACTGTAATTTCCCTCGTGTGTATCGAAGTGTTCCCCATTTTATTAGAGTGTTATAAGATTGTTGTGTTATATTTTCTCTCTTGAATAAAGACCAAAGTTTCTTGCACCAAAACCAGTTGTCTGCTGCACTTTTGTCACAACCCCCAAATAAGTCCAAGGTCTAAAACCAAGGGAGTGGGAGCGATTCGAACCACTCATAAGTCAGAGGTGAATCTGACACACACCACCACCCTACATGCCCCAGGGGTGTGGCAGTGGGTCAATGGAGCAGGAATCTGCTGTACTCTCTCAGGATGACAGCATTCCTGCTCCCACCAATGCCACTCCATCATTGCCCTTGTCACTACCTGTCACCCAGCCAGCCCAAACTGCCGCCGCCCATGCTGAGGTAGTGCAGTCTACAGCCGGGCCTTCCCGGCCCAGAGCTGGTCAAGGGCATCCTGCAAGGCCACCTGACGTCTCCCACATGGATACTCAGCAGCCTTCCACCAGCCCTGCTGCAGCCCCTGGGCCAACACTTCGTAGGAGCACTAGAGTAGGTAAAGGCACAGTAATGAGAGGCACTAGGAGATTTCACAAGGATGAATAGTTAATATTTTTGTTGTATGTATGTGTTCACTGATTTTTGATAAATTTATTAATTCAGTTTGGATTCTATTGTGGTGTGTCTCATTTCAGCTTTGCTCTGTAATATGGCCTGCGACAGGGAAGGAATGATGGAGATGTGGTGAGCAATGGGGATCTGGGTTTTAATTCATTTGAACCGCTTTCTGACGAGGCGGTCACGGACCTCCCTTCCAGAAGGCCAATTGAGTGGCTGCCTCCTCCCTCGCTCCTGTTCCCCATCCTCCTCCTCCTCTTCCTTCTCCTCCTCCTGAGGTGGTCCTGCAATCCCTGGTTGCAAGGGCTGGGCCCTCACGATGGCCAGTTTGTGGAGCATGCAGCAGACCACCACAAAATGGGACACTCTTTCAGCCAAGTACTGGAGGGTTCCTCCCGAGCGGTCAAGGCAGTGGAACCGTTGCTTCAGCAGGCCAATGGACTGCTCGATGATGTTCCTGGTGGCAGCAGTGTTGGGGATGTGGAGGGGAGTCATGAGCCAGGTGAAGAGGGGATAGCCCTTGTCTCCGAGTAGCCAGCCAGGAGCTTGATGTTGTGACTGGAAGAGTGCTGACACACTGGTCTGGCGCAGGATGAAGGCATCGTGGCTACTGCCAGGATAGCAGGCATTCACATTGAGGATTTGCTGTCCGTGGTCGCACACCAACTGCACATTAAGTGAATGGTAGCCATTGCGGTTACGGAAGATCTCAGGATTGTTATGCGGTGCCTACAAAGCCACATGGGTGCAGTCAATGGTGCCCTGCAGCATGGGGAAGTCCGCTATCCTGGCAAAGCCACATGCACGCTAGTCCTGCTTCTCTCTGGTGATGGGGAAGGAAATGTAGTCCCTTCTCTTTCTGTAGAGAATCTCTGTGACCTCCAGGATGCAGCGATGAGCAGCGAACTGCAAGATGTTAGCTATATCTTCTGTTGCAGACTGGAAAGATCCGCTGGTGAAGAAATTGAAGGCGACGGTGACCTTGACTGCTACTGAGTGATCCGTGGTCACCCTGATCTGAGGCTGGAGGTCTGTTTGCAGGAGGTGGCAGAGTTCTGTGACCACCTCCTTGGTGAAGCGGAGCCTTCTAATGCACTGCTTCTTGCTTAATTGAAGGTAGGAGAAGTGCTCTTTGAATACCCTCGGAGGGTAAGGCCTTCTGTTGAGAGCCCTGATGGCCCTCCTGCTCCCTCTGGGCACATGTTCCAGTCTTTCTCGCAGCCTCCACTCCCTCCGCCATAGATCCTGGAGGGCGAGGTCGACTGCCAGTACAGCCCCCATTAATGTAACCAAGTGTGGCAGTTTGATTTTGTTAAGAATAAATGTAGCTACTTCTTAGTTGCCACAACACTGCTGATACTAAATTACCTTGAAATTACAGAATGAGACTGTTGGACTATGTGAAACTGACAAGAAAGCACTGAAACACCACTAACCCTGATGATCCCTTTAAATAACGTCCCTGGAGCTGGCTTCCTGCTGCTTCACGGCAGCTCTCCCTGTCGCTGTTTATTCTAGGCGCTAAGGTAGGTGGCGACAATTAATTTCGCAGATCTGGCAGCCAGTGAGCGTTGCATACTCACTGCTGTCACGATCCACCTGGCATTGAGGCTCCCAGCGATAACTGTTAGCGGCAGCGCTGCAGGGGGGGAGGGCGCGATTTGGCATTGGATTCTCCTCCCCCCTATGATAATGCTGTTGCGCCCCGTTAGTGCCATCTTTTGGCGTTAACGGGCAACACTATGGTACCAAATTTCCCCCCCTTTGTCACGCAAAGGGTGATAGAAGTGTGGGACTCTCTCCCACAAAAAAGCAATAGATTAATAATTTAAAATCTTGATCGATAGATTTTGCTAGCCGAGGGTATTATGTGATATGGAGCCAAGGCGGTTAGATGGTGTTAGGATACAGATCAGCCATGATCTCACTTAATGGCAGAACAGGCTCGAGTGGCTGAATGGCCTACTCCTGTTCCTATGAACATTGATGGCTTCTGGAGTGTTAGTTGCCTATGCTTCAGTAAATGCTTTAGACAGAACACTTTCAGTCTTCCCAGACCTTCATTTGGACTATTAGGTCTGTGATGACACCAACTAATAGCACCAGCGGGCTGCAAGGAATGGGTGCAGATGTCACTGTCTCTCCGGAGAGTCACAGTGAATCTGCTTCCTTAAGACCCCTCCAATGCCTTCACATGGGGAAGCTTCAAACATAGGCCTGGCAGCCCTTGCTGCTGCAAGTTCCAGGCTGTCAGAAGCTGGTCCCTCTGAGACCGCATCTACTGCGACGAGAGTCACCTTCCAGCTAAGGTGTCATGAATTATCCCAGGAATCCACCGCTAGGACTCATACCGCTCAGGGAGCACTCTGTAGAAGTGGTAGATAAGGATCTAATATAAGTACAAGGGTAGTCACGGCGTTAAGAAGTTAGCATTTCCTGGTGAATGTTGTTGTTTCAAATAAAGAAAGCATGATCACATAGATTTGTCAGTTCACTTCTGTGTCTGTTTTCAACTCTTGAAGTTGGTTGATGGTGGGGAAAATATATGAAAGACCCTGGCAGGAGTCTTGAAAAGTGAGCAACTTTGTGAGGATGCGTGGAGGGAGAACAGGCAAGTGTAAAGTACCTTTATTTGGTGAGTCAACCTTTATTTAGTGGCGCGAGTGATAATTCTGGGTGACTTGGAAGCATTCTCACCTAGGAATCTGTTTGTCCTCCCTCTATAACCCTCCAGAGCTTGAAGGTCTGAATGAGTGAAGTTGTGCATTCTCCTTTATTCTCCAGGTTCTAATTTGTGCTCTCCTTGCACTGGCAACAGGTTGCTGGCTCTTCTGTTCCACTTCCTCTCCTTGTGTACACTCCTCATACTGTGCGGATGTCTAAATAAGACCTTCTTGGTCTGTATACCATGTGAGTGTGTACGTGTAGGGAAGAGTTATCTTTGGTGATGTCTGATTCTAAGAGCCTTCAACCTAGCTTCTTCCACGTTTTCATCCTTCTCCTCTTCATAATATCCCATTGCAAAATCCATGTTCAGAGTGCAAAGAAGCACTTTGAGCAGAACTGAGAGCAAAAGTAGCATCAAAAGTCCTGACTTAACCTCCAAAGTAGTAGGACAAAGAAACACCAACTGATAATGGCAATAATTATTTGTGGCCAAAATGGAGAGGAATGGGATAGCCACATCCTCCTGACCCTATTTGAATGTCAAGTAGAGGGTCTTCAAGGTTTACAGCGCAGGACAAAGATCCCCCAGGTAGGTAGCAAATTTTATTTGAAGAACGCACAGGAAGATTTGAGGCTGAAAGCCCCCAAGATGCCTGCAGTTGTGATTAGATTTGCTCCTGAGTTTTACGTAAACGGTCTACCGAGGGGTGTGTTTGTGCCTGGAGTTCTCGCAAGCCATGCAAATTGTCGGGGGGAGGGATAGCGTTTATGGTTGCCTTCTGACAGGTGCAGTTAGGCACCTATAGGATGCCCAGACAGAATACATATATCTCAGAAATTTCAGTTACTGAAAAAAAGGCGGATGATTTTTTTTTCAAACAGCATTTTGGGTGATGTTATGAGTTCATTAACAAACCTTGATGGTACACATTTACATGGGGTTTTCCCATTGTAAAATATTGACATGTATAAGATTTTCCCAGTATAATGTTTACATTGTAAATGTTGACATAAAAAACATTATAGAAAGTAATGCTTATAGATGGGAAGAGCGCACACTATATGCAAGAATTTTAATAATCCATCCTGAGTGCCTGCTCACGAGCTCCATGGCCTTCTCCTCAAAGAGGGTGGGGTACTTACTGTTGGGGAACCCCTTTTCAGTGCCCTGCCAGTGATGGGCTTTGTGCACCAATTTGTCCAGCAAGAAGATAAAGTGAATGAGGGTAAGGCTAGCCCAGTTGAGGACTGTGCGCCAAGTGGCATAGGTTGGTTGAAGTAAGAGATATGGGGGTATGATGCTGTCAAAGTGGAGAATGGGGTTTTAGGGTTGTGCATGTATGTAATTGCTTTGAGGGGAGGCGGGTAGCCATAATGCAAGATTCCGAATTAGAGCCCCACTTAATCAGAGAGCACTGTGAAGGATTAGTTGAACAAGTATTGTTTTAAGAGACTGGAGAGTGTGTTAGTGCCCAGGGAGGACTAAAAAGAAAATGAAGAGATGCTGCCTGCCCTGCTAAGGATATGGAACTTTTGCATTGTCTATTAGGGAGTTTGCAGTCAATGTCTGTGTCACTTTCCGCTAAGTGGTGTGAGTGATAATTCTGGGTGACTTGGAGGCATCCACACCTAGGAATCTGTTTGTCCTGCCTTTAATTCCCTCCAGAGCTTGGAGGTCTGAATGAGTGAAGTTGTGCATTCTTCTTCTCTGACTTGGTGCCATGCCCTGCTGCCCTCTGGTCACAAATAATATTTGAGTGGTCATGGTTTTGTACATGTGTAACAAAAATATTGCCAAGACATGAAGTTATTAGTGAAGTGCAAAAGCCAAATACTGCTTCACTCTTACCTGTTTGGCTCCCTACTGCTGAAGAATGTAGGCTGAACTATCTTTTTAAAGGCTGCACAGAAGTTTTCAGGTACTTCAACTGCTTACATTCATTTTGTACCAGTTTTACACCAATGGGAATGCCCATGAGCAGAGCCAGGAAATTCATGTGTAACTCCCTCAAAAGACCACCAGGACAGGCACAGCACTTTATTTAAAATAGCAACAGCAGTGTGATGACCTTGTGTCAATAAGGGGATTGGGGGGCGGCGGGGGGGGGGGGGGGGTGGGGGGAGATTTCCTTTCTTCACTAGATGTAGCAAAGTCATAAACGTGCTTGTCATAAAGGTGTTTACAATTTTGCCATATCTAAGCAATCTCCCTCATTGCGTTTGATGTCTTAAGACCAACGATAAACATGATGCTTAGCATCCTTTAATGGCCCAGAAATTCGGGTTGGGGGCTTCCCGCGGGTGCAAGCCCCCGACTTACACTTACCTATCGCGCCGACAGTTGAAGCCTGGGCCTGCGTGCATTTCCTGTCAGTGGGCCGGTTCAGCTCCCGGGCGCGCTGTGCTTGCGTGATCCAGCGGCGTAGTTAGTTCGATGAGCCAGCTGGGATCACGTGAGCACTGGGCAACCAATCGGAGGTTGCAAAAGTTCATTCATGAGTTTGATAGTAAGAACTGTCAAACTCATGAAAACTCAAGGCGCCCAAAACAGTACTTAAACTTCAAATAAAAGTTAAAAAAACATCCCACTAAATAAATGAACTATGAATAACTGTAAAAAAAACTATTTTAAACAATTAATCAAATTTTTGAAAAAAAGAATTTTTTAACAAATCGGGTCTAAAAATACACTTACCTTACTGTAAATTCTTTAAAAATAATAAACCTGTGGAAAAAAAATTCTAAATTTTATTAATAGACCACTTACCTTTTAAAACTAAGTACTTACGTCTGCTTTTTTCACGCGTAAAAACCGGAGGCTTTTACGCACGGGCAACTCTTTAAAAAAAAAGGAATTTCAGCGCGCACGCGCTGCCTGAAACGTCGCACGCGTTCTGCCTCTTAACCCCTTGCTTCAGAGGACAGGAAATGCCGGTTTTCAGCGCATGCGCTGTGCATCCTGAAAACCGGCACTTCCATCGGGCCCACGCGTGAGTACCCCGTCCATACTCACGCGTTGGGACCCTAATTACTGGGCCATTGCCTTTTCATATCACTAATTGTATTAAATTGCTAATAGGATTCATTTTTTAAAACTTGGATTTATTAACAGTGGTCTTTCTGGAATCGACAAATTTTTAAATCAGTATTTAAAATACATAGAGAATTGATCTGAGGTATACTAAAACCTCCATAATACTACAAGGAAGGAAAGGCAGTACCTATGCCAGAGGGAGATTGTCATGTTTAAAGGAGCAGAACCATTACTGTTATTACATTTTACCTCGCTTCAACATTTCAGTTACCTTGAAGCTAGGCAACAGGGACTTCAATGACACCATTAATGCTAAGTTTTATTACTGCTGCTGTACCTAGTCCTGAAGAATTATTAGTGAAACTAAAATACTGTATATGGCAAAATGTATTAACTGGAACTCTTTAGTTATATACTGTGAATTTTTGTGCTTATCAACATGAGGAATGTCACAGCCAGAGGCTAAATGTAGCACCCCCCAACTGTTACCCAACTGACATCAATTAACTCAGCACATACAGGAATTAAACTTTGAACATCCTGGCCAGTGTCCCTTGGTAACCAGCTGGGCCAGACTGCTCCAGCCCATGCTGAGATGCTGCAATTTGGAGCCAAACCATCAAGGCCCAGAGCTGCACAAGATCGCACATGCAGAGCAGCAATCAACAATAGAGTCATAGAGTTATACAGCACAGAAAGAGGCCCTTCGGTCCATTGTGTCTATGCAGGCCATCAAGCCCTGTCTATTCTAATCCCATTTTCCAGCACTTGGTCCGTAGCCTTGTATGCTATGGCGTTTCAGGTGCTCATCTAAATGCTTCTTGAATGTTGTGCGGGTTCCTGCCTCTACCACCCTTTCAGGCAGTGAGTTCCAGATTCCAACCACCCTCTAAACCTCCTGCCCCTTACCTTGAAACTATGCCCCCTGGTTATTGACCCCTCTACTAAGTTCCTTTCTATCTACCCTATCTATGTACACTTCAATCAGGTCCCCCCTCAGCCTTCTCTACTCTAAGGAAAACAACCCCAGCCTGTCCAGTCTCTCTTCATAGCTGAAGCACTCCAGCCCAGGTAACATCCTGGTAAATCTCCTCTGCACCCTCTCCAATGCAATCACATCCCTCCTATAGTGTGGCGACCAGAACTGCACACAGTATTCCAACTGTGGCCTAGCTAGCATTTTGTACAGCTCCATCATAACCTCCCTGCTCTTATATTCTATGCCTCGGCTAATATGCCTTTTTAACCACCTTACCTACCTGTCCTGCTGCCTTCAGGGATCTATGTACATGCACACCAAGGTCCCTCTGATCCTCTATCCTTCCTAGGGTCCTACCATTCATTGTGTATTCCCTTGCCTTGTTAGTCCTCCCAAAATGCATCACCTCACACTTTTCAGGGTTAAATTCCATTTGCCACTGTTCTGCCCATCTGACCAACCCTATTGTCCTGTAGCCTGAGGCTTCCCTCCTCACTATTTACCACTCCACCAATTTTCATGTCATCTGCGAACAAAGCCAATAGAATGCTACTACATAGTAAGAGGAAGTCATGATCTGTATAGTGCTTTCTTCAGGCTACACCTTGAGTGCCTGGTCCAGTATTAGTCACTGAGAAACAAGCACTGGAGGCAGAAAAGAGCCACAAGGCTAATGACTTGTATCAGGAGCCTGGGCTATGAAGAAAGACTTATGGAAAAAGTTAATCTGAAATGCTACTTTAAATCAAACTGTGGGAGTAGGACAAGGGGACACAGGTTCAAACTAGCAAAAAATAACTACAGGACTGATGTCAGGAGGTGCTTCTTCATACAGAGAGTAAGTCGAAAAAACCCTGGAACCATTTACCCATTTACGATACAACTAGATGTAGCTATGGCAGGGGTTGTGGGGCAAGATGGTGGTTGAGTTCTGGATGGATGTTTTGAGATGGGGCAAATAGATTTCTTCATCTGTAAATATCTTGTGATGTGTAACCTTTCCACAAGCTTTACAGAGATGGCACAGCACAATAAATGTGCAAGTGTTGTGCACATGAGCATCCATACATGTTTTGCCAATTGTGGATCTTAACCTTCCTCTTAATATTTTTCTCCCATAGAACTACTCTGTTATAGTCAGACTGAGATAACATGTGCTATAGTAGTTGTCAATTAGTGTGCAATACAAATACCCATTACACTTTACTATAATACAACTGAATGCAATTTCAAATAAGAGATCATTTTAGTTGGCAAAATAAGGGGCAGTACATATGCAAATTTATGATATGTACCTTGCTGGAGCATTAAAAACCTACTCTATGCTACCTATAGACTATCAGAAAAAATACAACAACTTGGATTAATATAGCACCTTTAATGTGGTAAAACGTCCCAAGGCGCTTCACTGGAGCGTTATAAAACAAAATTTGACACCGAGCCACATAAGGCGATATTAGGGCAGATGGTCAAAGAGGTAGGTTTTAAGGAGCATCTTAAAGGAGGAAAGAGAGGTAGAAAGGCAGAGAGGTTTAGGGAGGGAATTCCAGAGCTTAGGCCCTTGGCAGCTGAAAGCATGGCCACCAATGGTGGAGTAAATAAAATCAGGGATGCTCAAGAGGCAAGAATTAGAAGACCGCAGAAATCTTGGAGGGTTGCGGGGCTGGAGGAGATTACAGAGATAGGGAGAGGCGAGGCCATAGAGGGATTTGAAAATAAAAGGCTATGTAATGATATTTTTGATGATCAATAAAGGTCAAGATATGAGTAGCTTAAAATCAGGTATAAATGATTCTAAATTAAGATCATTTATTATTTATTCATTCATGGGATATGGGCGTCACTGACAAAGCCAGAATTTATTGCCCATCCCTAAATCCCCTTGAGAACGTGGTGGTGAGCTGGCTTCTTGCACTGCTGCAGTCCATGTGGTGAAGTTACTCCCACAGTGCTGTTAGGTAGGGAGTTCCAGGATTTAGACCCAGTGACAAAGACGGAACGGCAGTATATTTCCAAATCAGGATGGTGTGTGACTTGGAGGGGAATTTGGAGGTGGTGGTTGTCATAAATCGCAACTTCTACAAGAAGTAACTCAGGAAGTACTACTGAACGGCCGGCTGAGGGCGCCGTCCGAGGAGTATAAATACTCGGGCGTGGGCCCACCTTGGCCAGAGACAATCTGGAAACAGGAAGCTAGTGACTACTAACTAGACCTCCATGTTTTGTTACAAGTCGATTAAAGCCTTGCTTTATGTACAACCAAGTGCGTAGTGAGTCTTTATTACGTCAATTTAATCGACTTGTTATCGTCTCCACGCCTTGGGTGATTCGGAACAACCAGCTGCAACTCAATCCGCAGAAAGGGACTTGGGCAAGAAACTGATCCATCATGGAAAAACCCCTTAGACCCGCTCATCTCGACCTGGACCCGAATGCACCTGCGGCAACGAAGGTATGGAAGCATTGGTTTCGTACCTTTAGCAACTTTCTTGTAGAATGTGGGGCGGATGCCCCTAATAAGTTACGAATGCTTATTAACTACATATCCCCTCATGTGTATGATTATATTGAGGACTGTATAGACTATGACGCTGCTATCCAAATTTTACAGCAGCTATATGTCAAGTCCCCGAATGAAATCTTTGCTCGACACCTACTGGCCAGAACTCAGCAGCAGCCTGGGGAATCACTCGATGAATTCCTCCAGAAACTTCGCAGGCTCAGCAAAGATTGTAACCTTAAAGCGGTTACAGCTGAACAGTATCAAGAGGAATTAATCCGCGATTCCTTTATCAATGGGATTGCGTCCCCTTTTATACGGCAGCGCCTGCTGGAAAATAAAACCCTCAATTTACAGGCTGCTTATGACCAGGCGTGTTCCCTGGACTTGGGCAAGAGGAATGCAGACACTTATCTCCCACCACGTGCACGGGCAGCGTCTATCACCTTTAATAAGTCTTTCGATAGGTCTCGGGTGGATGCCCCCGCTGATGATGACTCTACTCTAACGGATGACGGCCCTACCCTAGAGGCCTTTGCTGATGACGACCCCGCCCTAGCAGCATCCTGGCAATCAGGAAGAAAGTGTTTCTTTTGTGGAGGTACGTTCCATTACAGAAAATTTTGCCCGGCTCGTAATGTGACCTGCAATCATTGCAGCAAGAAAGGACACTTTTCCAAGTTATGCCAGTCACGGCCCTCTACTAACAAGAAAGGCCGCTCCCCTAAAGTATACCGGTCGAGAGCTCGTTAGATTCACAGCTGCTATCTATGGAGCTGCTCCTCCCCCAAGAACCACTGCTAAGGCTACAGCTGCTGAAGGAAAAATTACCGCTCCTCCCATCACAGCTGTTTTTCCCCAAAGTTTGTCCCATGCAGCCACGAAGGTAAATGGGCATACTCTAAGCGCGCTAATTGACTCCTGCAGCTCTGACAGCTTCATTAGTAAGCGGGCTGTCAGCAGGTTAAAACTGCGCATTTATCCCTCGGACAGGGAGATTGCAATGGCTCGGACGACTCTGACCACCAATTCTTCTGGCTTCTGTATTGTCAACCTCATCCTCAATGGTCGCACGTATCCCTCCACCCGGCTCGGAGTACTCGAAAACTTATGTAGCGATGTGCTTCTGGGACAGGACTTCCAGAAGCAGCACAAAAGACTCACTTTTGAGTTTGGAGGGTCAAAGCCGGAGCTTACCATTTCTAAGGTGCTGTTTTGTGCGCTCTCGGCGGCTTTACTCAGTGAGCCCTCCCTGTTTGCCAATCTCTCCCCCCGCTGTAAACCCATAGCCACCAAATCACGGCGCTTTAGCCAAGACGACTGAGCATTTATTGAGGCAGAAATCTCTCGCCTTTTAGCTGACGGTATTATCGAGCCGTGTTCATCTCCCTGACGGGCTCAAGTCGTCATTGTGAAAAACCATTTAAAACAACATAAGAAACGTCTGTGTATTGATTATTCGCAGACTATTAATCAATATACCGATCTGGATGCCTACCCGCTACTACGCATAGATGACATGGTCAACAACCTTGCCAAATACAAGGTATTTTCAACCTTCGATTTAAAGAGCGTGTACCATCAGGTACTGCTGAAAGACTCTGACAAAAAGTAGACGGCCTTTGAGGCCAATGGTCGGCTTTATCGGTTTCGTCGCCTTCCATTTGGGGTCACCAATGGGGTGGCCGTCTTCCAACGGGCAATGGATGGCCTAGTCCGGCAAGAGAACTTGACGGATACCTTTCTGTATTTAGACAATATCACTATTGCCGGCCATGATCAAAAGGAGCATGACGCCAATCTTCAGAGATTTTTTGACGTTCTCCGTCGTCACCACTTAACGTTAAACGAATCCAAATCGGTGAAATCGGTGCCATCAGTGAACATTCTCGGCTAGTGGGTGGGCAACGGTGTTATTAAACTGGACCCAGAGCAACTCCGTCCACTTCAGGAGCTCCCTCCCCCTACAAATCTCGGCTCTCTTCGTCGGGCACTTGGCATGTTTGCTTATTACGCAAAGTGGATACCTCACTTTTCCGATAAAATACAGCCCCTGCTTCATGCAAAGTCTTTCCCATTGGAAGCAAGGGCTATTTCTGCCTTCAACCTCCTCAAACGACAGCTGGAGAAAGCCACGCTTCGCTCCATTGACGAAAACCTTCCTTTTGTGGGCGAATGCGATGCATCGGAGGTGGCGATCTCGGCTACCTTGAATCAAGGTGGCCGACCCGTGGCATTCCTATCCAGAACCTTACAGGGTAGCGAGCTCCATTACCCGCCCGCCGTCGAGAAGGAGGCTACAGCTATCATCGAGGCTGTACGCCAGTGGAGTCATTTTCTTGCTCGGCGTCATTTCACGCTCATAACTGACCAGCGCTCCGTGGCCTTCATGTTGGACAACTGGAAGCGCACGCAAATCAAAAATAATAAAATTCAACTCTGGAGGATGGAGCTGGCCGCCTTTGGATATACTATCCGTTACCGACCCGGCAAACAGAATATGGTCCCAGACACCTTCACACGGGCATTTTGCTCTTCAGTGTCAACGTCAACTCTGGCAGATCTGCATATGGACTTATGCCATCCTGGCGTTACCCGTATGTTGCACTTTGTGCGCTCCAAAAATCTACCATTCTCAACAGAGGACGTAAAGAAAACATACGCTCCTGTAGGATTTGTGCAGAATTGAAACCACAATTCTTCCGCCCATCAGATGACTTACTCATACATGCGATGCAGCCTATGCAGAGGCTCAGCATAGACTTTAAAGGGCCATTGCCTTCGTCGACGTGGAACACCTACCTACTTATGATGGTAGACGAGTATTCATGCTTTCCCTTCGCCTTCCCCTGTCCTAATATGCTTACCGCTACGGTAATTAAATGCCTCGATCAGGTCTTTTCCCTTTGCGGGACGGCCAATTTTATCCACATGGATCGGGGTCCCTCCTTTATGTCGAGTGAACTTAAAAGTTACCTCTCCCAACGGGGAATCGCCTCGAGTAAGACGACACCATATCACCCAATCGGCAATGGACAGGTTGAACGATACAATGCCATCATCTGGAACGCTGTCCGTCTGGCACTGAGGTCACGCAACCTACCAGACCAGCAGTGGGAAACTGTGCTCCCCGACGTGTTACACTCTATCAGGTCTCTTCTCTCCACATCCACTAATGTCACACCTCATGAGCGATTCTTCAAGTTCCGGCGTCGCTCTACACATGGGACATCTCTACCGTCATGGTTGGTGGCTCCAGGCCCTGTGCTACTCCGGAGGTTCGTCCGGTCTGCCAAGAATGACCCTCTCATTGACGAGGTGGAGTTAACGGAGGTAAACCCCACGTATGCGCACGTGTGGTACCCCGATGGCCGGGAGTCCACCGTCTCGCTCAGAGATCTGGCTCCCTGCCCAACCGGTCACACGGGCCCGAATGATGAAGGATCCCACGATGAGGATGTCAACACTCCGCACCCCTATGAAGATTACCGGGACATCGAGGGATCTGCTGGCAGTGCTACCGGATCAACTCAGGGAGCCGAACGCTCCCCGTAGTATGGCCAGCCGAAATCAGGACGCCGGACAATCTCCGGCTACGACCCAGGATGAGGCCAGCTCTGCGCCTGTGGTGTCCTGCACTCAAAGTCATGATATTCCCATACCTCCACAGGACGATCAAGACGACGCGGACTCTACCGACTTACTGGTACGGGCCAAGCCACCCAGGGACCAGGACACGGTCCAGGGAGACGTGCCTTCCGGTCACAAGCAGAAAGCTAAACGACTATGGCTATTTTTGGTCCGCCTAGTCCGTTAAAGGAAGACTGGACTTCCAAACCCTTTAGGGAGGAAGAATGTCATAAATTGCAACTTCTACAAGAACTCAGGAAGTACTACTGAACGGCCAGCTGAGGGCGCCGTCTGAGGAGTATAAATACTCGGGCGTGAGCCCACCTTGGCCAGAGACAATCTGGAAACAGGAAGCTAGTGACTACTAACTAGACCTCCATGTTTTGTTACATGTCGATTAAAGCCTTGCTTTATGTACAACCAAGTGCGTAGTGAGTCTTTATTACGTCAGTGGTGTTCCCATGTGCCTGCTGCCCTTGTCCTTCTAGGTGGAAGAGGTCGCGGGTTTGGAAGGTGCTGCCGAAGAAGCCTAGGCAAGTTGCTGCAGTGCATCTTGTAGATGGTACACACTGCAGACACGGTACGCCGATGGTAGAGGAAGTGAATGGCCCAGAAATTCGGGTCTCCACGGATGAGTACGCACGGGGTACTCACCTGTAGGCCCAATGGAAGTACTGGTTTCCTGCATGCACTGCGCATGCGTGGGAAACCGGCACTTCCGTTCTCCTGAAAGAAGGGGTTCAGAGTTCGAACGCGTGCGCAGGAGAGGCTGCGCGTATGCATCGAACTTACGTTTTTTTTGCAGGTTTTCCCGGGAGGGTAAGTCTCCAGAAGTTACACATATAAAAAGCAGTCGCAAGGCCTGCTTTTAACAAGGTAAGTGGTGAATTAATTAAAATTAAAACATTTTTTCCACGGATTTATTATTTTTAAATACTTTAAAGAAAGGTAAGTTTATTTTTAGCCCCGTTAGAAAATAAAATTATTTTTTTCAAAAATTTAAATTACTGTTTAAAATAGTTATTTCATGTAATTTATAGTTTATTTTAAAAATGTGATTTAAAAAAAAAATTATTTGAAGATTTAGTGATGTTTTGGGGCTTGTAGTATTATAAGTTTGACAGCCCTTCCTGTCAAACTTATGAATGAAGCATTCCTTGCTCCGATTGGCTCCCCATGGCCCACGTGATCCCAGGGGACGCATCGAACTAACTGCGCCCCTGGGATATGAAAGCACTGCACGCCGGCAATTGGAGGAGGCCCAGGATCGGAATTCCATGGGGGCCCACAGCTCAACAGGCGGCGCGCAAGGTAAGTGCAGGTCGGGGGCTTACACCCGCGGGAAGCCCTCGACCCGAATTTCTGGGCCAATGTTTAAGGAGACGGATGGCGTGCCGATCAAGCGGGCTGCATTGCCCTGGATGGTGTCGAGCTTCTTGAGTGTTGTTGGAGCTGCACTCATCCAGGCAAGTGGAAAGTATTCCTTCATACTCCTGACTTGTGCCTTGTAGATGGTGGAAAGGCTTTGGGGAGTGAGGAGGTGAGACACTCACCGCAGAATACCAGGCTTCTGATCTGATTTTATAGCTATAGTATTTATGTAGCTGATCCAGTTAAGTTTCTGTTCAATGGTGACCCCCAGGATGTTGATGGTGGAGGATTTGACAATGATAATGCCATTGAATGTCAAGGGGCGATGGTTAGGCTTTTTTTTGCTGGAGACGGTCATTGCCTGGCACTGTGTGGCGCGAATGTTACTTGCTACTCATCAGTCCAAGCCTCGATGTTGTCCAGGTCTTGCTGCATGCGAGCATGGATTGCTTTGGTTTGCCAAGGAATTGCGAGTGGAACAGAACACTGTGCAATCATCAGCGAACATCCCCACTTCTGACCTTATGATGGAGGGAAGGTCATTAACGAAGCAGCTGAAGATGGTTGGGCCTAGGACACTGCCCTGAGGAACTCCTGCAGCAAGTCCTGGGGTTGAGATGAGTGGCCTCCAACAACCACAACCATCTTCCTCTGTGCTAAGTAAGACTCTAGCTAGTGGAGAGCATTCCACTTGATTTCCAGTGACTTCAATTTTACTAAGGCTCATCAATGTCGCACTCGGTTAAATACTGCATTGATGCCAAGGGCAGTCCCTCTCACCTTACCTTTGGAATTCAACTCTTTTGTCCATGTTTGGACCAAGGCTGTAATGAGGTCTGGAGCTGAGTGGTCCTGGTGGAATGCAAACAGGGCATCAGTTAGCAGGTTATTGGTGAGTAAGTGCCGCTTAATCGCACATTCAACGACAGCGTACAGCACTTTATTGATGAGTGAGAGTAGTCTGATGGGATGATAATTGGCCGGATTAGATTTGTGCTGCTTTTTGTGGATAGGACGTACCTGGACAATTTTCCACTTTGTCGGGTAGATGCCAGTGTTGTAGTTGTACTGGAACAGCTTGGCTAGAGGCACGGCTAGTTCTGGAGCACAAGTCTTCAGCACTACAGCCAGGATGTTGTCGGGGCCCATAACCTTTGCCGCATTCAGTGCACTCAGCCATTTCTTAATATGACGTGGAGTGAATCGAGTTGGCTGAAGACTGGCTTCTGTGATGGTGGGGACCTCAGGAGGAGGCCGAGATGGATGCTGATGATGGTTGCGAATGCTTCAGCCATGTTTTTTGCACTCACCTGCTTGGTTCCACCAATGTTGAGGATGGAGATGTTCATGGAGCCATCTTCTCCAATTGTTGTTAAAGAATCCACCACCATTCACAACTGGATGTGGCAAAACTGCAGAGCTAGTTCTGAGCTGTTGGTTGTGGTATCACTTAGCTCTGTTTGTTACATGCTGCTTCCACTGTTTAGCATGCATGTCGTCCTGTGTTGTATCTTCACCAGGTTGGCACCTCATTTTTAGGTACGCCTGGTGCTGCTCCTGGCATGCTCTTCTACACGCCTCATTGAACCAGGGTTGGTCGCCTAGCTTGATGGTAATGGTAGAGTGAGGGATATGCCGGACTAAGAGGTTACAGATTGTGGTGGAATACAATTCTGCTGCTGCTGATAGCCCACAGTGCCTCATGAATGTCCAGTTTTGAGCTGTTAGATCTGTTCTGAATCTATCCCATTTAGCACGACGGTAGTGTCACACAACACGATTGAGGATGTCCTCAGTGTGAAGACGGGACTTCGTCTCCACAATGTCTGTGCGGTGGTCACTCCTACCAGTACTGTCGTGGAAAGATGCATTTGTGACACATAAATTGGTGAGGACGGGGTCACGTAGGCTTTTCCCTTGTGTTGGTTCTCTCACCACCTGCTGCAGGCCCAGTCAGGCAGCTATGTCCATCAGGTCTCAGCGAGTCAGTAATGGTGCTACCAAGCCACTCTTGGTGATGGACATTGAATTCCTCAGTAATACCAACCCCACCATCTCATAAATCATGAGACAAACTGTTAAGAATCACGAGATTTGGTTAGAAATCATGAGTTGATATTTTTTGGTTTATAAACGCCATTAGTGGCTTTACTTAATCTCTAACAGGTCACAGCTCTTTACAAAAACTATATTACTGTATCTGAAAATGCTTTACAAAAAACTTTAAGAAACTCCTACCAGTTATCACCACCCTTCACAAGTTGGGGTAAATTTTCATTAAAAATCGTGTATCTTGCGATTAATTCATGAGAGTTGGCATTACTGATCCTGCTCTGTCACAGCTGCTGTGGATCAGCACTCTGCTTCACGATTAAAAACATAATTTTTTTTTATTGCTTTTGCTGTTAGATTATAAATGAGTTTGACCAAAGGCATCTCAAAGTATTTTTTTTAACTCCAATCTGGAGCCCGGTCCTGTGAACTGAGTTGAGTTTAATAAAAGACCCTTTAAATTAAAAAGAATTCCTCACACTTTGTGCAGACAAATCAGGCAGCAAATTCATTCTGGTCTGCCTGACTCATTTTGCAGGGTTGACTGGGCTGGATGTGCCTTTGTTGTGTCCGAATCTGATGCTTAGGTCAATGCCAGGTGGTCTGTCTGGTTTTATTCTTATTGTAATTTTTTGTCACAGTTTGATTCAACTGAGTGGCTTGCTAAGCCATTTCAGAGGGCAGTTAATAGCAAATCACATTGCTGTGGGTCTGGAGTCATATATACATAGGATTACTTAGGATATACAGCACAGAAACAGGTCATTCAGCCAAACTAGTCCATGCCAGCATTTATGCTCCACTCGAGCCTCCTTTACTGTTATATTGGCAGCATCCTCTTCTCCAGTGAAGACAGATGCAAAATACTTATTTCGTACTTCAGCTATGCCCTCTGCCTCCACAAGAATATCTCATTTTTGGTCCCTAATCAGCCCCGTCTTTTGACTTTTATTACAGGATTGCATAGGATATATGGCACAGAAACAGGCCATTCAGCCCAATCAGTCCATGCCGGCGTTTATGCCCCACTCGAGCCTCCTCCCGTCTTTCCGCATCTAAGTCTATCAGCATAACCCTCTATTCCCATCTCCCTCATATGCTTGTCTAGCCTCCCCTTATATGCATCTATACTATTCGCTTCAACCACTCCCTGTGGTAGCGAGTTCCACATTCTCACCACTCTTTGGGTAAAGAAGTTTCTTCTGAATTCCCGATTTGATTTCTTGGTGACTATCTTATAATGGTGGCCTCTAGTTTTGCTCTTCCCCACAAGTGGAAACACTCTCTCTGTATCTACTCCATCAAAACCTTTCAGAATTTTAAAGACCACTATTAGGTCACCCCTTAGCCTTCTCTTTTCAAGCAAAAAGGGACTCAGCCTGTTCATCCTTTCCTGATAGGTATACCCTCGCATTTCTGGTATCATCCTTGTAAATCTTTTTTGCAACCTCTCCAGTGCCTCTATATCCTTTTTATAATATGGTGACCAGAATTGTAAGCTGACAAGTGTGGTCTAACCAAGGTTCGATATAAATTTAGCATAACTTCACTACTTTTCAATTCTATCCCTCTAGAAATAAACCCTAGTGCTTGGTTTGCTTTTTTTATGGCCTTGTTAACCTGTGTCGCTACTTTTAGTGATTTGTGTATTTGTACTCCAAGATCCTGTTGCTCCTCTACCCCATTTAGATTCATATTTTCCAAGTAATATGTTACCTCCCTATTTTTCTTACCAAAACGTAATACCTCACATTTATCTGTGTTGAAATTAATTTGCCAATTATATGTCTATTCTGCAAATTTATTAATGTCTTCCTGTAATTTTTTGCAGTCCTCCTCCGTATTGACTATCCGCCCCAATTTGGTGTCATCTACAAATTTAGAAATTGTGTTCTTGATTCCAAAGTCTAAATCGTTAATATAAATTGTGAACAACAGTGGTCCCAGCACTGATCCTTGTGGAACACCACTACCCACCTTCTGCCACTCTGAATAGCTACCCTTTACCCCTACTCTCTGCTGTCTGTCTTGAAGTCAGCTAGTTACCCATTCTGCTACTTGTCCCCTGATTCTGCATTCTCTGACCTTATTCATTAGTCTATTATGTGGTAACTTATCGAAGGCCATTTGAAAATCTAGATAAATTACATCTACGGCATTACCATTGTCTACTCTTTCTGTTACCTCTTCAAAAAATTCAATGAGGTTGGTCAAGCAAGACTTTCTCTTTTGAAATCATGTTGACTATTCATTATTATATTTTTGGTTTCTTGATGTTATTCTATTTTCTCCTTTAGTAGGGGTTCCATTATTTTTCCTACCACTGATGTTAAGCTGACTGGTCTATAGTTCCCTGGACATGTTCTAACTCCCTTCTTAAATATAGGTATTAGTCCTCTGGCACTATACCTTTTTCTAACAAATTATTAAATATGCATAGTAATGCCTCTGCTAGCTCTTCCCTAGGTTCTTTTAAAATGCACAGATGTAATCCGTCTGGACCAGGGGTTTTATCCTCTTTTTTGATTAGTTTATTTAATATATCTCCTCTTTTTATTTTAAATGCAGTTATCGCATTTCTAACCTCATCATCCTATGTTATGTACACCTGTTCTGTCTCCCTGGTAAATACTGAAGAAAAAGTAATTATTTAATGGCCCAGATATTCCGATCTCTACAGGTGTGTGTACCCACCAGTAGGGACATCGGAAATGCCGGTTTCAGGCATGCACAGCGCATGTGCCGAAAGCTGGCATTTCCGATCTGTCAAGAATGCCCTTGACAGATCCTCTGCCTGCCCTGGAGAGTTCCGCTTTTTGAAAACCCTTACAATTCTTACGCCTGGTAAAAGCAGGCGTAAGGCCGGCTTTTACCAGGATAAGAGTTGAAAAAAGTAAAAAAACATTTTTTTACTGATCTTTCATTTAAAAATACTTTAAAAAATGATACATTTATTTTTAGCCCCGTAAAAAACTTCAATTATTTTTTTCAAAAAATTAAATTTTTGTTGAAAATATTTAATTTATTGTAATTTCAAGTCATTTTAAAAATGTGATGCTTTTTAAAAAAATTATTCAATGTTTTACTATGTTTTTGGGGTGATCTCCATTCATATATTTGGCAGGTCAAGTATATGAAGGGAGATTCCCTTCTTTGATTGGCTCCCCGTGGCCCACGTGATCCCAGGGACGCTTGCGAACCGTATGCGCCTCTGGGATACATGGGCCCTGCACACTTGGAGTTGGAGAGGCCCAGCATCGGAAATATATGCACCTCGGGAGCCCTCAGGTAAGTGCGTAGATTTTTTCCAGATCGGAGGTTTCCGCACACAGGAAGCCTCCGATTGGAAAATACGGCCCAATATTTCTGCCATCTCTCTATCGCTGCCTGTGGTATCATCCTGTCCATCTATTTGTAGTCCTATTCCCATCCTGACCTTCCTTTTTTATTTATGTGCCTGTAAAATAATTAACTCTTTTGTTTTATGTTCCTTGATAATTTAATGTCATAGTTCCTCTATACAGACCAGACCGGGTAAAGTGCATTAGTGAAGTAGTTGGGTTTTTATGAAAATCCGATAGCTTTCATGGTCACCATTACTGAAACCAGTTTTTTATTCCAGATTTATTTCATTGACTGAATTCCAACTGCCATGGTGGGATTTGAACTCACAACTCCAGATTATTACTTCAGGCCTCTAGATTTAATTTTTTCCTTTATATCCTGGAAATCTAATAATGAACATGGAAAATAATGAATAACAATCTTCTGTGCAAAGTAATTGAAATTTCTAAGCAAATTCAATATGTTCTTGAGGAATCATACTTTTTAATTGTAATTTTGGGATGTATTTTACAACTAGCCATCATATATCCTATAGTGTAAATGATGCAATTGTGGCGGAGCCACCAAAGGACTCAAAGCGGTTGTACATAATTCCTTTAACAGCAATGTAGTTACTGTCTGTGCCTGTACCTTTAATTACACTGTTTGACTGTACAATGCCTAGTTACCTTTACAGCACGTGATGACGTCATGCCGTTAGTCACGTGATGCCCCAATGGCGGGAAGAACGTGATGACGTCATGGCGTCACTCTCCTGATCAGGGGATCAGTCCTCGTGGAGCCCTCAAGGAGAGTAGACCTGTTATTGATGTGTTCTAGCAGTTTCCAGTTTAAACTCATTTGATTTCATTAAAGTTCATTAATTTAATTACCTGAGTCGAACTCAGTCTTTTTGATAGGAAACTCCGTTCCTACACAATATTGAATACACAAACGTGTTACAGCAGTTGCGTGTGTGCCTTCACTTTGCCTCAGAATCAAATCTGTGGTGTGATATTAGAGTGCCCATTTGAAAAAAAATGTACTTTATGCTGTCAATATTATCAAATATTAAAGCTACAAACTATATTAAATGCATGATATAGCATTCACCTAACATGAAAGGTAGAATGAATCAAAAGTCTTCTGCCCGATAACATAGCAAAAATCAAAATTAAAAAGATCTGTTGACCCTTAATTCTGCAAGTCCTCAAAACTTCTTTTCATTTGTAACTTGGTTAAATTAGATAGATTTTACTGAATGCTGCCTCACCACAAATCACCAGATGTTAAAAGATTGGTATGCAAGAATTACAATAAACATAATTGAAAATATTTTTTACATAATAGGTAAAAGAAATAAACCAGAGACAATAACAGTTTTGATATAAGGATTTAATTGGCATCCCCCAGGCTACCCAGAAAATATTCTAAAGATTTCCAACTTGCAGGATTCATTTTTTTATTTCACATTTTTTGTTTGTTTTTACTTTCAAAGTAATATTTGAAATATTTTATTTGAAAACATTTAGATCATTTAAATGACCACCATGTAAAATTACATCTATCTGCTTGTGATATATGTGCCCCTAGTTAGAGTCTAATAATAGTTTTTTGCCAATGGAAACACTGAGCTTTTATAGAAGTCAATTAGTCTGTGCGCTCAAATTACTGATACATGATATTACTTACAAAATATAGATTAAATTGCTACTATTTTCTACGCCGTTTATCAGGAATTTAAATCAAGTGTAAAATTATTTTACTTTACATTGCTGAAAAAATATTCATAGTCCTTGGTGCATTTCACAACATATAGAACTGTTAATGCTCAATTCATCAAGGGGCATTATGACTAGATTTACAGCTGACATGGACCATTGTTCAACACCACACAAGTAATATACTTTTTATGTGCCAGCAGAAATACAGCTTAATAAGCTGTTTTTTTTCACAGAATATTTTGGCACTGTGATGTTTTTGTACTGAGTCAGGTTTTACAAATAATCATAGTACCCAGCTGGTTGAATCTATCTGCATCATTAAGTCTTGCATCGAGCACACGGCTATCCCATCATGCCTTTGAAAGGCATTACACCTGAATGTGGCCTCAGAGGCCAAACATCTGAAAAATCACAGGGCAAAAATTAGTGAATGCCTGAAACAAGCACTTAACTGTTATATTACTAATCAATAGGGTTGCCAACTCTGGTTGGAGGTATTCCTGGAGGTCTGATCACGTGATAACTGCAATTGTTATTGCATTTACCTTATAAAGGCTGGGTCCACTGTAGTTTACTTGCAGCTTCACGCCAAAAGATGTTAAGTGAGAAGTTCAGAAAGCCAAGAAGACAAAGAAGGGAAACTGAGGCTGGGGAAGAGGGGGAATCAAAGGTGGGAAAGGGCTATGCAGGGGATAGCTAGAGGTGGGAGGAACTTTGATTCCACTAGTAACTAATACTAACTCACTGAAATTGCATCGATAACTAATAGTAATACTGGTAACACTCAGGTTTGCCTTATAACCAACAGTAATAGAATAACTCACTGATAGCTTATATGCATCACCCCGATACCCTACTTGTAACTAGTAGTAATCCTATGTCCCACCGATATTCATCCTGTAACTACTGCCAGAATCCCCTTGCACTGTGCAAAGTGCGGTTAGGCTCCCCACTCAATGCCATTTTTAACAGGCCCCATTTCTATCGCTTTCTTCTTGGACTCTGTGGTTCTGTGTGAAGGTAACAACTTTGAACTGAGAGCCTCAGTCAGAGCCATTCTGCATTTTGACTTCACATGTCAAAACTGGCCAGGACAGAGCGACCTGAACTAAACCAAGAGATCTCACAAAGGGCAGTGTGTTTGGGGCACTTCTCACAGGCCCTAAACTCAGCTCAGCATCAACATTTTTAAACTACTCCCTGGACTTGGACTCAATAAAAGAGATTTTTCATAGTATTATAGCACAGGAGGAGGCCATTTGGCCCCGGTGCCTGTGCCAGTCCTGTAACCCCATTCCCCCAGATTATGTTCCTCCTTTCAAATACTTATTCTATTCCCTTTGAAATTATGTTCTAGTCTCTGCCTTAATAGCCAGTTATAGTGAAGCATCCCCCAGTCTAATAGCCCTCAGTTCAAAACCTTTTCTTCTCCCTTTCCCCTTGGTACTTCCAGGGAGAATCATCAGTCTGTCCTCTTGTTCCCATTCACCCACCAATGGAAATGATCTTTTACTATTTACCCACAGTAAAGCCCCCAGGTTTCTCTCACCCCTTTACTGGCTGCTCCTCACGGTGCCCCTCCCACTCACCATGTTGCTGCTACTGCTCCCAGCTCTGCAGGAACTGCTGGGCCCTTACGGCCACCTCATTCCCCGGTCTCGTTTTCTCATCCCACCCAAGCCCCCATTCCCTAGTGCCCACTTTCCTACCTGCCTGTGTCCCAACCCTGACCCCCATTCCGCTGTCACACTCTCTTCCCCGAAGCCTCATTTGCCAGTCTCCCTCCCTTCCCCAAACTCCACCTTCCAACCCCGGTCTCCCTCTCCCCCAAGCCCCCCACCCCCACTGTTCCTGGTCACCCACTATTTCCCCAAGCCCCAGTCCTCTATCCCTAGTCCCTGTTCATCCCAGCTTCACATCCCTCTCACCTCCCCCTCCCCTCTCTACCACCCTGCCCCCCCTTGAGAATCCGGGCTAGAAGCTGAGCGTTTCTCCGGCCACCCCAAAGCGGGTGCTGGCTTTCTGCAGGAGGGGTGGGGGAAGTGACATCATCGAGCCTTCTCTGCGGCGGCAGACGTGGTTGTCACAGAGGGAGGGGTTGTTGCAGCAGCAGGAAATTTAAAGAGTAAAGTTCTCCAGGCCTGCTAGCAGCAGTGCACCAGGTGATCCATTCCCCAACCCAGGAGGGTTGGTAACCCTACTAATCAAATATCTGATTGACTTAATGTGAACAAATCAAAAACAGGTTGGTTTTCTTGCTACATACTAATGAGGAATGAGCAAACAGCAGCAGAGAAATCAATGGCCCAGATTTTGAGATGGTAATGACGACAAAACTGTCAGCGTTCACCATCATTCCTCTGAAACTGACAGCAAATTCAAGTTTAGCACGCGCGCAGATAAACACGGAAATCTTGAAGCTGCAGTCAGTCATTCCCTGCTCCACCACAGGTTGCGCTGTGGAACTCCCCAGAGCCGGCAATCAATTCACATTACTTGAACTGATCAAAGTTTCCCCTTTTAAGGTGGAATATCGCTGTTAAAAAGACCCTAAAACATTAAGCCTTGTTGAAAGAGGTGTGAATGTGTTTTTAATGGTGTACTGATTGCTGAACAACTGTTCTGGCCCTGTAAAGCTAATTTTATATTTGTGAAATGTCAAATTTTTCCATTAATATGATTAAGAATTACAAGTTTTTAATTTTTTTTTAAAAGTTTGTTTATGATATTTTCTGCCTTAATCCTATGTGTAAGTTCCAATCTTTATTTCTCTCTCTGTAAAATTTATTAAAAGTAATTTATAATCTGTGCATTTTACTTCCAGGTTTGCTGTCTGTGAGAATTCTTCAATGTGATTGGCTGCTAAGCCTGCTTGATGACATCACTGTTACTGGATGCTGGTGATTTACTTGATTTGGCGCCAGATTCAAACTAAGGTCGGGAGACCTGAAATTGACGCCAGAGATCACTTGATCTTTGTGGGCAGCTTTCTTCGAGGTCAGCGGCGAGTGCCGCCGCTTTGCCGCTAATGTTTCTCTCTCCACAGATGCTGCCTGACCTGCTGAGTGATTCCAGCATTTTCTATTTTTATTTTAGATTTTCATCATGTACAGTAATTTGGTTTTGTTTTAGAGAAATCAATTAAGTTCAACTCTTTATTCAAAACTACTGATCCCAAACTGACTAGCGGCAAAAATTAACCCATCAAATTTCTCAAATAAATTTGTGAACATAGTTCGATATACCATCTTGATTTTTCACTAACAATTTAGAATAAAGTGCTTATTCTTACTCAGAGAGATGTATGTATAGTGTTGGAAATATTTTTTGTAGAGGCCCAACTCCTATGGCATGAGCCTGGGAATCAGTTTGATGGGCTGGTAAGGAATTCAGGCAGGTTGGATCAGTGAAGAGAGCACAAGGAATGAGCCTGGTCTGAAAACTGACGGCACCACAGGATAGGGTGTTTAGAACTTCAGTCGAGACAGTGGAGTGAAGAGGTTGCTGTTGTTCTTTTCTGTTGATGTCTTGATTTCTCCAGATTAGCTACCTGTCCATGTCAATTAAAACAAGCCCCCTGTCTCAACTGCCTCTGCTGAAGTTTCATCAACCTATTCCCTGCGGTGCCTTCACTGTCAAGACTTGATGCACAGCCCATGCTTCCTCCACTGACCTGACCCACCTGGAGTCCCTCTCAGCTTAGCTAGCCTGAATTATTTCTGACACAACCTGAGTCGCCTGCAATAATTCACACCCAAGCCCTGCCCACCTGTCATTTTTCTCCTTCGCAGACACTGTATTTGGCTCCTCTACTATACTTGTTAATTCTACTTGTGATGCTGGGCACAAGACAGGTAGATGCTATATAGTAAAGTTTGAACCCAAAGCATATGTACTCGACAACAAGCTTCTAGCATCAGTCTATTACAGTCATTTATTAAAAATATTTACTCACAATGTTGTAAAACTTTTTCGTCTGAATTTATATAATTCCACAACCCTTGATGTGAAAATTTTTAATTAAAAAACATTAAGGACAAATGCATTTCTGAACAATGCCAGAAAAAAACTTCATTTAATGACACATTAAGAACGTGTATATACACAGAGGATTTTATACCAGTAGTACATTACTAATTCCTATGATAAAAGGTAATTTTCGAACAATATAATGCAGTAATACCAGTTTAATACCTTTTTATTTAACAGGAGGGAGAAAAATTTGTGTTCGCCAGCAAAGTTGCCGGCAACAACGGCAGTTAATGGCAGCTGGAAATGGCCGCAATGCTAACCGAGTGAAATTGGTCTGGGGGGCACGGAGATAGTTGGCGCAGTGCTCACCTTCCGTGCAATGCCACCCTGGTGGTGTGGCTGGAGGGATCCGGGACAAAGTTTCTGTCCAGGGCCGGCGTTGCAGCTTCCCACAGCCTCTGTAAGCGAAGCTGTGGAGCTCGCAAGGAATTGTGGGCAATGAAGAGGTTTAAGAATTAAAGGGGCCATGCATACTGAAGCAATAGAAAATAAAATGCAGTGAATCAATACATTTTACAGCCCTTTCTGCCTTTTAAGAAATATTCAATATTTAAAAGAAGTTCCATATGTGAATACAGGAAACTTTGTGTTATCCGGAGGCTAAGTGTCCGGCAAGCTCGAGCCACCGGCAAAAGTCAGGAGCCATTTTGTTAGGGTTTTTTTCTTCTCGTGGCTTTTTTTTCCAACAGTCAGGCTCTGGAAAGTCTCTCTGAAGCTGTTGCTAAGCTACAGAGACGCTTCCAAGGTACGGGCCGACTGTTTAGAAGCTGTTGCTAAGTAACAGTGTTTGTTGTCAGATACGGAGATGAAAAGCTCCGTATGCTTCAACATTAACGCTGGTGTGTCCGACAATTTTGAGGGAACGGCAACAGCTCGGTCCCGTTGGTGCTGGATAGCACAAAGTTTCCTGTATTCAGCTGTTAAAGCTGAATTACCTTCCTAACCTCAACTGTCTTAGCACTAACACAAATGGCTCAGCAAGCCAGGGAAGGGGCACCGAGGGTCTCACACACAGCACTCCAGCTTTGTGCAGGGGGTCAACACTGTGAGAGCGGCCCTCTACCCACAGTGGCCAGGAGGCCCTCCAGAAAGAACAATGCGAAAGTACATCACTAAGGCCGCCACTGTCAGCAGTGTCGTCCCCACCACCTGGCTCCAGTGCCCAAAGAAGCTTCATGACCTCAGACCACTGGTCAAGGTCAGTGAATGCATCTTCAAAAGCCGTCTCCTACCAACTGCACCACTAGCCTCACACACTGCTCAATACACAACCACCAATCACTCACCTATCAACAATCTGTACCAATCACGAGGCACGTCTCCCATTCCTAGTCTCACCTCACCCCCTTGGAGGAGGCGGTGCAGGCCATTCATGGCAGGGGCATGGTTGAGTCCTTGGCCAGCGACGGGGCAGAAAAGATACAAAATGCGGGTATCCTTGTACATTATCCTCCTTCTGGCATGCACCTCTTGCTTTCCCATCAGTACAACTCCACCCTTGTGCCTTCCTCATTTCACACACCCAAGAATTGTAGCCTGCCCAGCCAGTGGGTCAACAAGAAGAGGCAGCCTGCCCTCCAGTGGGTCAACAAGAAGATGCAGCCTGCCCAGCCAGTGGGTCAACAAGAAGAGGCAGCCTGCCCAGCCAGTGGGACTGCAGGCAGATGGATCCATCCCGGATATCCCGGCCACAAAGGGGTTGTCTGGGATGTATCCTTCTGTCTGATTCCTCCTCTTCGGTTTCCTCCTCTTCTGCATCTTCCTCTTCCCTCTGCAAGCAGATGCAGTAAATGTGAAATGACAGCATAAAATGCTGGAAATACTCAGTTGGTAAGGCAGCATCTCGGCCTGAGATGCGAACTCTGTTTTTCTCTTCACGGATGTTGCATGACCTGCTGAGTATTTGCAGCATGTTCTGTCTTCTCAAAGGCCTTTATTTACCATCCGTGCCTTTGCAAGAGTCCAGCAGCACTCTCTACACACTTAAAAAACTTTTCACATCTATTGCAGCAAGCCACCACTTCAATACAATCAAAAAAGAAACAGTCCAAACACTTAAATTCAAACTTACCTGAATGATGTGTGTGTCCCTTTAAGATCTGCAGACATCGCCACTGTCAGCCTGCTTGCACGGCAGGTTAACCTGGCGTGTTTATGCCCCAGCATTGAATTCAGGACCATGGTCAAAGTTCGCATTGATGGCGTTAAGTTGGCGTTGCATGCTGATTGACATCATCACGCCGCCTTTATTTTCCAGGGCACTGCCAGTTACCGGCAGCGCAAAGGGAGAGAGCAGTATGGTGGCCACCACGGGAACTGCCACCAGCTGATGAAAAAACGGCGGCCATCATTTTATTGCCATTTCATGGCACTACAGAGTAGTGCTCAACAGATGAATTTCTAGCCCAGAATGTCTTAACTAAAAAGTAACATAACAACTTATATTTTTAAATGTCAACATTTGATAGATACTGTTTGTAAAAGAAGCCCTGCATTAGTGAGACTCTTGTATTGCGATAATCTGATTTCTGCAGAATTGCTTCCTTGATGTTATAAATGGTGTCACTGCCTGTGGTAATAATGGCTAGTTTATTTTCACTAGTGTGAAATATCAACAGAGGGAATTGTAAAACTAATTCCAATTTTGATTGACTAAAATTTTAATCTTTACACTGGTAGATGCCACAGTATTCAATAAAGAGTAACATATTCTAATCCAAGTCTTTTGTTTCAAAGGGGTCAGGTCCAATTAAGCAAGAGCAGCAACAGATGTTACTTAAATATGCATATATACACATAAAGGTAATGTTGTTTGCAAAATGAAAACCTAAAACAGGGGCTGATTACTAAGACCAATATAAAATTGCTATCAATAAAGCTAAGCCAGTATTGAGGTAATGCTCAAAAGGATCTGACTGTAAGGGCATCTCTCTATTACAAGTACTGGTTGTGGTAAACCACTTTTATCGTTCACTATCGTTACACTATAGTTATCACTGTTATATCGTTACTCTATGGTTATCACTGTTCACACTGTTGTATCACTATACGAGGTCGCCTCTTGTCACGCTGTTATACCTGGGCTGACCACTGCTGACTCCGCCCACGGCTCCACCTACCTGCCCAGGTATAAAGGTGGTCGACTGGCTGGTATTCCTCCTTGTTGGATCCGATCACCCACGAGGGTGGGCTCTGTTACTTAGCCAATAAAAACCTATAGTTACTTTCTTAACTCGTCGCTTTTCATTGGATAAATTGATAGGTATATCACTGGTCTCAGTCCAGTACCTATAAAGTATGAGATCCACGTGGAAGGCGGGAGTTTTAGTGTTGGTTGTGCACTGCATTATGCCGAGGGTCAAAGGAGCTCTGCTGCCCAGAGTCAAAGACTACCAGCCAGTTATATTTTAATGTTATGCGAGAGCTCACAGATCTCTCCTAACATTCAAAATCTTAGGAGACTGGATGGCATGCTGGATTAAACACTTGTCATTCAACTCTAAGATCTAGGTTCTAATTCAGTCCAGTGAACATTGCTAAACTACTTGACCATATGAGCCATCACAGGAAAGCCCATTCCATCCTCACCTGATGTCTAAGCACACGTTGAGGTAAAATTTGTATCGGGTAGCAGCGCAAATAGAGCGTTAGCGAATCGGCAGCCCATTTTCTACTCAGCCCAATTTTCTTTACCATTGACTCCATGGAATAGAAAACTGCGCAGCGTGCAAAACAAGCTGCCGATTCGCTATTGTCCATTTTGCTCCACCGCTCAAGACCAATTTCAACCCCATGGACTTTCCACAGTATATTTAGCCAATCGTAACATCTTACTTCTCCCAGGGTCACTGACGCAAACAGCAGTGCCCTATTGCTACCTGGAATAGGCAAGCACATTTGATTTCGTATGGCAGAACTACTTACTGGTTAAAATCGCTGAGCCATAGAGAGAGCCCTTTCGTCTTCCTGTGATAGTTAATCTTTGACAAGAGCATCACAAAACTTATATCACCATTATGATCGCTCGGAAGCACACTGTTATACTATGCACAAGTAAGCATAAGAGGCCTATTGAACTGTATTTGTTTTCTGTGATATAGCAATATTTCTACATAGCAGCTCAATACCTCATCATGTTAATAAATGAGCCGCAGTATCTTAAGAATAGGAAGCATGCACACAGGGACAATTCTCAGTTCTGCATTAATGTTTTCCCACCTACTAGTTTTTACATTGGAAGAATCAAAAGAAAATGTGCAATCACACGCTCTGAACACACTGTTGCACTATACATGAGCTGTAACATGGTACTGCAATTCGGATTATTTTAAAAATAAATCAATGCAGATTCAGAAAATTATTCGCTCCCCCCTACCTTCGAGCACAATTAACTTTCCAGTTACAACTGTTAAAACAATTAAAAGTAACTATTTTTGAAATGCAGACAAAGGCTCCATCCAAGCACATGATTTCCTACAGCATATTTATACATTCATGTCCAACACAGCAAGATCATGTGAAAATACAGTTCCCATTAGCTGTGAAGACATTCTTCTAGAAATTTGTTTGCGCTGGCGAGAATCAATCCCAGACAAGTAGACACGAGGTGCATCCAATACTGCGCCTCATTTAAATGAGTCCGGCGTGCGCAGTCAGCTCGCCAGCGAAGACTCTTTGAATTTCTGGCCGCTTCATCGTCAGCATAAGCTCTCAGGTTGGTCATTAAAAGGGAAGGGGCTGTGATTGTATGGGGGGTGTGGGGGGCAACCCAGACATGGGAACGGGTTCAAGACACTGATCGGGAGGGTGGGTGGAGGCAGTGATTGGGAGAGGAGAGAGTGGTGACTGGCAGCGGCTCGCGGTTTTAAAGTGGCGTTGGAATGAGCACATTCAGGTAAGTATTTTTTTTTAAAACTTACCTTTTTGGCGGCAGCCCGTAGCGATCCCTTTAAGGACTGTCGGTTAGGCTGCATGTAGATTTGGTTTTCCTGAACCAAGCTGGCCCTGTGCTGGTTGCATTCAGGGAAACCCAATATTGCAGAGGGGACCTTGGACAGGCGTTAGGCCCCTTAATTTGAATATGCAAAGGTGCCAATGTCTGTTTCAAGCATGGGCCCTGGGTGCCTAGTTTTGTGCCTACACCAATATGGCGGGCGACGCACTTTCGGCTCCGTAAATAGCACGCGCTTCCTGACCACCATATTAGAGGCTTAGGCGCCCATTTAATTCCTGGAAAATGGGCAAGCGCCATCCAATTTCTAGGCCGTAGTGTAAAATAATAGAACATAAGAACATAAGAAATAGGATCAGAAGTAGGCCATTTGGCCATTCAAGCCTGCTCCATAATTCAATAAGATCATGGCTGATCTTCTATCTCATCTCCACTTTCCTGCACTATTCCCATATCCCTTGATCCCCTTAATATTCAAAATTCTATCGATCTCTGTCTTGAATATACTCAATGACTGAGCCTCCACAGCCCTCTGGGGTAGAGAATTCCAAAGATTCACCACCCTCTGAGTGAAGAAATTTCTCCTCATCTCGGTCCTAAATAGCCGACCCCTTATTCTGAGTCTGTGACCCCTGGTTCTAGACTCCCCAGTCAGGGGAAACATCCTCCCTGCAACTACTCTGTCAAGCCCTGTAAGAATTATGTTTCAATGAGATCACCTCTCATTCTTCTAAACTCTACAGAATATAGGCCTAGTCTACTCAATCTCTCCTCATAGGACAATCCCCCCATCCCAGGAACCAGTCTGGTGAACCTTCGTTGCACTCGCTCTATGGCAAGTATATTCTTCCTTAGGTAAGACCAAAACTGTACACAATACTCCAGGTGTGGTCTCACCAGGGCCCTATATAATTGCAGTAAGACGTCTTCACTCTTATTCTCAAATCCTCTTGTAATAAAGGCCAACATACCATTTGCTTTCCTAATTGCTTGCTGTACCTGCAGAGAATAGGAATAAACGGATCATTTTTGGTTTGGCAGGCTGTAACTAGTGGGGTACCGCAAGGATCAGTGCTTGGGCCTCAGCTATTCACAATCTATATCAATGATTTGGATGAGGGGACCAAATGTAATATATTCAAGTTTGCTGATGACACAAAGCTGGGTGGGAATGTAAGTTGTGAGGAGGATGCAAAGAGGCTTCAAGGGGATATAGACAAGCTAAGTGAGTGGGCAAGAACATGGCAAATGGAATATAATGTGGAGAAATGTGAAGTTATCCACTTTGGTAGGAAAAATAGAAAAGCAGAGTCTTTTTTAAACGGTGAGAGATAAGGAAATGTTGGTGTTCAGGGGGACCTGGGTGTCCTTGTACACGAATCACTGAAAGTTAACATGCAGGTACAGCAAGCAATTAGGAAAGCAAATGGTATGTTGGCCTTTATCACAAGAAGATTTGAGTATAAGAGTAAAGGGCCTAGAATTTCAGTATAGCCAGTTTTGGGGCGCTAACGTTAGCGCCCACCTGAAGTTAGCGCCCGCCCCAAAGTTGCGCCCCCTTGCCGGAAATTCAGTCGCTTCGCCCTAAGAGGTTGCTGGAGCGCTAAAAGAGGCGTTCCACTACTATCTTTAGGCGCTAAGCCGGCAGTGCAGAGGGATAGCGCCGAGGCGGGGCGCAGCGCGGGTGCGGTCATTTTTTGATTGACAGCAGACCCCGTGGCGCCGACCAGCTCTTAAAGGGGGAAGGGACGATTTGGTCTGCTGCCACGCCCTGCACACTGCAGCTTTGCAAATAGGCCTCAACACTGCTGCTCAGCCCCAGGGAGTCATGGCAATGCCAGAGAAGGCCCGTGAGCGTGCCGTGCGCTTCTCAGAGCGTGATCTGGGAATAATGGTGACAGCTCTGGAGAAGAGGCGCAGGATCTTGTTCCCAGAGACTGGGAGGAATCCGACCCACCAAGAATACACCAGAGCCTGGAAGCAGATCGCCAACAGGGTGACGGTCACAGGCGATGCCCCCAGGACCCACACCCAATGTCGGAAAAAATACAACGACCTGACCAGGATTGTCAGGGTGAGTACCCTTTCCAGTCTCCTCCTCATTCTTGCATGTACACCTGACATGATGGGTAAAGGGAGCTGAAAGGCCTAATGGCCAGCCCTCAGCCAGCAGCTTTGGGACAGTCATGAGCATCAATTGCCCATTCTGCACTCTACACTCTGGCCAAGCTATTCCACCATGGGAGGCAGTGCACAGTACATCAGGGCTACACTCTGGCCAAGCTATTCCACCATGGGAGGCAGTGCACACTACATCAGGGCTACACTCCGTACTTACAGCCCGTCCTTTCTCTTGCAGGCTAAACTTGCCAATAATCGCCAGGCCCGTGCCAGGACCAGGGGAGGCCACGCCAAGCTGCAGAAGCTCACTCCCCTGGAGGAGCGCGTGAGTGGGCTCATGGGAGCCCGGCTGATCGTGCCCACAGCGTGCGGAGAGGCCGACCCTCCACTGCCCGGCAATGGTAAGGACCTCGCCTTTTGGCCCTCTCGCGTCGCACTTGCGCATCCGAGCTACCTCCTTTGCCACTGCCCACCAATGCGCTGAATGCCACCAGTCCTGACTCCCTCGCTGACGCCGTCTCCTCACTCTGAAGCTACTCTTGTGCATTCCTGCTTTCAGCTGGTGACGACCAGGTCCCTGAAGCTGCCAGTGACAGCCCCTCCGAGCAGGAGGAGGAGGAGGAGGAGGAGCAAGAGCAAGCCGGACCATCAGGGGAACACTCAGGCCCCGCAGGAGAGGACGAAATGATTGACACGTCCTCACTGGACGAGTGCCTGGACCAACTGTCACAGGGGATTGCAGCTGCTGGGACCAGTGGCGTCCAGCCACCCAGGAGCCCTGCGCGTGGGCCGCGGCCTTCCCCCCAAAGGGGGGAAGGATCAGAGGGGAGTGCAGTTGATCGGGACACTCGCCGCCACCAACGTGGCAAGGTTCCCCTAGTTTGGTCCCCTGCTCCCCAGCGGGAGAGTCCCGACTCCAGTCCGGACACCTTCACCTCGGAGGAGGCGCGGAAGCTGGACAAGATGGCCGAGGATTCGGACCGGCGCCACACGAAGCTCATGCGCGTGGTGGGGCGCATGCCTGAGGCCATCGAGTCGCTGGCGACCAGTGTGCGCGAGTTCGGGGCATCAACTGCCACGAGTGGCCGCATGCTCACTGATGCCGTCAAGTCCCTGGCGGGTGTGATGCGGGCGCACACCAGGACAACAGGGGTACTCACTGCTGCCACACGCGCTGTCTCAGGCAGGCATCGCCAGGGCACCCGCCGCGCTGCAGCATCCCAGCGAGCCGCCCCTCGGCTGATTGGTGCGGATCCTGCAGTGCGGGCCCGGCCGAGTGCCAGCGCGCCACAGCACCAGCCAGCGCATCCCAGACGCCAGCTTGCCCACATTGCGCCATCCGTCGCCGCCACTCCCCCACTGGGGCGTCAAGGGCAAGCGGCTGGAGCTGATGGTGGCCAGGCTCAGGTGCGCCACTCAGCAGCCGGCCCCTCGAAGCCCAAAGGCCGTGTAGGCCGCCCCCCAAGGGCATCTGGCGGAAGGACATCTGAGCCTCAGGCGCCTTCCCCCAGCCTCGCAGCAGCCACTGGGCAGAGCTTGCGAAGGAGCAGCAGGCCGGGCAGGGGAGGCAAAAGGCTGGACAAGTTCTCGCCCTCGCGGGCCACTCAGTAGAGGGTGTGGCCAGCTTTCGTTTTATATGGTGGTGGCCATCTTTCTTTTGCCCATGGTTGTTTGGTTCGTGGGCTTATTTTTTGCGTTAAGGCCGAGGTTGAGGCCAGGTTTGTACAAATGTGGAGTTACTCCTCCCCAATTTGTGGGAGTGAGTCGTTTGTTGGGCTTTTTGTGGGGCCCGTTTATTGTTTTTGGGGATTCATGTGGGAAGGGGTTTTCATTTTTGTGTAATAAATAATTATCTTTATTCATAGAGTCTCCATGGTTGTTCTTGTTAGTGTTTGTTGGCTTCGCCGGCTGAGGGCTTGTGGAGCGGCTGCATTCATCTTCCCTCATGGCCACAAGGCATTCCCTGACAGGGGGCTTAGAAGTAACGTGTAATAAGGTGGCGTCGCGCGGCCCTTGGCCCTGGTCGCTCCCTCCTGGGAACGTACTCCTGCTCCTCCTCCTCCTCCTCCTGCTCCTCCTCCTGAGGTGGTGGTCCAACATCAGGTGGCAGTGCCTGAGTCCTGCGGATAGCCAGGTTGTGTAGCATGCAGCAAACTACCACAAATTGGGAGACCCGGTCCGGCGAATACTGCAGAGATCCTCCGGAGCGATCAAGGCAGCGGAACCGCTGCTTGAGGACCCCAATAGTTTGCTCGATGATGTTGCGGGTGGTTTGATGGCTCTCGTTGTATGCCTCTTCAGCAGCGGTCCTGGGCGCGCGGAGCGGGGTCATGAGCCAGGTACACAAAGGATAGCCTTTGTCCCCGAGTAGCCATCCTCTTGGGGGAGGCTGTGCCTCGAACATGTCATGCACAGTACTCTGCCGCAGGATAAACGCATCGTGGCTGCTGCCTGGAAAGCTGGCATTGACAGCCATGATGCGCTGCTTGTGGTCACATACCAGCTGCACATTCAGAGAATGGTAGCCCTTCCTGTTGCGATACTGCTCGCCATGCTCCAGAGGGGCCCGCAAAGCCACATGCGTACAGTCAATGGCGCCCTGCACCAAGGGGAAGGCCGCGAGTCTTGCAAATCCCAATGCGCGCTGATGCTGGCTCTCCAGGGCCATGGGGAAGGAGATGAATTGGCGTCTCCTTCTGAACAGTGCTTCGGTCACCTGGCGGATGCAGCGATGCGCGCCGTACTGGGAGATGTTAGCTATGTCCCCAGCAGCGGATTGGAAGGAGCCGGTGGCATAAAAGTTCAATGCCACCGTCACCTTCACTTCCACCGACAGAGACGTCCTGCACCTGAGCTTTGGACGCAGATCTCTGCAACCACCTCCTTTCGGAATCGGAGCCTTCTAACACATCGCGCGCCAGTCATGTTGAGGTAGGAGCGCTGCTGGCGGTATAGCCTGACTGGGTAAGGCCTACGTGGCTGACGCCTGTTGCCCCCTCTGCCTCTAGCCAGGGCTGCCCCTCTCACAATGCGTCTGCGAGCCCTACGGACATGGCGCTGCAGCTCCGCGTTGGCACCCCATGCAACCCCCATCAAATCCTGGCAAACAGTCAAATTTCCAAAAGGCCACTTGCAGCACTCTGGCCTGAGTCCAAAAATACCTGAGCTGTTGCTGCTTGAAACCAGTTAGCTATCCTCCTTGTTGTGTGTCCAGAAATGCGTTGCACAAGAGTGTTTGCTGCAAAATGGCTGGCCTTTATACTGGAGGGTACGTCCCCTTTAATTTGCGCCCCCCGGGGCCCGTGCTGGTTGTGTTGCGTTCCCTTTTTCAAACGCTCCGGCCGCCAGCCGCACAATGGGGCGGTCCGACTGAAGTTTGGAATCGGGGCGGCCAAAGGGCGTTGCACGAGGATGTGACGTCATTTTCTGCGCGCGCATCCGGGCGGGCGCTAAACTTTGCGCCGGCGCTAACGGCCAACTTAATTTGGGGCGAGGCGCAAACTGCGCTGCGCCCGGGCGCAACACGCATAGCGCCCGACATTCACTTTTCTTTAGGCGCTAACTGCTAGCGCAACCAACTGAATTTCTAGGCCCTGATGGCTTACTGCAATTATACAGGGCCCTGGTGTGACCACACCTGGAGTATTGTGTACAGTTTTGGTCTCCTTACCCAAGGAAGGATATACTTGCCATAGAGGGAGTGCAGCGAAGGTTCACCAGACTGGTTCCTGGGATGGGGGGATTGTCCTATGAGGAGAGATTGAGTACCCTAGGCCTATATTCTCTCGAGTTTAGAAGAATGAGAGGTGATCTCATTGAAACATATAAAATTCTTACAGAGCTTGTCAGGGTAGATACAGGGAGGATGTTTCCCCTGGCTGGGGAGTCTAGAATTGTGAAGGAATAAGCCATAAAACCTACTCAGAAAAAGACACCATTCTATGAAAGAATTCTGGCCTTATTGAAACATGACAAACTGGGTCTGGAAATCGAGAAACCGAACGATGGAGAAGCTGTATTGTTAACAGCATTCTGGCTATGGGGATGGGATGGTTGTTGACACTGAGTCAATGGCCTTGTTGAAACAGAAGTTTGGAGGCTCCCGACGGTCTGAATCTTTGGAAAGAAGACAATGGTGCATCCTGGTTAAGGTGTTCTAAATTACACTTCGTAAAGAAGCAGAAACATATGCCTTCGTAAAAATGACATCAAGTAAAAGAAACACCTGCCGTCACACCATTTTTGTGTTAAGCTTAAGATGCCTACACAGGAGGCATAATTCTGTATTGCAACCAGCTGAGGTGACTAAGAATTGCATAGATCACCCTGGTTGAGGTGTTTTAATTTAACTTTGTAAAAAGACACAAACAAAAGACCTTGGTAAAAATGACATCAAATAGATGCACCTGCTGTTACGCCATTTTTTATGGTGGGCTTGGGACATCTGGGGTAGAGACATAATTCTGCATTGCTACCAGCTGAGGTGACTGTAAGAATAGCAGGGGTCAGCAGAAAAATGACGAGAGATAATTAGCTTACATCTGCAGAAAACTTCAAAGGAAATACCACTGAAAAAGGATATAAATATTGAACTTTCAAATGGGATGATAGTCTCGCTTTAAAGGGGCAAAGCGATTCTCAGGCTTCAGAGGCGGCTCTGTAAGTCTACAACTCTTTGTGGCTCAAGGATCAAGGTACTGTACTGTATTTGATTTTGGTGGATATCCTGGAATAAGACTAAGAACTGTAAAACTGTAGCGAAGTTAAGATCTGATAATAAGAATTGAACGCTTACTCTTTTTGGAACTGTTAATGTTGTGATTGAAACACCTACTGTAATTACATGTCGGTTCTTTAATAAATCTATATATTTTTAGAATTGTCTCACATAATACTTCTGTATCAAACTCGCGAACTCAATCTCTGTACGCTCTTTGGTGAGAAGTTGCAGAATTCTGGGGGAGTTTTCTGGACCCTCATAATATCTGGAACATTACAGTCTAGTTAAACTTATTAAAAGTGCTATCTGGAGGACGGTAACATTTTTAGGTTGTTCCTTTCCTTTAGGGAGAGGTAGTCCAGACCTTTAGACCCAATTAAGCGTCTTTAGGATTCAGCTACCTCAAACTTTAGTTGAAAGTGAATGTCTGAGGAATACGCCTGATCCGGGGTAGCCCAAAGGGGCTAGGACTAATAATTATCCCTTCAGAACCACAGGTCACAGTCTCAGAATAAGGGGTCGGCCATTTAGGACTGAGATGAGGAGAAACATCTTCACTCAGAGGGTGGTGAATCTTTGGAATTCTCTACCCCAGAGGGCTGTGGAGGCTCAGTCGTTGAGTATATTCAAGACAGAGATCGATAGATTCTTGGATATTAAGGGAATCAAGGGATATGGGGATAGTGCAGGAAAGTGGAGTTGAGGTAGAAGATCAGCCATGATCTTACTGAATGGTGGAGCAGGCTCGGGGGGCCGAATGGCCTACTCCCGCTCCTATTTCTTCAGTTCTTATGTTCTTATTATGTTTGTGACAAATCATGCTTTCATAATAAACACACAATAAATGACAAAAATCACTTCAGTTTTCAAATAAATATACCTTAACAGCTACAAATAATATCACTACTTTTCCCATTGTTCTATTTCTTCAGGCCATTAAAGCAGCAGTTACATACATCTTACTTGTAATATGCAAAAGTACAAAATATGGTGCTGATTATTTCCTCCCTGGCGCAGTGGCTGTGGGAGTGCTGCTGTTCGGGTGTCGTACACTCATGCAGCACGATGAGCTGACCAAGCACTATAAAGCACTGTCAACTCACTGAAATAAATTATGGCTGCTCCTGCACACATTGCACGATGCACTAGGCGTACGCAGGCACCTGGCTGGTTTATTACAGGTTTGTTTCAAAAAGCAATGATAGAGAGGAATTATGTTTTGTCTTAAAATGGCACCCCTTCAACAAATGGCAGAGACCAATGGCAAAGTAAGCTTTTGCAGCACCAGGAGATGTACATGTTTGTCCCTTTAAAGGTGCTCCTGTCTTCAGAGTATTTTACACTGCTGTTATACTGTTTTATACCATAGATTAACGCTCTACGTAAAGGAGGTTGTAATAATGGGAATTGGGCATATGACATTACTGCGTTATCACCGCCTCATTTACGTGCACCTGCCAGAAGTGACAGCAGAAGAGTGGTTGGCAATCTGACATGATGATCTCTGCCCTGTTTCCCATCCAACTGCCACCCCAAACTTGGGTGGCACTAGGTGGAGTCATCAAAGTTATTGTTTACAGACGATCAGCTGAATCTGATGTTTACAGGAGTAATGACTGGCTTGCCTCTTTTGCCTGCTGATAGAACCATTCCACTCATGATGATTGAAATGCCAGATTGTATCTTGATCTTTATGCAAGACAACTAGACCAAATTGGAGGGTAGAGTACAGAAAATATGGAAAAATTAGATGGAGGCCTACCACCACATCCCTGCCCGACCTATATTTTACTCCCCCTCCTACACCCTAGCAGGAAAACTCGCAAGTGACCCTTCACTGCGCTGCCACATGTAAATGATGATGGGGGAGGCAGGGTCTAGCAATCCATCCAATTTTCCAGCCTTCTGCTGCTGACCTCAGGGACTGCCAGGATAGGATAAGTATGCAGAACCTTAAAACCCCTTTCTTTACTTTAACAGTGTGAAACTGGCAGATAGCTGATACCAGCTGAAGACAGCCCTCAGTTGCTGTGATGTTCCATGTAAGGGATTGAAGAATTTTTCCTTTATTTCAACTTTGAGGAGAAGGAGTTATGGCAATGGTAACAAATATATTAATCGGACACTTTTATGAACCAGTCGTCCTCTGATGCTCATTTCAGCAGTCACTGAGGAGTCCTCAGAGTTTACAGTCCTCCTAATATTCTCCTCCATTTACTTCTGCCTAGAAAAACAGCTAGGGTTACCTCCCAAGGAATGCCTTTGTCCATTTTGGATGGCAAATATATTTTAATGTAATTAAAACAATAATAGTTTCAAGAAGTCGGTTGAGGCAACTGCAATTTGAAGATATCTCAGAGAAAGCCATATTTAGAAATCCACTGAATTTGTGGGTAAGAACATCAATGGACATTAGAGGCTAGATCTAGGACAGCTGCCCTGTCCTGCACAGTGTAGAGTTGAGATGGGGAACAGTCTCACTTGTGGCCATTTTAGGTGCCTTGAACATTCAAGAATTTTGTGACTGTGTAAGCTTCATAAGTTTGTCAGCTCTCTAAGACAGTTTTGGTTCCAATTTGGATGGGATTACATAAGATCAACTCAAACCTTAAGCAATTGGTCTTTTGTACAATTCTGTACTGTTGGCTATTATTAAATATATTGGCATTTTTATATATATTTATATATGGATTGCAGTCTACTGTAAATTGTATAAAACTGGGAACTCCAGCCAGCAGATCTGTTCAAGATCCTTGTTCAGCAAGCAAGTATTTCAGCTGAGTTGAATGCCAATAAAACTTTAATAATTTGAGCCTAATTTCACATATAAAAAGGATTGCTGCAGTATAACGCCCTAAAGCTCAAAACTGTTTAGCTTCATTAAAATGTAGCTTAAATGATAATATTGCATGATATCAAATATACAATAGTACTGGGTAAAATAGATTATGTAAATTCAAGCAATTTTGTAAATTGCATAACCACTTTTATGACATTTATAATCCATTTTATTCTTAAATAATTAGAAACACTTCTTTTGTGCAATTTACTGTAGCATTACAGTCACTAACCTGAGACTTCCTGGCTTAAAACGGCAATACCGGATGTGTATATCTTAACAGTTTCTTGCTATCACTATTACTGTTCTTTTTTGTAGTTTGTATCCTGCCCATTCAACAAGAACAATTGCAACTGCCCAACAGGGCCAAAGCTAGCATACCAACATATGTAGATTGTGTATTGCATTCACATCTCAATTCACGTGTGTTATTGCAGCTAAATCTGCATGTGAATGATAAATCAAACATCTACTATAGAATTCAATTTTATCATGTCTACCATTGGATATAATTATAGCATCAGGGTGTCAAACTCCTTTTGTCTGCAATTGAAATTACTCATTTAAGTCTTCCTCTATTGTAGTCCATTACCATTCTGTCCTTTAAGCCCCACTTTTCCTGCTGATGTATGCATTGAGGTTAATTTGTGGTGCCCCAATAGCCACATGGGTTCCATCTATAATGCAATGGTCCCCTGGGAAGCCTGCCAGATAAGCGAAAGTACTGTACCTTCTCCAGTCGGTATCCACTGGAAAAGTGTTAGATGTGCTTCTCCTGGTATCTCTGGTGGCAAGTAACTTTCTTGTTGCAGGAATGAGCTGTGGACTGGTTACCTGGCAGATGTTCCCTTCAGTGACCTGAAGAGATCATGGGGTAACTTTTCATCTACATCAACTTGGGCGATAATTTGGTGAAGTTTATCATCTGTCCATTATGGAAGCCGCCTGATTGTCATCCTATGGGCGATTTGCTTTGCCAGATTACCACCTATGCTGCAGAGGACAAAATTTCTGCCCCTGTTCCACAGAAACTCAATAGCGTACGGTCTCAGCTCTTGAAGTTGTCTGTAAATCAGCCTACATCAGGGCATAACTTGGTCACTGCCTCTGCAGCAAAGTAGAGGTGCCAAAAGCAGGTCACTTTTTACATACCCAGGTAAAAGTGGTACCTGTAATCTCAAATCTTTGTGTATTGAGAGCAGGCAACACACCCTGAAGTGTCAGCAGACCTTAATATGTTGTGCCCTCGAGAATTGGTCCCCCATCCAATTCATGTAGTATCATGGGAACAGTCAAAAGGATTCCCTTCTTCCCAACTTTGTTAGCTGCAACTTGTAATGCAGCAGGAATTACCCAGGTTTCACTGTAGCTGAATGTAGGCTTACATCAAAAAGTGCAACAAATTGTCCAGAGGGGAGGGGAGAACATGGCCAGCTGGTTCCCTTCAGGCCCAGGGCACCTCAATTGTACTGTTGGCAGGAAAATCTACCATTATATATTTTTAATAATATGGCCTCCTCTTTAGCTCCTGCTCCAAATGGGCACAGTGCAACTGGAGCATTGCTAATAGGATCCAGTCACATTAAAGGCAGTCCCATTAAATTCAATTTTTGTCCTATCCCTAATTGACATTGCACACAGTTTTTGTGCAGGTTCTCAGAGCTCTATGCATTGTCCAACTGCATCAGGCTATGTTGAACCTATTCAGCACTTTGAAGGCCTTAGGCTTTCCCCATGCCTGATAATATGGGGGCAGGCGTCCAATATGGAAATACCAATGTGTTATACTTGTTAATTACAGGCTCCAAATTGAATCAGTAAATGAATCAACAACAGGAAAGCCACAAACAGAACACAATTCTGTGCAATGACTAGCTACGAATCTCCCAGACTTTTGAAGTATTCCCATCCTTTGGCTGAAAGCAGTGTGTAGTTTTTTCTTGCACTACAAGTCTGCCTCACTCCAGTGCGCTCTTTGTGACAGCTCCCCACAGGCTCTTCTCTTTGTGTCCTTCTTCGTTTGTTTCCTCATTTACTCAAGCAGCTCCCAAGCCTAGTGTTTATTCATTCTATATCGCTCTGATTTCACCAGAGACCACAGTGAATTCAGTATGTATATAAAAAATATGGATCTGTCTTACAATGTCTTCTTGCTGATCTGTCTCTGATGAAATTCTTCCAAGCACTTTTTCAAAAATCTTTCGACCAACATTTTTATTTCTCACTGAGCCGGGGAATTTATTGTTAGAAATTTCTTTGGGGCCTGAGTTACAAAACAGGGGTAAAGGGGTCAGGAGAGGCTTGGTGGGGTCAGAAAACCAGGTGGGAACTATAACAGCAGATTTCAGCTCCAAAGGCACACCAAGAGGATTTCCCGCTGGAGTTTGGGACAGGTGGAAGTTTTATTTGTCTATAAAAGGCCCATGACATTAGAAGAAGGCAGGCCATGGGATGTCTTTCCCCATTGGAACTCCAGCAGCTCTCGCCTCCTGAGTGTCAAGCAATCTGAAAGATACTGGCCTCCAAGTCCATGGAGGGTTGCAAGTGGGGCTCAACGGGGTGTCAAGCCAAGGTCTTGGCCTGCACACCTCAGAAGCCTAATTTTTGCCCTTAGAGTATATTTCCTGTAATTGGAGTGTGCTTTTTAAAACAAAACAAATGAATTGAATTTTCAAAGCAAACAGTATTACTTGATTATCACCTGCATTTTGCGAATAGAAAATGTAAACATTCAAATTACCAACACCCGTGAAACATAGGGGGAAAAATTGGGTTGCTTTGCGCCTGCCGTTAGCACCCGGGGGAGGCGCTAAAGGGGTGCAAAGCCCCTAGTGCCTGGGCACCGCGCTGCTAACGCCTCCCACGAAATTCCGCAGGAGCTTAGCAGCAGCAGTAGCCGGTAGCACCCCGCAGCGCTGCGCCTCTGCGATGTCGTCATTGCCATGCGCAGTGCCCCACTCGCGCCCCGGCCATAAACTTCAGTCGCGTCCCCTGACCTACCGCTGGATGATATGTCCAACAGGGTCGGCGTGGTGTTTTTGCGGCCGCGTCGGCGCAAATTAAAAGGCAGGTGCCAGGCTGCCATTTTTTTGGGCCCCCTCCCACTTCTTCATGTGGGGTGCCAGCTGCGATCGGTCAGCCTGTCACTTGAGTGCCGGGCTGTTTTCCCGGCACCCCGCTCCCCGGTGGCCCAGCAGGGTCCCGGGGCGCGCAGCGCTTGACCCCGCCCCTTTAATCAGGGGAGGGAGGCCTGTAATACCACGCCGCTACATGCCGGCATGCATGGCGCTATTGCACGTAGCGCTGCAATATTGAATGGTAGCACCCCAGGAAGGAGGGGAGTGCTTCCAGTAGTGCCCCGCCTCCTGCTTGGGGCACTACCACTCAATTTACGGTGCGGGGGCATTAACTTTTTCAGGGTGCTAAAAGTAGCACCCCGGCAAAGTTAGCGCCCCAAAGGAGGCGCGACCGAATTTTTCCCCCATAGGATGATAAACAGAGAAAGGGGGGCAGAGAGGGTGACACAGACACAGTTTCTTTCCTCATCCTAATTTGAATTAGTATTAAAATGTTAAAATATAGCAAAAAGGGGAAGTGATTGCACAGGAGGGAGCACTCCAGGCTGCACAAACTTGTCACTGTACCATGAAGAAGGAGTTAGCTTCATGGTGGGCAATCTTCTTTGCCAAAAACCCTCCATGAGTACTTGAATTAAGCAGTTGGTCATAAGCAAGCCTAGCCCACACCCTTGACTGAATACCTGGAGCATCATGGTAAATAGCAAGCCACAAGCTGCACTCTGTAAGTCCTTTCACCTTGCTGAAGGCAGAGGTGAGTAATATAGCTGCTGAGTAAATCTTAGGACTTGGGATGCTACCTGCTTCAAGAAGTTGCCTGGATGCCAGGTGTGCGAGCACATGCTCATTTACCCAGGGCTCGGTACCTACCATGACTGGGTTGGAGAGAAGCAAGCAACTGCTGCTCAAGCTCCCTGCCTGCAACTGGTGGAACCACAATTCAATGTGGTATGGTGCATTAATGCTGTGTTTAGGAAGATGGTAACAATTTCTGGTACTCCTGGTATGCGCTGTTCAAGTATTGAGGGCTTAAACCCGTAATTGCCAGTTGTCTAACGATAAACTGGTGACTATCTTTCTAAAAGGGAGGAAGGTAAACAAGTTCTATTTGGAGTTGAGGTGGTTCCAACATGACATGCCTGTTGATGGAAGCTTGGAACCAAATCGACCCTCTCTGATAGACACGGTATCTTAGCTGCAAGTTTGTGTAGTTTTGGGTACTGTTGATGATTAAGCAGCCTTTGGTTCATCCTGGAGGGGCAGATTTATCATTGGGGTTGGCATTCTTCCCACTCGGTTCCAGATAACTTTATTATTGCTTATTGGTTCTTTGAGAAGGCTGATAAACTAATTTTCATGTCTGAGTTTCTTTGGGAAAAATCACAGCTGGCAACTGGAGTCAGAAAGAGTACTTCCAATCTGCGCTCCTTTTCTCATTCTCGCAAGGATTCTGAGTTAAACGCCTCCAACAATTCCTGTCCAGGTCCACGGCAGTTAGCTTGAAAAAGCCCATTTGGTAGCAATGATCGATGATCCATATAAGCAGATGTGAATGTCCATACTTATCACTCGAACACACAAAGGAAGGTGTTAATGGTCCTTGGATGTAGGTTCTGAGGCTCTATGACAGCTCTTGTATGCATGCTAAAGACAAATCATAATACCATACTGCTAGCAGTGACACCAATTGCAATGGTTTTATTATGTAATAAAGTGATCAGGTTTGGCATATTTTCTTGCAAAGTTTTCAGGAGGGGAACCTCCCCCTTGGCGATCTCCATTGGCTTGTTGGTTGAAACATCAGTATCAATATCCAGTTCACTGAGTTAACCTGCAAAAGCATGTTTGGAAATGGAGTTGTGTTGTTTCAAGAAAGATCAACTAATGCCAAGATCCTTCCTTCTTTCTGATAATTCAGGGATGATGTTGATGTTGATTCATCCACAATGAAATGCAAAGTTCCCTGTCTAACATATATAGGTTGAAAATCCACATATATAGCAATGCCCTCCCAGTACAAGTCTGCTGATAGTGCAGCAGAGGGGCCCTAAATTGTGCTGTGACCCAGATACTTCAGGTACTAGCCTCAGGTTCAAAGTTTCTGCAACTTACGTCCGCTTCAAACATGGTCCCTGACATTAGAGAATCCCCAGGCTGTGAACTGCACCACTTGTTATGCCAGGCTCAATGAGGTTTATATCTGGGGGTCTAAGCCTGGGACCTGTGCTGGACCCCCAAGGAAAACATAAAGGGGGATGATCGGCACTTAAAAAAATACCTGCTATGCTGAAGATCGAGTGGCTTGCCACCATCGTATTACCCATACCTTCTCTTCTGATGAGCACCCAATATGCGCCCAATGTGGCTCGGGCATCGGTCAGCCAACTGAAAATGATTGAACCTCCCAGATAGTTCAACAGGGTCAGGAGCTAAGGTTCCTGGAAGAAACTCCACGCACTGATCTAGAAAGGGCAGCAGAGATTGCAATATTTTTCGGCACATCATGGGCTGGATTTTCTCAGCAGAGGCAGGTTCACGGCAGGAGAGCTGGTTGACGGGTTCCGGTCCCGCTCCCGGCTGCAGCCGCTCTGTCAAAAGGATTTTCCATTAATAGGGCTTGTTAAGCCCGCTCTGCGGGGTTCCCGGCCGATTAAAAGGAAGGAGGTCTGATGACGTAATTTGATGACGAGTCAACAGCCGGTTTCCCTAAAGGGACCACGGCCACATTCATTTTGACAGTTCTGCTGTCAGTGTTCTGCAGCATTGAGGTGCTGCAAACACTGATAAGCACCGCACAAAGGCGCACGGCTGCACCCAGGCTCTCGCATGACTCCCTCCATATGCTTATCACACAGGAGGGCAAAAGCAGGGAATGTCATCAGGAGTACCTGGTTGCAGTGGCGCAAACCTTTCAATGATCTCAGTAGATCACGAAACGTTACTGCAAAGCCACACTCAACCTCATCCTGCTGTGCCACTCATCACATCTCCATCACTCTACCTTCCCTACCCTACTCCTGCACATCTTTACTCACACCAATTTACCTTGCACCTCCAAACTTCCCTCTCTATCTACATTATCGCTTCCCCATCTCACTAGCCACCCCTCACACTCATCCTTGTCCAGTCATACCAACTAATAACACACAGGGTAGGCATTTGGGTGTCTTATGCAATGTTCATGTAAATTTTCTGTTAATGTGTTATCTAACATTGAAATCTTTATTTTCATAGAAACATAGAAGATAGGAGCAGGTGTAGGCCATTCGGCCCCTCGAGCCTGTTCGCCATTTAATGAGATCATGGATGATCATCCAAATTCAGTACCCTGTCCTTGCTTTCTCCCCATATCCCTTGATCCCTTTAGCCTTATTAAATATATTCAAGAAGGAGTTAGATATATTTCTTAAGTTGGCCTCAACTGCCTTCTGTGGTAGAGAATTCCACAGGTTCACCACTCTCTGGGTGAAGAAATTCCTCCTCATCTCAGTCCTAAATGGCTTACCCCTTATCCTTAGACTGTGACCCCTGATTCTGGACTCCCCCGCCATTGGGAACATCCTTCCTGCATCTAGTCTGTCTAGTCCTGTTAGAATTTTATAAGTTTCAATGAGATCCCCTCTCATTCTTCTAAACTCTAGCGAATATAAGCCTAATCGACCCAATCTCTCTTCATACGTCATTCCTGCCATCCCAGGTATCAGTCTGGTGAATCTTCACTGCACTCCCTCCATGGCAAGAACATCCTTCCTCAGATAAGGCGACCAAAACTGCACACAATACTCAAGGTGTGGTCTCACCAAGGCCCTGTACAACTGCAGCAAGACATCCTTGCTCCTGTACTCGAATCCTCTCGCTATGAAGGCCAACATACCATTTGCCTTCTTAACCGCCTGCTGCACCTGCATGCTTACCTTCAGTGACTGGTGCACAAGGACACCCAGGTCTCACTGCACTTCCCCTTTTCCCAATCTATTGCCGTTCAGATAATAATCTGTCTTCCTGTTTTTGCCACCAAAGTGGATAACCTCGCATTTATCCACATTGTACTGCATCTGCCCAATCACCCAACCTGTCCAAATCATACTGGAGTTTCTCTGCATCCTCCTCACAGCACACACGCCCACCCAGCTTTGTGTCATCTGCAAACTTGGAGATATTACATCTAGTTCCCTCATCTAGATCATTAATATATATTGTGAATAGCTGGGGTCCTAGCACCGATAGCTGCGGTACCCCACTACTCACTGCCTGCCACTCGGAAAAAGACCCGTTTATTCCAACTCTTTGCTTCCTGTCTTTTCAATACTTTGCCTTATTGTACAGATCTGTGCTCACCTTTGGAAATGTCTTAGTGAGTTGTAGTGAATGGTGATACGTAACAGTATCCCCCACAATGGTGATGAGTGTGAAAGGAACGCCTTGGTCATTGTAGGAATGCTTTATGGCGATGGTGTGGGGTGATGTTAACCTGGCGCATCATGTGGCAGCCAGGGTGTACAGCATCAAGTGAAGTAAATCTGGCCATGGTGATGCCATCACTGGTCTCCCGGGCAGCAATGTTGTCGAGTGCTGATGCCCTGGGTCCTGTGCAGCATCAGATGATTGCAAAGAAGGTTGGTGGTGTTGTTGTTAATGTTGGCGTGCCTGGTGATGTTGATGTTGGGGCTGATTGTGGAGGGATTCAGAGGACCATGGTGAAATTTTTTCAAGGGCACCGATGTTGCTGAAATAGATGGCAGCTGAAGTTGAGATGACAGAAGCGATCTGTCAGTGGTGAGAGAACTTGCTCCAAGGAGGTGACCATGGATAGAGTTTACTCCAAACACTTCCAAACTGCATACAGCTCAAAAGTGTCTTCCAAGTCCTGAAAGCTCAAGCTTCTGACATTGGAAAGTGACCAGCTGTGAAATGGTAGCTTTCATACCACTTTTGCAGCTGTCACCTATTCACAGCAATGGGGAGACAGAGATTCCGACCTACTTACCCGACGTGATCTCTGAACGACGGGAACCCCGTCAAAATGTGGGAAAATAGAAAAAAGCTGGCAAAATAGTGGTTAACAAGCATGTAATAAGCAGTTAAGTATCTTAAATGCCTCACCTGCCGCTTGGTGTTGGGTCGGTTCTGAAATCGCAGACCCGACATTTTTGGGAACTTACATGGAGACGGGTTCACGGCGGGTTCCCAACCCGCTGTCAATCATTTTGAGTTTAACAGCTGACCCGCCTCCAATCCCACCCTCTGAGCGCCGGCAAAATTGCGGCCCATGTGTTTAAAAAACAGTGTGGCGGTAACAAATTTTGTGACCTGCAACCTGATTAGCACTTTCCAAAATGCTTTTAATGATAGATGAAAGAAAGATCACTTGACTTCTGGAATACTGAAATGTCCCATGCACTTATAGGCCTAGAAATTCAGTGGTGTTAGCGCCCACTTAGCGCCTAAAGGGGTTTTTAGCGCCGGCGCTGTTGGTAGCCTGGAATTCAGTGTAGCGCAAATGGTGGCGTTAGCCGGTAGCGCTGCGCCGGCACCGATGACGTCATCGGTGTGCGCAGCACCCCGGTTCCAACGCGATGCCGGCCCAACGCCCAAATTCAGTTGCCGCCGCCTCACCCGTAGCGGGCGCAAGGAGCGTTTGTAAAACGGGGCCTTGCAGCTCCGAGAGGCTGGGGCGTAAAGGTGGAGGTGCGGCCGGCCACTTTCCCGGCGGCCGCTTGGCCGCTCCTTCCTCCCCGGACTCCCACACCACCCCCCCGCGGCATTGGTCTCTGACCCCCGCGAGCCCGGCACTTCTCCATGGTGCCGGGCTCATTTGCCGGGGGAATCCAGCGGCGATCTCACGGCTGCAGGCAGCTCCTCCTTAAGAGAAGGAGGAGGCCTGCAGTACCCCAGCCTGCCGCACCGCATCGGGTGGCGCAGCGGCAGCTGGACGCCTGAAATTGACTTTCAGCGCCCCAAGCGAGGCGGCCAAACCCTGCAATAGCGCCCGCCTCCGTCTTGGGGCGCTGCAACTGAATTTCAGGCGGGCGCTACGGGAATCCGGGCGAGCGCTAAATTTCGGGCGCTAAAGACCTGGCGCGGCGATAGCGAATTTCTAGGCCATAATGTTTCATTTAAAATTCAGTAACATTTTAATTAACTTGTTTGTTGTTACTTTTCAATTAATGCTAAAAGCAGAAAGTCAATGCCATGTCTATCCGACCAACTTAGTCATGACTTTATTAATCAGGAATAGCTCAGACTTTGTAACTCACAAGACAAATATATATTCTGTACTGAACCATTAAATATCCTCCACTAATAGTTTGTTAGATTGGATAAAAACATACAAGTTTGAAAAGTGATAGGTCTGCATTCTTTTAGGATTGTTCATACTTCAAAAATAAATTTGATGATAATATTCTGAATATAAGATAGGTTTAATCATTTGAAGTGACTGCTGCCAACGAACCAGAAGCTGCGCAGAAGCGTACTGCTCACTCCAACAGCCGGAAGCATGATGTTTCTGCTTTTTTAAAAACGATCACGCTAACAAGCTTGCTCCCTTCCCGGCTTGCCGGCTTTATCACCAGCTCGCTCCCTTCCCGGCTTTTTCACCAGCCCGCTCCCTGCCTGGCTTTTTCACCAGCTCGCTCCCTTCCTGGCTTTATCACCAGCCCGCTCCCTTCCCGGCTTTATCACCAGCTCGCTCCCTTCCCGGCTTTATCACCAGCTCGCTCCCTTCCCAGCTTTTTCACCAGCTCGCTCCCTTCCTGGCTTTATCACCAGCCCGCTCCCTTCCCGGCTTTATCACCAGCTCGCTCCCTTCCCGGCTTTATCACCAGCTCGCTCCCTTCCCAGCTTTATCACCAGCTCGCTCCCGTCCTGGCTTTATCACCAGCTCGCTCCCTTCCTGGCTTTATCACCAGCTCGCTCCGTTCCCGGCTTTTTCACCAGCTCGCTCCGTTCCCGGCTTTTTCACCAGCTCGCTCCCTTCCCGGCTTTTTCACCAGCTCGCTCCCTTCCTGGCTTTATCACCAGCTCGCTCCCTTCCTGGCTTTATCACCAGCCCGCTCCCTTCCCGGCTTTATCACCAGCCCGCTCCCTTCCCGGCTTTATCACCAGCTCGCTCCCTTCCCAGCTTTATCACCAGCTCGCTCCGTTCCCGGCTTTTTCACCAGCCCGCTCCCTTCCCGGCTTTATCACCAGCCCGCTCCCTTCCCGGCTTTATCACCAGCTCGCTCCCTTCCCAGCTTTATCACCAGCTCGCTCCCTTCCCAGCTTTATCACCAGCTCGCTCCCTTCCCAGCTTTATCACCAGCTCGCTCCGTTCCCAGCTTTATCACCAGCTCGCTCCCTTCCCGGCTTTATCACCAGCTCGCTCCGTTCCCGGCTTTTTCACCAGCTCGCTCCCTTCCCAGCTTTATCACCAGCTCGCTCCGTTCCCGGCTTTTTCACCAGCTCGCTCCCTTCCCGGCTTTATCACCAGCCCGCTCCCTTCCCAGCTTTATCACCAGCTCGCTCCCTTCCCAGCTTTATCACCAGCTCGCTCCGTTCCCGGCTTTTTCACCAGCTCGCTCCCTTCCCGGCTTTATCACCAGCTCGCTCCCTTCCCGGCTTTATCACCAGCTCGCTCCCTTCCCGGCTTTATCACCAGCTCGCTCCCTTCCCGGCTTTATCACCAGCTCGCTCCCTTCCCATCTTTAAATTTTTTTTTAACAAACCCGCTCCCGCGGCAAACCGGCAGCACACATGCACAAACCGCTTCTGATTCGCTGGCAGCAGTCGCATCCTTAGTAGTTTTGAGCATAGAATAATATTATGTTGATATTATGTTCACCCATCACCCCTGTGCTTGCTGACCTACATTGACTCTCGGTTGAGCAACGTTTTAATTTTAAAATACTCATCCTTGTTTTCAAATCCCTCCATGGCCTCACCCCCCTTTCTATCTCTGTAACCTCCTCCAGCCCTACAACCCTCTGAAGTATCTGCGGTCCTCCAATTCTAGCCTCTTGCGCATCCCTGATTTTAATCACTCCACCATAGGTGGCCGTGCCTTCAGTTGCCAAGGCCCTAAGCTCTGGAATTCCCTGCCTAAACCTTTGCACCTCTCTACCCCTCTTTCCTCCTTTAAGACACTCCTTAAAACCTACCTCTTTGAATATCTGCCCTAATATCACCATATGTGGCTCGGTGTCAAATTTTTATTCATAACGCTCCTGTGAAGCGCCTTGTGATGTTTTACTACGTTAAAGACGTATATAAATGCAAGTTATTGTTGATACTTTAGTTCAACTGATTGGCCCAGATTTTCCTGCAAAGGCGAGATCAGCGATATACACCGCAAATTTAGCCGTCTATCGCATCGATGTCGTTGTTGATAACTTCCTCCATATTTTCCTGAATTTCTAATTAGATTACGCCGCAGCGAGCATCGTGACAAATCAGAAGGGTTGCGATCATTTCTTTCAAGCAATTCGACGAATACAGGGCAGCAATGTAAAGGCTTTAAACCAGATTTTCTTCAAAGCTGAAGTAGAGCACTGATCCAAGCGACTCAACGATGTAGATGTGCCACGATGATGGTGCAAGTCTACAGGAAAATCTGGGTCAAATGAGATATTTCACTATAATCACGTATATATAATGGAAGAATCTAAAGAAAAGTTCTAAATCAGGAAAGTGATGTCAGAGGAGTGGTGGAGCCCGAAAAACTACAGCTAAATGATTAATTTATTTTATAACTAAATCAAGTGTATAATATATTATATAATTAAGTTTAGTGTTTAATTAACTAATCAGATCTAGGGTCAAAAATTTAAATTAACGAAATAGAGGATACTGTAGGAATGTCTAGTTCCTATCCAAAGACTGAGGTCCGCTCAGGCGCTTAAACAAAACGAAGTTTAATGGAAACCTAACAGGTTTAAACAAGTAACTGCAGGAGAACATCGAGTGTAGGTCTATTCAGTTCGGAGGCTCCACGAGGACTGCTGGCTGGTCCTGTGGTTGACGTCATGACATCATCACGTTCTTCCCGCCAGTGGGGGATCACATGATGTACGGCGTGACATCATCGCGTTTACCCGCGCTGTTAAAGTAATCACGCGCTATACAAGTAAACAGTATAAATAAAGATACAGACTCAGGCTGTAGCTAACATGTTGTTAAAGGGAATTATATACAAATGGTCTGAGTCCTTTAGTGGCTCCGCCACATGCGCCCCCCCAGAACTGTCTTTAACAGCAAAAGTGAGACGGCGAGGAGGCCGGACAAGCCTGTCCGAGCGACTTCTGTAACCCTGAAGTGGAAGCTGATGGCCGGTGGTCGAGCTGTCGGGCGGTTGTGGTGGAGCCGGCACGGCGACTGTGGGCGGTCGGCCCCGTTTTGGCGGTTGAGTAATTTCAACTGGGCTGTCCAGGTCTAAGCGCGCCGGCTTCAGCTGGTCAACCGATATGTGGTCCGGTTTACCTCCGATATCGACCGAAAAGGATTTGTCTACCGGCTCTATGACGCGGAAGGGACCAGTGTAAGGAGGCTTGAGCAGGTCCCGGTGAGCGTCGTGGCGGATAAACACGTACTCGGCGCTTTTCAGCTCAATTGGGACGTGGGAGCTCTGTAAGCCGTGATGCGACGTAGGCACTGGAGCGAAACATCTGGCCGCTTCCTGGTGGCTGACGAGTTGCTGGGATGCGGACCGTGGCTCTGTTGGAGACGGGAGGAAATCCCCTGGTACTTGTAGTGGTTGGCCATATACGAGTTCTGCCGAGGAGGATTGTAAATCTTCTTTGGGCGCCGTAAGAAGACCCAAAAGGACCCAGGGAAGTCTGTCCACCCATCCTGCACCTTGAAGGCTGGCCCGCAGAGCGGCTTTGAGGGACCTGTGGAATCGCTCGCACAGGCCGTTCGCCTGTGGATGATAGGCGGTGGTGCAGTGTAGCTTGGTGCCGAGCCCCTGAGCCACAGCGTTCCAGAGCTCAGAGGAAAACTGCGGTCCACGATTGGAAGAGATGTACGCCGGTACGCCGAAACGAGCAACCCAAGAGGAGACGAAAGCTCTGGCCACGTCTGCCAAAGTGGTGGAAACCAAAGGAACTGCCTCTGGCCATCTAGTGGTGCGGTCTACCATTGTGAGGATGTGTGTAAAACCTTGAGAAGGTGGAAGCGGCCCCACGAGATCCACATTCACATGGTCGAATCGATGCTCCGGAACAGCGAAGGTGGCCAATGGAGCTTTTACATGACGCTGTACCTTGGCCTTTTGGCAGACCACGCAGGTGTTGGCCCAATCGCGGGCATCCAGGTGCATACCCCTACAGACGAATTTTGACGACATCAGCCTTTGCGAGGCCCTCATGCCAGGGGGTTACAAATCGTGTATGGCGTCGAACACTTTTTGGCGCCAGGCGACTGGAACTATAGGGCGGGGAACTCCCATGGAGACGTCGCAAAGTAGCGTGATGCCTGCGGCATGGAATATGACGTCGGCCGCTTGGAAGCTAGAGGGGCTGGTCCTGTATGCTTGGACCTCCGGGTCCGAGGCTTGATCTGCAGCCATGAGAGTATAGGCGATTCCGAGTTGAACTGCGTGCACAGTCGCGCGGGAGAGACAATCCGCCACCAGGTTGTCTTTGCCGGACAAATGCTGAATGTCCGTGGTGAATTCTGAAATGAACGTCAGGTGACGTTGTTGCCGAGCTGACCACGGTTCGGCGGTCTTGGCCATAGCATACATTAGTGGCTTATGGTCCACATAAGCCGTGAACAGACGTCCCTCTAGTAAGAACCGGAAATGGCGGATGGCTAGAAAAAGGGCCAGCAACTCCCGGTCGAAAGTGCTGTACTTTCTTTCGTTTCGCCGTAGTTGACAGCTGAAAAACGCAAGCAGTTGCCACGTCCCATTCACCCACGGTTCCTGCACTGCACCGATTGCGTAGTCCGACGCGTCGGTGGTAAGGGCAATGGTGGCACCTGGAAGCGGGTGTGCCAGCATGGTTGCGTTGGCCAAGGCGCCTTTGGTGTCGACGAACGCCAGGTCCATCTCGGCCGTCCAGCTGATCGGGTCCTTACCAGGCTTGGCCTCGAGGGCCTCGTACAAGGGCTGCATAAGCAGAGCCGCCTTAGAGACGAAACGGTGATAGAAATTTACCATCCCGAGGAACTCCTGTAGGGCCTTGACGGTCTGCGGGCGCGGGAAAGATGTAACCGCCTCAACCTTCGTCTGTAAGGGAATTGCGCCATCTGATGTAATGCAGTGGCCCAAGAAAACAATCCGCTGCAGGCCGAACTGGCACTTGGCCGGGTTGATAATCAAACCGTGTTGACTGAGGCATGTGAAGAGGGTACGCAAATGGCAGAAGTGCTCCTCTTTGCTAGGGCTGGCGATGAGGATGTCGTCAAGGTAGACGAAAAGGAAATTTAGGTCCCAAAGCACGGTGTCCAGTAAGCGCTGGAAAGCCTGTGCAGAGTTCTTTAAGCCAAATGGCATTCACAGAAATTCGAACAATCCGAATGGGGTGATGACTGCGGTTTTCGGGACGTCTTGCGGGTGCACGGGGACCTGGTGGTAACCGCGGACGAGGTCAACTTTCGAAAAAAAAAGTATTTCCTGCCAAGTGGGCCGAGAAATCTTGGATATGCGGGATCGGGTACCGATCAGGAGTAGTGGCGTCATTCCCTGGTAGTCGCCGCATGGCCGCCATCCGCCGCCGGGTTTCGGAACAATGTGGAGAGGCGAAGACCAGGGACTATTCGACCGGCGAATAATCCCCAGCCGCTCCATCATGTCGAACTCCGCTTTCGCAGCCGCGAGCTTGCCGGGTTCGAGTCGTCGAGCCCGTGCATAAACCGGGGGGCCGGTGGTGGTGATGTGATGTTCCACACCTTGTTTAGTAGCCGAGGAGGAGAATGTGGGCCTGGTCAGATCTGGGAACTCTCCGAGGAGCCGAGTGAAGTCGTCTGGAGGTGGGAACGCACAGAAGACAGTGCGCGGCACGGCGTTACCGCGGTGGCATGGGATAGAGTGGAACGTGGCCGCATTGATCAACCGGCGGTGCCTGACATCGAGCAGGAGGCCGTTGGCGCACAAAAAATCCGCCCCAAGGATGGCCTGCGTGAATTTGGCCGTGATGAATTCCCAGTGGAAACGCTGACCACCGAAACACACCTGGATCCGCTGCCTTCCAAAGGTCCGAACGGTCGCGCCATTAACTGCCGCGAGGGCGGGGCCGTGGCCCCCAGCTAGTATATCGAGATTTGACGCAGGTAGGATGCTACACTGCGCTCCGGTGTCGCAAAGGAAACGTCGACCAGATAGGGAGCCGGTGATGAAGAGAAGATTCCCTGAGTCTCCGATGGCCATTGCAGCCGTGGGGCGCTCATTCGCCAGGGTGTCTGTAGATGTTTTTTTTTGTGCGAAATGCTGCAGGGAGGGCGGCAGCACCTTGATTTCGCGCCAAAACGGGCGTGGTAAAAGCACAACCCCGCTGATTGAGGAGCTGGAGCAGCATCTGTGGGGGATGGGCGCCTCGTGGCCACACAGCGCTGTTGTGTCACCACAAAGATCTTGTCGGCTTCGGCAGCAAGCTCCGCGCAGTCTGTGACTTCGGACCTGGCTAGGGCAGCCTGAACTTGCTCCGGGAGTAGGCTGAGGAATAGCTCCCTGAAGAGGAAGCATTCCGGCTCGGACCCGAGGAGCGTGAGCATCTGGCTCATGAGCTCAGACGGCTTGGAGTCCCCGAGGCCGGGCATGGCGAGCAGCCGGCGGGCGTGCTCCGACTTCGTGAGCCCGAAGACCTGCAGCAACCGCGCCTTTAAGGTATCATACTTGCGATCTGTAGGCGGACTACCGAGTAGTCTGACGATCCGCGAGGCTGTGGCGCTGTCGAGGGCGGAGACCACGTAATAATAACGGGTCTGATCCGCAATGATGTCCCTGATGGCGAACTGGGCATCAGCCTGGATGAACCACGCGGCTGGTTGTTGCTCCCAGAACTGCGGTAGCTTCAAGGTAATGGCGTTCGTTTCCATGTTGATTATCTTCTGCGAAAACCGTTCGCAAAAGTCGGGGTCACCAATGTAGGAATGTCTAGTTCCTATCCAAAGACTGAGGTTCACTCAGGCGCTTAAGAACATAAGAAATAGGAGCAGGAGTAGGCCAATCGACCCCTCGAGCCGGCTCCACCATTCAATAAGATCATGGCTGATCTGATCCTAACCTCAAATCTTCTATCACTCTCCATCCCACCCGAACCCATGTGATCTCCCGGGAGAGGCGAAAAACCAGATAAAAGACCCAATGGCCAATTTGGGAGAAAAAAATCTGGGAAATTCCTCTCCGACCCATCTAGGCGATCGAAATTCTTCCAGGAGATCACTCTGTCCCTATATTTTCTACAGTACTTACCTTCTGTAAAGGCGATCTCCACCCCAGCCAGGAACAGGAATAAACCATCTCCTGAAATCTAACACAGAATTAGAACACAGTAGGAGCAGAACCAGGCTACACGGCCCCTGGGCCCACTCCACTACCCACAGGGCCATGACCATTCCGAACCTAGACTCATGTCCAATTTCCTGCCCGCTGCCCGTAACCCTTAATTCCCTTTACTTCCAGGAAACTATCTATTTCTGTTTTAAATTTATTTAATGATGTAGCTTCCACAGCTTTCTGGGGCAGCAAATTCCACAAACCTACCACCCTCTGAGTGAAGAAGTTTCTCCTCATCTCAGTTTTGAAAGAGCAGCCCCTTATTTTAAGATTATGCCCCCTAGTTCTAGTTTCACCCATCATTGGGAACATCCTCACCGCATCCACCCGATCAAGCCCCTTCACAATCTTATATGTTTCAATAAGATTGCCTCTCATTCTTCTGAACTCCAATGAGTAGAGTCCCAATCTACTCAACCTCTCCTCATATGACCACCCCCTCATCCCCGGGATTAACCGAGTGAACCTTCTTTGTACTGACTCGAGAGCAAGTATGTCTTTTCTTAAGTATGGACACCAAAACTGTATGCAGTATTCCAGGTGCGGTCTCACCAATACCTTGTACAACTGCAGCAATACCTCCCTGTTTTTATATTCCATCCCCCTAGCAATAAAAGCCAACATTCCATTGGCCTTCTTGATCACTTGCTGCACCTGCATACTAACTTTTTGAGTTTTGTGCACCAGGACCCCCAGATCCCTTTGTACTACAGTACTTTCCACTTTCTTGCCATTAAGATAATAACTTGCTCTATGATTTTTCCTGCCAAAGTGCATAACCTCACACTTTCCAGTATTGTATTCCATCTGCCAAATCTCTGCCCACTTACTTAGCCTGTCTATGTCCCTTTGCAGGTTTTTTATGTCCTCCTCACTCACTACTTTCCGTCCCATCTTTGTATCATCTGCAGACTTTGATATGTTACACTCGGTCCCCTCCTCCAAATCGTTAATATAGATTGTAAAGAGTTGGGGACCCAGCACTGACCCCTGCGGAACACCACTAGTTACTGGTTGCCAATCTGAGAACGAACCATTTATCCCAACTCTCTGCTTTCTGTTAGAGAGCCAATCCTCCACCCACGCCAGAATATTACCCCCAATCCCGTGATTTTTTATCTTGAGCAATAATCTTTTGTGTGGCACCTTGTCAAATGCCTTTTGGAAGTCTAAATACACTACGTCCACTGGTTCCCCTTTATCCACCCTGTATGTTACTTCCTCAAAAAACTCAAGCAAATTTGTCAAACATGACTTCCCCTTCATGAAACCATGCTGAGTTTGTCGTATCAAATTATGTTTATCCAGATGTGGAAGCTACATCATTAAATAAATTTAAAACAAAACAAAGTTTAATGGAAACTAACAGGCTTAAACAAGTAACTGCAGGAGAACATCGAGTGTAGGTCTATTTAGTTCGGAGGCTCCACGAGGACTGCTGGCTGGTCCCGTGGCATCACGTTCTTCCCGCCAGTGGGGGATCACATGATGTACGGCGTGACGTCATCGCGTTTACCCGCGCTGTTAAAGTAATCACGCTCTATACAAGTAAACAGTATAAATAAAGATACAAACTCAGGCTGTAGCTAACATGTTGTTAAAGGGAATTATATACAAACGGTCTGAGTCCTTTAGTGGCTCCGCCACAATACTAACATTAAAGGGTTCCAAATTTTCATTCAATTAAAATCCAACATATATAAACAATAAATAAGAGTTAAGTAAATAATAAAATAGATGAGCTAATAAACAAATAAGTAAGGAGCAGAGCAGAGTACAAGAGCAGCAATTGGAGTTTAAAAAGGAGCCCCTAATGTTAATTTAATTTTAATTAAATAAATAAAGCAAGGTTATATAGGGATGGCAGTGCAGGTGGTGTGCCTCAACTGCAGCACATGGGAGTTCCGGACAACCACATCTGCAGTAAGTGTCTGCAACTTAAGTAATTTCAGTTCAGAGTTGTTGAGCTGCAGTCCGAGATGCAGACATTGCTGGGCATCACAGAGGGGAGAAAGTTACATAGACACTTTGATCCAGGAGGCAATCACACCCCTGAGGTTAGGTAGTGGTACAGGAGTGGTTAATGGTCAGAGACGGGAGGGTGCTACTGCGACTCAGGCAGTTAAGGGGACCCCAGGTGCAGTGCTGGAGGAGCCTCGGCCCTTGCCCTTATCCAACAGGTATGAGGTTCTTGCTGCCTGCGTGGATGAGGGCAAAGTCTGCAAGGCGAATGAGAAAAATGACCACAGCACCGTGGTACAGGAGGCCATTCAAGTAGGAGTGAAAAGGAATGTGGTAGTTGTAGGCTTCAGTATAGTCAGTGATACTGTTCTCTACAACTGCGACCGGGCGTTCCGAACGTTGTGTTGCCTGCCTGGTGCTAGGGTTAAGGACATCTCCTCATGGCTGGAGAAGTGTGGGGGGGGGGGGGGTGGTGGCGGGGGAGGATTCAGTTGTCGTGGTCCATGTAGGAACCAACGACATGGGTAGAACTAGGAATGGGGTTCTGCTGAGAGAGTTTGAGGAGACAGGGTCGAAATTAAAATGCAGCACCCCACAGGTAATAATCTCTGGAATGTTACCTAAGCCACGTGCAAATTGGCATAGGGACAAACAAATGCGTAGCTGAAAGAGTGCTGTGGGAGGTACAGAGTTTCGCTTCATGGAGCACTGGCACTAGTACTGGGGAGAGAGGGAGCTGTTCCGCTGGGACGTGCTTCATGTAAACCGGGCTGAGACCAGTGCCCTGGTGAATCAAATAACTAGGGCGGTAGATAGGGCTTTAAACTAATGAAGGGAGGGGTGGGGTGAGAGGATTCAGGAACGAGTAAATTCAAAAGCAATAAGAGAAATATCAAGGCTGTAGAGCAGAATAGCGATTTGGGTAAAAATAAGCAGTGGGTCAGGAAGGGACAGAGAGCTTAACAAAGATAATAGGGCATTAGAGAATAAGGTGACAGAGAAAACTAGAAAAAAAGTTAAAGGTAAAGGCATTATATCGGTATGTGTGAAGCAATTGCAACAAAATAGATAAATTAATAGCACAGATAGAAATAAATGGTTTTGATCTAATAGCCGTTACGGAGACGTGGGGGCCGATTTTGCCAGCCCTGGGGAGGCGGGTTTGGAGGCGGGACTGCCGGGAAAATGGCAGAATCTGGGGGCGGGTGCCCATCCCGCCCCCAACCCGCCTCCGTGACATCTTCCCAGGAGGTGAGTACCCGACCCGCACCAGGTCCCGTCGCCTGGCGGTGGGAAGGGGATTACAGCCAGTTAACTGCTTGTTAACAGGTAGTTAACAGGCAGTTAAGAGGATTGTCCCCATTTTTTCAACACAGGTGTGGGCTTCCCGACGCCGAGAAACCCCGCCAGCGTCAGCGAGGTGAGCAGTGGGTCTACGGGGGTGAGAGGGGTCCAAAAGTGCGCTGTGGAGGTGAGTGATGGGTGCAAGTGTGGAGAGGTAAGTATGTGAGGTGAGTGAAAAGTGTTAGGAAAAATGTATTGACCTTTGTTTCTTCCTGCAGGCTTCAATCGTTGGGGATCCGGAGGCTCCGGCATCTCCACGGCAGAGATGACAGAATGGCTGCTGCATTCTCCGATGCAACAGCCATCTGATTTCTGTTCAGGAAATAGGTTTGGTGAGCCTCGAGTACAAGAACTCACCAAACAACAGAGAATGTCAGTGTTTTGACAGCTTCTCAAAGCTGTCAAACGATGACAATTCATCTGTCAAAAATCTTTGACAGATGAAATGTCATACGCTGACATTCTCTGTCACCGGCTTTCCCTTAATTGGCCTGCTAAGCCCACTGGGCGGGCTTAACAAGGTCAATCAAGGGAAAATAGCGTGGGTTGGCCAGACGTCGATTGAGGCGGGACTAAAACCCGACAAGCAGCAGTCCCACCTCCAACACGCCCCCATTGGCAAAATCACCCCCGTGGTTGCAGAGTGACTAAGGTTGGGGACTAAAAATTCCAAGATACTTGACTTTTAGAGGACATAGGTAAAATGGAAAAGGAGAGGTTGGGTGGGGTGGGGGGGTGGGTTAGCCCTGATAATAAAGGATAGGATAAAGACAGTATAGAGAAAGGATCTTAACTCGGAAAATCAAGATGTAGAATCAGTTTGGGTGGAGCTAAGAAACAAGGGACAGAAAATACTGGTGGGAGTAGCTTATTGGCCCCCCAAACAGTAGTTCTATTGTCAGACAGTGTATAAATCAGGAATTACAGGTGCATGTAATATAGTAATCATGGGAGACTTTAATCTTCATATAGACTGGGCAAACCAAATTTGCAGTAATACTGTGGAGGACAAGTTCATGGAATGTATTCAAGTTAGTTTTCTAGATCAGTATGTAGAGGAACCAACTAGGGAACAGGCTATTTTAGATCTAGTATTGCGCAATGAAAAGGGGTTAATTAATAAGCTTGTAGTAAAGGAGCCTCTGGGGAAGAGTGATCATAATATGATAGAATTTTATATTGCGTTTGAGAGTGATTTAGTTAAGCCCGAAACTTGGGTCTTAACTCTGAACAAAGCAAACTACGTAGGTATGAGGGGCGAGTTGGCTAAGGTAGTTTGGGAAACTACACTAAAAGATATGATAGTAAATAAGCAATGACAAACATTTAAAGAATTAATTCATAATTCGCAATGAATTTACATTCCTCTAATGAATAAAAGCTCCACAGGATTAGTAGTCCAATTGTGGCTAACAAGGGAAGTTAAATATAGTATTAGATTAAAGGATGAGGCTTATAATGTAGCCAAAAAGAGTACTACAGCTGAATTTGAGATGATTTTAGAATTAAGCAAAGGATGACCAAGAAATTGATAAAGAAATAGAAAAGAGAATATGAGAGTAAACTAGCAAGAGACATAAACCAAATTGTAAAAGTTTCTATAGATATGTAAAAAGGAAGAGATTAACAAAAGTAAACGTGGGTCCCTTAGAAGCAGAGACAGGAGAAATTATAATGGGGAATAAGGAAATGGCAGAGACATTAACCGAATACTTTGTATCTGTCTTCACGGTAGAAGACACAAATAACATTCCGGAAATAGTGGAGAACCAAGGGTCTAGCGAGAATGAGAAATTTAAAGCAATTAGTATTAGTAAAGAAATTGTACTGGAGAGATTAATGGGACTAAAAGTCAACAAATCCCCATGACCTGTTGGCCTACATCCCAGGGTTTTAAAAGAGGTAACTACAGAGATAGTGGATGCATTGGTTTTGATCTTCCAGAATTCCTTAGATTCTAGAATGGTCCCCATGCATTGAAAGGTAGCAAACGTAACCCTGCCATTCAAGAAAGGAGGGAGAGAGAAGACAGGGAACTATAGACCAGTTAGCTTGACCTCAGTAGTAGGGGAAATGCTAAAACTTATTATTAGGAACATGGTAACAGGGCACTTAGAAAATCATAATTTGATTGGGCAGTCAACACAGATTTATGAAAGGGAAATTTTATTTGACAAATCTATTGAGTTTTTTTGAGGTTGTAACGAGCAGGGTGCATAAGGGGTAACCAGTGGATGTAATGTATTTTGATTTTCAAAAAGTTTTCGATAAGGTGTCATGCGAGAGGTTATTACACAAAATTAGGGCTCATGGGTTTGGGAGGTAATATATTAGCATGGATTGAGGATTGCTCAACGGACAGAAAACAGAAAGTAGGAATAAACGGGTCATTTTCAGGTTGGCAGGCTGTAACTAGTGGGGTATCGCGAGGATCAGTGCTTGGGCCTCAGCTATTTACAATCTATATCAAAGACTTAGCAAAAGTAGAAAAGCAGAATATTTTTTAAATGGTGAGAGACTGGGAAATGTTCTTATTCAGAGGGACCTGGGTGTCCTTGTACACGAATCACAGATTCCAGGTACAGTAAGCAATTAGGAAAGCAAATGGTATGTTAGTCTTTATTACAAAGGGATTGGAGTATAGAATAAAGAGGTCTTACTACAATTATATAGGGCTTTGGTGAGACCACACCTGGAGTACTATGTACAGTTTTGTTCTCCTTACCTAAGGAAGGATATACTTGTTTTAGAGGGGGTGCAACAAATGTTCACTAGACTGATTCCTGGGATGAGGGGATTGTCCTATTAGGAGAGATTGAGTAGACTAGGCCTATAGTCCCTAGAGTTTAGAAGAATGAGAGGTGATCCCATTGAAACATAAAATTCTTGAAGGGCTTGACAGGGTAGATTCTGGGAGGATGTTTCCCCTGACTAGGGAGTCTCGAACTAGGGGTCATAGTCTCAGTATAAGGGGTTGGCCATTTAGGACTGAGAGGAAGAGAAATTTCTTCACTCAAAGGATTGTGAATCGTTGGAATTCTCTACCCCAGAGAACTGTGGATGCCCAGTCATCTATCTATATATATAAACGGATACTTCTGTCTGTCTGTCCTTCTGTCTGTCTGTCTGTCTTCACGTGTGCATCTGTCCGGCTATGCGCTCGAAAGTTATACGGCGTACCTACGCGCGCGTTACCTCCGAAGAAAGCTTACGCTTCCGGGACGCTGGTAAGCGTATTTACTTTTCGGTCGGACGAAAATTGTTCGCGCCTTATGCAAAAAACCTTCAAAATTAAACTCATTATCTGCTAGCATTGATTGACTGACGTCAAGGTTCGACCAATCCTGTGCCGTCACGATTGACCAATCCTACAGTACAGTCCCCTGATGGTTGGCCAATCGGTGTGTGTGTGTGTGTGTGGGCGGGACTAATCATTTTCATCTCGGGGATCTGGCAGCCATTGTTTCAGTGCTGCCATGACTTCAGCTTCCAGCTCAAACTACTTTGAAAGTTAGTATCTCTTTTAAAAATAACATAAGATTTACCAAAAATGTTTTATAAGTACTTTCACTTTCATCTTTCAAGGTATTAAGTGTGTGTGCGGGCGGGACTAATCGTTTTCATCTCAGTGATCTGCCAGCCATTCTTTCACTGCTTGCAGCTCAAACTACTCTCCTTATCCAGCTTTGAAAAAGTTAGTTTCTCTTTTAAAAATAACATAAGATTTACCAAAAACGTTTTATAAGTACTTTCACTTTCATCTTTCAAGGTATTAAAAGGTAGAAATGTTGCCCGGCAGCACATTCACAAAGGGACACAGACAGAGCCCTAAAGCCTGGGACTCGATTTAAAATGTTGCCCGGCACCACATTCACAAAGGGACACAGACAGGGCCCCAAAGCCTGGCACTCGATTTAAACCTCCCGCCCCAAAACAGCCCTGGCAAAGCCGGGCTCCCCCAGCTAGTTAAGTATATTCAAGACAGAGATCAATAGATTTTTGGGTACTCAGAGAATCAAGGGATATGGGGATAGGGCGGGAGGGTGGAGTTGAGGTAGAAGATCAGCAATGATCTTATTAAATGGTGGAGCAGGCTCAAAGGGCCGAATGGCCTACTCCTGCTCCTAATTCTTATGTTCTTATAATGCCAATAGCTAAAAGTGCATTACATTAATTACAAAAGTTTCCCTTGATGTACAAAGTAAGCAACAAATGCCGAGCAATCATCTCCGAAGACTGTTATGCAGTTTCTTTCTACCATTCCAAGAAGGTACTACAAGGGGATTATTGGCTTCTGGCTAATCTCCACAATAGATAAGTCTGCCCTTTATTTGGATTCTTTCTGGCACTTTCGCTCTGAATCCTGGATTAGAAGTTGCCTCGAACAGGAATTGCTGCTCACAAACTCGAGCTGCATCCCTCACCACCCTTCTGTGTATAACCTTAATGAAGGTTCTAAAGTTCGTAGGAATATGCAAGAAAAGAAACAGCATGTATGTCTAGCTTTAATTTTATCAAAAGCAGGGACAGTTCATTGGAGCACTCATTAACATTATACTGTTCTAATTCCTCCAACCAACTGCTTCACAGTTTAGAGGGAAGAATTTCACCTACAGAATTTAATTTAGGAACTTGCATTCATTTCAGTGGGCAAGTTTAATCCCACAACAATTTAAATGCTCTTCCTCTACACCTAAAACAATTTTACATGTATTTACTTACAGATAGGACTCTCCTCTAAAATTAGCACAATAGGCAGATTATAATAATCAATTTAAGTCTTACTTCATCAACAGCTCAAATTCCCAAACTGGAAATATTTAAAAGTAACAGAGTTAAAATCAAGCCAGGATTTTGAAATGTGTTGGTGAGGGGAAGAGTCTATAAGAGCTCCAGCAGTTATAAGAACATAAGAACATAAGAAATAGGAGCAGGAGTAGGCCAATCGGCCCCTCGAGCCTGCTCCACCATTCAATAAGATCATGGCTGATCTGATCCTAACCTCAAATCTTCTATCACTCTGCATCCACCCGAACCCATGTGATCTCCCGGGAGAGGCGAAAAACCAGATAAAGACCCAATGGCCAATTTGGGAGAAAAAAATCTGGGAAATTCCTCTCCGACCCATCTAGGCGATCGAAATTCTTCCAGGAGATCACTCTGTCCCTATATTTTCTACAGTACTTACCTTCTGTAAAGGCGATCTCCACCCCAGCCAGGAACAGGAATAAAACCATCTCCTGAAATCTAACAGAATTAGAACACAGTAGGAGCAGAACAAGGCTACACGGCCCCTGGGCCCTCTCCACTACCCACAGGGCCATGACCATTCCGAACCCAGACTCATGTCCAATTTCCTGCCCGCTCCCCGTAACCCTTTATTCCCTTTACTTCTAGGAAACTATCTATTTCTGTTTTAAATTTATTTAATGATGTAGCTTCCACAGCTTTCTGGGGCAGCAAATTCCACAAACCTACCACCCTCTGAGTGAAGAAGTTTCTCCTCATCTCAGTTTTGAATGAGCAGCCCCTTATTTTAAGATTATGCCCCCTAGTTCTAGTTTCACCCATCATTGGGAACATCCTCACCGCATCCACCCGATCAAGCCCCTTCACAATCTTATATGTTTCAATAAGATCGCCTCTCATTCTTCTGAACTCCAATGAGTAGAGTCCCAATCTACTCAACCTCTCCTCATATGACCACCCCCTCATCCCCGGGATTAACCGAGTGAACCTTCTTTGTACTGACTCGAGAGCAAGTATGTCTTTTCTTAAGTATGGACACCAAAACTGTATGCAGTATTCCAGGTGCGGCCTCACCAATACCTTGTACAACTGCAGCAATACCTCCCTGTTTTTATATTCCAACCCCCTAGCAATAAAAGCCAACATTCCATTGGCCTTCTTGATCACTTGCTGCACCTGCATACTAACTTTTTGAGTTTCGTGCACCAGGACCCCCAGATCCCTTTGTACTACAGTACTTTCCAGTTTCTTGCCATTAAGATAATAACTTGCTCTATGATTTTTCCTGCCAAAGTGCATAACTTCACACTTTCCAGTATTGTATTCCATCTGCCAAATCTCTGCCCACTTACTTAGCCTGTCTATGTCCCTTTGCAGGTTTTTTATGTCCTCCTCACTCACTACTTTCCGTCCCATCTTTGTATCATCTGCAAACTTTGATATGTTACACTCGGTCCCCTCCTCCAAATCGTTAATATAGATTGTAAAGAGTTGGGGACCCAGCACTGACCCCTGCGGAACACCACTAGTTACTGGTTGCCAATCTGAGAACGAACCATTTATCCCAACTCTCTGCCTTCTGTTAGATAGCCAATCCTCCACCCATGCCAGAATATTACCCCCAATCCCGTGATTTTTTATCTTGAGCAATAATCTTTTGTGTGGCACCTTGTCAAATGCCTTTTGGAAGTCTAAATACACTACGTCCACTGGTTCCCCTTTATCCACCCTGTATGTTACTTCCTCAAAAAACTCAAGCAAATTTGTTAAACATGACTTCCCCTTCATGAAACCATGCTGAGTTTGCCCTATTAAATTGTGTTTATCCAAATGTCCCGTTACTGTCTCCTTAATAATGGACTCTAACATTTTACCAACCACAGATGTTAGGCTAACAGGTCTATAGTTTCCAGCCTTCTGCCTACTACCCTTTTTAAATAATGGTGTTACATTAGCAGTTTTCCAATCTGCCGGGACCTTTGCTGAGTCCAGTGAGTTTTGGAAAATTATTACCAATGCATCCACAATCCCTACCGCTACTTCCCTCAAGACCCTGGGATGCAAGCCATCAGGTCCAGGGGATTTATCCGCCTTGAGTCCCATTATTTTACCAAGTACCACTTCCTTAGTGATTTTAATTGTATTTAGTTCCTCCCCCCCTCGAGCCCCCTGTTTGTCCAGTGTTGGGATATTCTTAGTGTCCTCTACTGTAAAGACTGATACAAAATAATTGTTCAGTGTTTTTGCCATCTCCATGTTTCCCACCATTAATTTCCCGGTCTCATCCTCTAAGGGACCAACATTTACTTTAGCCACCCTTTTTCTTTTTATATAACTATAGAAACTTTTACTGTCTGTTTTTATATTTTTTGCTAATTTACTTTCATAATCTATCTTCCCTTTCTTAATCAATCTTTTTGTTATTTTTTGCTGTCTTTTAAAGACTTCCCAATCTTCCATCCTCCCACTAGATTTGGCTACCTTATATGCCCGTGTTTTTAGTCGGATACTATCCTTAATTACTTTACTTAGCCACGGATGGCTATCTTTTCTTTTACACCCTTTTTTCCTCAGTGGAATATATTTTTCTTGGAAGTTGTAAAATAACTCCTTAAATGTACACCACTGGTCATGTACCGTCTTACCCTTTAATCTATTTTCCCAGTCCACTCTCATTAATTCCGCTCTCATACCTTCATAGTCTCCTTTATTCAAGCTCAGCACGCTTGTTTGAGATCCAACCTTCTCACCCTCTAATTGAATATGGAACTCAACCATGTTATGGTCACTCATTCCAAGGGGATCCTTTACTAGGACATTTTTAATTAATCCTGTCTCATTACACAGGACCAAATCTAAGGTTGCTTGCCCCCTGGTCGGTTCAGTTACATACTGCTCAAGAAACCCATCCCTAATACACTCAATGAACTCTTCCTCAAGGCTGCTCTGCCCAATTTGATTTGTCCAGTTAATATGATAATTAAAATCCCCCATAATTATAGCTGTTCCCTTATTACAAGCCTCAACTATTTCCTGATTAATACTCCGTCCAACAGAGTTGCAACTGTTCGGAGGCCTATAGACTACACCCACTAGTGTTTTTTTCCCCTTATTATTCCTTACCTCCACCCAAACTGTTTCACTATCCTGCTCCTTTGACCCAATATCATTTCTCTGTATTATAGTGATTCCTTCCTTTATTAACATAGCCACCCCACCTCCTCTCCCTTCCTGCCTGTCCTTCCTGATTGTTAAATAACCTGGTATGTTTAATTCCCAGTCATGGTCACCCTGCAGCCATGTTTCTGTAATGGCCACAAGATCATACCCATATGTCATTATTTGTGCCGTTAACTCATTCATTATGTCATTGTCACATTAACATAATAGTTTCACAATCCTGGATACAGCTTCACAATGCACATTTAATACAGTCAGAAGTTTACTTAAGGCGATGGTGTGAAATGGGCGATATCGGATCGGTCGCCCATTATACTTTATGAAGTCAATGGAAACAAAAATCAGGAGAGGTGTATAACAGGTGGCCATTTGGATATCAGCCATTTAACACTGTCGCCCAAAGGTAAAATTAACCCCAGTAAGTTAGGACAAAGGGAAATCAAGTGGAAGATTTACAGCCAGAGGATAATAGACTTTTAGAATAAATGAATAAGAAAAACAATGGCTGTAAACATTATAAATGGGTTCAAGAGACAATAAGGTGTGTTTCTGGAGAGAGAATTGGGGAGTGAGAAATATGGTGAGAAGTTGAGATTATTCTATCAGAAAGCAACAGGCTTATTGGAGCTACAGGCCTTTTCCTGTTATTAAAATTCTATTCACATTTACAATATATAGTGATCGTGCAATTCTATGAGTATTATTGACAGATAGCATCTAATAAATCTATTATTCATTCTATAAATAATTGTTTCTGAGAGATTAACTTGCTTGTAAATGTTGTACAGTCAATTGTCTTTCATCTTGCTTATAATCAAGCCTTATTTTCTCTTATATCCCTATAAGGGCCTTTTGGAGGACATCAAGCATAATTATCGTGTCCAGTGCAGCTGAGGATCTCTCAATTCTCAGGAGCAAAGCAGGGGAAAAGAAGGGCATGGATTTCTGTAGTTTCACTAAGAGTGGGCAGAGTGCTTGCACCTGCAGCTGGGGGAAGCAAAGGGCAGGCATAGTAATAAGGCAGAAGGAGGACTCCCACCCAATTTTCCATCCCAAAACAAAGAAGATGAGTCACTTTGAAGCGCACCCAACAGAAGTGGGTCCGGCCCTATGCCCCGCCCTGCTTTGATCAGAGGATCGGAGAGTGGCAGGCAACTAAGACTAGATGACGAAAAAAAGTAAGTCCCAATTTTTGTTCAAAGATAGCAGGGCAAAAGTCAGAGTGCCCTAACATCAGCACCCATTGCCACTGCTGCAGCCCTCTGAGGTCTGCAGCGACTGCTGTATTTTTGCTTTTCCAGTCCCAAGACTGGGGCGATGGGCAGGTCTGTGCCTGGGGTGCACTGGACTGTATTTGAGATTTCAGCTCATTTCAGACGGAGTGGTTTTTAGGTGTACTCCACCTGACTAGTGTCCAGGCATGGGAGGAGGGAAGCAGGGAAATTAGCCCCATAACATTTGGGTGAATTAAAAACATTTGATTGACTTTATGGGATTACAGGTCGGAAGTGACTATGAGTGATGTTAGCATACAAATGTTTAAAAGGATCAAATCAAATTCCTCTCTCCGCTATCTAAATAGAGGCATCAACAAATTTAAAATGAACAGGCTGAAGTTTCCACTAAAATAGCAGAGGGCAATTTGATACAAGCGTAGTAAGAAATCATATAATAACATCATTTGCAGTAATTTCCAGGTTTATATATTATGAAAGACAAAAGCATAGCAATTAATGAACTTTAAAAAAGAACAGCAAAGTTAATGTGCTCCACTTCGTCACGTTGAAGCCATATATCTGAGTCAGCTTAGGAACAGCCACTGACTTGTTAGTAATGACTATGTAGGATCATCAGAAAATTTCCCCAGAGTATACAAATCCAGAAAATTAGAATATTATAGTCAGAATGATTGAATTTCAAAGACTTGGATTTGTGTGCAGAGATCGGAACTATATCGTGCTGTAGAAGAGGGGGCATTTTGTGACTGAAATTCAGATTGCTTTGTGTGACGATAGTAGCAGTGATAAGCATCACTAATGCCCTAACAAAACTCAATAATGTCACCAGATGCAATTTAGAAAAGTGGTTGCATTTTTACTCGTGATATTAATCATTTTAGGAAGAAAGCACAACAGGAAATGTAAAGTTAGGAGATAACCAAAACAATGAAATCAGTAGTTGTATAATTATTTCAATGATATATTGATAATTACTGTGAAAAATGACTCTACTTAACAAAAGTAAGATCCAACAAGTCCTAAATAATGGCAATGGGCTCCAGGGAAATAATAACAAAACAGTTTGTTTGGGTTTATGTGCTTTCACTATTAATTTTTCATCAGAAATCCGACAGAAGTGCTTAGGTAACAACTGAACAAATGTGGATTCAATAATCTTGGTCTTTAAAGAACTACACTATGCAGTAAAACTAGACTCCTCAATAACAAATTCCATCCCGAACAAGCAAATATTTAGTCAGTCCATTAATCTAAAAGTTATTAGCCTATCATCAGATCCTACAATTCTCAAAAAGACAAACCTTTAGGAAAAGTAAAAGCAAAGTGAAAGCCGAACACAGAGGGAAAATGTACTCTTTAGGGTGAATTCTCCAACTGCTATTCAACAGAGTGAAGATATTTGAAAGGGAATTTTACTTTGTCACAGTTAATATTTCATGCACAAGTTGCAGACAGATAATTCTGATTAGATTTAATACACAAATTTACTGTGATGAAATATGAGACTGAAATTATTTCCTTTTACCTATATATTTTGAATTCAATCTTTTTTTAAATTCATTTATGGGATGTGGGCATCGCTGGCAATGCCAGCATTTATTGCCCCAGAGAAGGTGGTGCTGAGCCCCCTTCTTGAACCGCTGTAGTCCATGTGGTGAAGGTACTTCCACAGTGCTGATAGGGAGGGTGCTCCAGGATTTTGACCCAGCGACGATGAAGGATCAGCGATATACATCTAAGTCAGGATTGTTTGTGACTTAGAGGGGAACTTGGCGGTGGTGGTGTTCCCATGCGCCTGCTGCCCTTATCCTTCTAGGTGGAAGAGGTCGCGGGTTTGGGAGGTACTGCCAAAGAAGCCTTGGTGAGTTGCTGTAGTGCGTCCTGTAGACACTGCAGCCACGGTACGCCGGTGGTGCAGGGAGTGAATGTTTAAGGTGGTAGATGGGGTGCCAATCAAGCGGGCTGCTTTGTCCTGGATGGTGTCAAGCTTCTTGAATGTTGTTGGAGCTGCACTCATCCAGGCAAGTGGAGAGTATTCCATCACACTCCATACTTATGCCTTGTAGATAGTGGAAAGGCTTTGGGGAGTCAGGAGGTGAGACACTCGCCACAGAATACCTAGCCTCTGACCTGCTCTTGTTGCCACAGTATTTATGTGGCTGGTCCAGTTAAGTTGGTTAATGGTGACCCCCAGGATGTTGATGGTGTGGGGTTTCGGCAATGGTAATGCAATTGAATGTCAAGGGGTGGTGGTTAGACTCTCCCTTGTTGGAGATAGTCATTGCCTGGCACTTCTATGGCGCGAATGTTACCTACCACTTATCAGCCCAAGCCTGAACGTCGTCCAGGTCTTGTTGCATGCGGGCATGAACTGCTTCATTATCTGAGGAGTTGTGAATGGCGCTGAACACTGTGCAGTCATCAGCGAACATCCCCATTTCTGAACTTATGTTGCAGGGAAGGTCATTGATGAAGCAGCTGAAGATGGTTGGGCCGAGGACACTGCCCTGAAGAACTCCTGCAGCGATGTCCTGGGGCTGTGATGATTGACCTTCAATCACCACAACCATCTTCTTTTGTGCAAGTTTTGACTCCTGCCAGTGGAGAGTTTTCCCCCCAATTCCCATTGACTTCAGTTTTACTAGGGCTCCTTCATGCCACACTCGGTCAAATGCTGCCTTGATGTCAAGGACAGTCATTCACTTCACCTCTGGAATTCAGCTCCTTTGTCGATGTTTGGACCAAGGCTGTAATGAGGTCAGGAGCAGTGTGGTCTTGGCGGAACCCAAACTGGGCATCAGTGAGCAGGCAGGTTATTGGTGAGTAAGTGCCGCTTGATAGCACTGTCGATCACACCTTCCTTCACTTTGCTGATGATCGAGAGTAAATTGATGGGGCGATAAGTGGCTGGTTTGGATTTGTCCTGCTTTTTGTGGACAGGACATACCTGGGCAGTTTTCCACATTGTCGAATAGATGCCAGTGTTGTAGCTGTACTGGAACAGCTTGGCTAGAGGCGCGGTTAGTTCTGGAGCACAAGTCTTCAGCACGATAGCCGGGATGTTGTCAGGACCAATAGCCTTTGCTGTATCCAGTGCGCTCTGCCATTTCTTGATATTCACATAGAATGAATCGAATTGTCTGAAGACTGGCTTTTGTGATGGTGGGGACCTCAGGAGGAGGCCGATATGGATCATCCAGTTGGCACTTCTGGCTGAAGATGGTTGCAAATGCTTCAGCCTTTTCTTTTGCACTCATGTGCTGGGCTCCACCATCATTGAGGATGGGGATATTCATGGAGCCTCCTCCTCCCGTTAGTTGTTTAATGGTCCACCATCATTCACGACTGGATGTGGCAGGACTGCAGAGCTTTGATCTGCGCCGTTGATTGTGGGATCGCTTAGCCCTGCCTATACAACATGCCTCTTCCGCTTTTTAGCATGCATGTAGTCCTGTGTTGCAGCTTCCCCAAGTTGGAACCTCATTTTTACGTATGCCTGGTGCTGCTTCTGGCATGCTCTTCGACACGCCTTATTGAACCAGGGTTGGTCCCCTGGCTTGATGGTAATGGTAGAGTGAGGGATATGCCAGGCCATGAGGTTACAGATTATGGTGGAATACAATTCTGCGGCTGCTGATGGCCCACTGCGCCTCATGGATGCCCAGTTTTGAGCTGCTAGATCTGTTCTGAATCTATTCCATTTAGCACGGTGGTAGTGCCACACAACATGATGGATGGTGTCCTCAGTGTGCAGATGGGACATCGTCTCCACAATGGCTGTGCGGTGGTCACTGCTAACAATACTGCGATGGACAGATGCATCTATGACAGGTAGATTGGTGAGGACGAGGTCAAGTAGGTTTTTCCCTCGTGTTGGTTCTCTCTCCACCTGTCGCAGGCCCAGACTGGCAGCTATATCCTTCAGGACTCAGCCAGCTCAGTCAGTAGTGGTGCTACCGAGCCACTCTTGGTGATGGACAGTGAAGTCCTCCACCCAGAGTACATTCTGTGCCCTTGCTACTCTCAGTGCTTCTTCCAAGTGGTGTTCAACATGGAGGAGTACTGATACATCATCTGAGGGAGGATTCCTTGCCCATGCTTGACCTGAAGCCATGAGACTTCATGGGGTCTGGAGTCAACATTGAGGACTCCCAGGGCCACTCCTTCACACCACTGTGCCACCACCCCTGGTGGGTCTGTCCTTCCGGTGGGACAGGGATGGTAATGGAGAAGTTTGGGATATTGGCTGAAAGGTATGATTCTGTGAGTATGACTATATCAGGCTGTTGCTGGACTAGTCTGTGGGACAGCTCCCCAATTTTGGCACAATTCCCCAGATGTTGGTGAGGAGGACTTTGCAGGGTTGACTGGGCTGGGTGTGCCGTTGCCGTGTCCGTATCCGGTGTCTTTCTTATTATTTTGTTTCGTTGCAGTTTGTTACAACTGAGTGGCTTGCTGGGCCATTTCAGTGGACAGTTAAGAGTCAACCACATTGCTGTGGGTCTGGAGTCACATATAGGCCAGACCATGTATGGATGGCAGATTTTCTTCCATCATAGGTTTTTACAACAATCCGAAAGTTTCATGGTTACCATTACTGATAGTAGCTTTTTTATTCCAGATTAATTTAATTAACTGAATTTAAATTCCCCAGCTACAGTGGTGGGATTTGAACTCACGTTTCTGGATCATTAGTCCAGGCCTCTGGATTACTAGCCCAGTAACATTACCACTACGCTACCGTTCTCTTGAAGAATCATTATGAATATAAAGTGCTTACTGTACATTTTTTTACTGCAATGACTACATACCATCCATAATTCATACCCTTGCCCACTGTGGTTATCAATTTTTGATTCTGATTTCTGTACTTTTCTCATCATACACATTGACCCACAGCTATATATATCTTCCATTTCACTGAAGAATGACAATGAAAAAAGTTATTTATGCTTTACTATTGCACTGGCTATGTAATTCCATGTAGTTCTGTTGTCAAATGAAGAGAAAAACTGTCACTTATTTTCTTACCTGGAGGTGATTGCTTTGTAAGATGAACTGTTGTTAGCTTCAGTAAAATTGCAGGTTACAAGTGTAAATTAATCGCTTTTGTCTCTGGTACTATTTGAATATTTAATATAACAAACATTTCATTATTTGAAATCAAGCTGTACACACGTATCTCATTACCTTTTCTCATATATATATGTATAAAATAATATAATTCAATAGATTTTCTGCAGCTGATAGATAATAATGGTTTTCGTTTTGCAGGAATAAGATTTAGGTAAAGTGGTAATTTCTCATTCAATGTAAAATAATACTCCTTCCGTGATATTGTATAATGTTGATCATAATTAAGAAATTTTTGAAATCGTTTTTTCTCCTCTTATACTCAAAGTAGACTTCAAGAAATTGCATTGCATATTAGTTCATAATCAAATGGTCCAGGCAATATTAATACCAGGCTTATGATTAGGTTCCAACCTAAAAGCCCAAAGCTTTAAGTTCAAATAACTGATTAGATAGTTTGCATTATAAATGTTGATTAAAACACATTTCTGATTTAACTTACACAAAGCAAAATAATTACTGGAGACTTCCTTCCAATAAAACTACAACACATTAACTGACTTTATAAGTTAACCGCTCTACACCAATTTCTATCAACAACTTAGCATAATATAAATTGATATCTGTAAGCCACAAGATTTTAAAAGGCCAATGATTTAAGAAAATCTTAAGCAATGAATTTCAAGTTGCTGTGTAGTGATTCACTTTTTCAGAGCGGCAGGATTCCTGAAAGTGCAAGGCCTCATCAGTGTCACCCCTGTTGTGACAAGGCTTTTTTTTTATCAATGCCACTGCATTTATGAGCAGTAAGGGTTTCTGTTCTATAAACATGCCGATTATATGTGACCATCTGAACATGCAGGTAGATAGAGGTGACCTGGAAGCTGCCAAGATTCATTTATTTTATGCCAGTCTACAGTCCCACCCTCGTCTCAAAGCTGTTCATCACAAAATAGATGGGTCTGGGGAGACCAGTGGTACATTTTTTAGCCTTGGCTAATGATACCAGTGCACAGTCCCAGAAGAGCAGCTGAAGACAAATACAATGAGGCACATGCCTGAATAAAGAGCTAAATAGTACAAACTTGTGGACTGCTCAAACAATACCATGGCTGGCTCAGTCCAAGGGGATGCTGCTGTAAAACCCCAAAAAAGGGTCTCTGAAATTATAGTCATGTGCTGCATGCTTCACAATTTTGTTCTCTGCAGAATACCCAGCCTCTGACCTGCTCTTGTAGCCACAGTATTTATGTGGCTGGTCTAATTAAGTTTCTGGTTAATGGTAACCCCCCAGGATGTTGATGGTGGGGGATTCGGCGATGGTAATCCCGTTGAATGTCAAGGGGAAGTGGCTAGACTCTCTCTTTTTAGAGATGGTCATTGCCTGGAACTTCTGTGGTGCGAAATGTTACTCGCCACTTATCAGCCCAAGTCTGAACATCATCCAGGTCTTGCTGCATGCGGGCATAGAATGCTTCATTATCTGAGGAGTTGAGAATGGAACTGAACACTGTGCAATCATCAGCGAACATCCCCACTTTTGATCTTATGATGGAGGGAAGGTCATTGATGAAGCAGCTGAAGATGGCTGGGCCTTGGACACTATTTTGAGGAGCTCCTGCAGCGATATCCTGGGGCTGAGATGATTGGCCTCCAACAACCATTTACACTCACATATAAGGAAACTCAAACATAAACAAAAATCTCCAAAAATGTCATCCAAAAATGTAGGACGGTCGCACAGGATGAGGATCAACATGGTGAAGCTATCCACCAAAATTCTCATCTTCATGTCAACTAATCTCCACAAATAGATTTTTTCTCTGTTCTTTCACATTTCAACCAGTGCATTCTTAACAGCTCCACTCCCGCCACCCCCCCCCACCCCGACACCGCGCCCCCCTCGACCCCCCCCCCACCAGCACTGTGGAATTTAAACAGAAATTCACCCTGGTTCCTACTTCTGATTTACTGATTTAAAATCTCCTCTCCCTTTATCTACATTGCTTGACTGTCTCCAATTTTGAATCAGCAGCAAGAGTCTGGATTGAAACTGGGAGGAAAAAAAAATCACATTTAAATATCAAAGCATTGGAAGAGCTGAACAGAGAAACAGCTGACAGTAGCACTTGATGGGATTCACAGTCCTTGGAGTAATTGCTTTTCTAAGGGGGAAAGCTGAGAGAGGTAGGAACACCCCTCCATTTTCAACTCCAAACTGGGACCAATATTTCTAGTCTTATACATGAGTATATACAAGAAGTGCTAATGTTGGGTGCAGTTGTGTACTGTGCTGCTGTGCGACCCACCAAGGATAACCGGTTCTTGCACCAACATCTGTGAAGAGAGCAGAAATACATTTATTAGTAGATTAGCACACATCTCCAATTCACTATTGCTTTTGAAAGTAATGAACCTCAAAACTATTGTCCTCAGTATGAACGCATAGAAATGCTGTTTACTCTTGTGCCGATCAGAAGATAATACACAGGTGAATTTCCGCAGGGATTCTCCCATTCAGCAGCCGTCACTTTGCAGGAAGAGCCGCGGAAACCCAGTAAAATTATGCAAAGAGCATTTGTGCAGTTTTTCTGAGGTTTCCCTGGCTCTTCAGCATAAATTCACCCGCTATGAATTTTTGTACTTACTAGTTGGTGCACGCCTTCCTCCCACTTCCTCAAGTGGAGTGCCTTCAAAAATTTCCATGTTAATGATCTTTTTTTAAAAAGGTTTCCAGGAGCTTCATTATGTATGAGTCCCATCCAGCGTCACTGTGCACCCACTTTTTGAATGCCCCTTTTTCGTGTAATAGCGATGAGTGGATATCATAGCAGAGCCCATTCAGCAAGACTCTCATAATGCTGTATTAGAGTACCTGTACTGTCATGACATGCACAATGCAAATTCAAAAACTTTTACCTTCATCAGGACATCATTCTTAATTATAAATGTGTCAGTTCAAGACTGCAGTTTCTGATGCCTAGGTTTGGAATTCCTTAAGCTGTCAATTTCAAATCTGTGCTTATAATCCATCTTAAGTTTCATTTCTGCATTACCTTAATGGCTATCTTGAAGTGGTGGTGCTTCTTCCTAACCTGCTTCCAAGTCCTTTTGGTTTCAGCATCAGTGTTGACCTGCTCACATATTTGCAGCCAGACAGCAAACTTGATCTGGTATTGAGAAGGCCATACTGTTTTTCATTGAGCTCATCAAGAAGGATTGTAAGGTCACAGTCAGAAAATTGGGGCCCAAGGTACCACCGCTTCAGCATTCTTATTTTCTCAATGCATAGCTGTATTTACAGATCATTCAGAAGAAATACTGATTAAGTAGCTCGTTAGCTGTTTAAAAAATATGAAATGACCATCATTGTTGGTACACAATGATGGGCCATTTTCTTTTTGTCTGGTAAGATTATCAAATTCACAAGTCATGAATTCGACTGAAGGAAACTCAAATGCATCACTCTCGTGGGCCAAACGTGCTGCGCCTGACCTGATCTGACCCCGTACATTTCCAGATTCAGACTACTTGCTTTAGTCTGACATTTCCCCAATGTAGGAATGTCCCTGCACCCAGAGCAGGGGAGGAAAGTCTACTGCTGCGGTAACATCAGAGCTTGCGCTCAAAACACAGCAGGCAGAAGCCCTCCAGCTGCAACCATCCAGAGTGCTGTAACTGAAAAAAATAAATACATACCTTTTCAGTGCCTCTATCTGGTACTGTGTAATGAGAAAGGGCTAATCAATAATCTTGTGGTAAAGGGGCCTTTAGGGACAAGTGACTATAATATGATTGAATTTTACATTAAGTTTGAGAGTGATGTAGTCCAATCTGAAACTAAGGTCTTCAATCTAAACAGAGGAAACTACAAGGGTATGAGGGACAAGTTGGCCATGGTAGATTGGGAGACTACACTAAAAGGTATGAAGGTGGACATACAATGGCTAACATTCAAGGAAACAATGCATAATTTGCAACAAACAGATATTCCTCTAGGGCATAAAAACCCAAAAGGAAAAGTGATCCAACCACGGTTAACAAAAGAAATTAAAGCTAGTATTAAGTCAAAGGAGGAAGCTTATAAAGTTGCCAGAAAAAGCAGCCAGCCTGAGGATTGGGATCTTTTTAGAAATCAGCAAAGGGGGACCAAGAAATTGATAAAGGGAAAATGGAATATGAGCACAAACTAGCAAAAAATATAAAAACGGATTGTAATAGCTTCTATAGGTATGTGAAAAGGAAAAGACTGGTGAAGGTAAATGTAGGTCCTTTACAGTCAGAGATGGGTGAATTTATAATGGGGAATGAGGAAATGGCAGAGAAATTAAATAAATACTTTGTTTCTGTCTTCATGGAGGAAGACACAAAAAACCTCCCAGAAATATAAGAAAACCAAGGGTGTGACGAGAATGAGGAACTTAAAGAAATTATTATTGGTAAAAAAACAGTACTAGCAAATTAATGGGACTAAAAGTCAATAAATCCCAAGGACCGGATGACCTACATACTAGGGTTTTGAAAGACGTGGCCATTGGAATACTGGATGCATTGGTTGTCATCTTCCATAATTCTATAGATTCTGGAATGGTTCCTGCATATTGGAGGATAGCAAATGTAACCCCGCTATTTAAGAAAGGAGGGAGAGAGAAAATGGGGAACTAGACCTGTTAGCCTCACATCAGTAGTTGGGAAAATGCTGGAATCTATTATAAATGATGCAATAACTGGGCACTTAGAAACTAATAGTAAGATTGGGCAGAGTCAACATGGATTTATGAAAGGGAAGTCCTGTTTGACAAACCTATTGGAGTTCTTTGAGGATGAAACTAGTGGAGTAGACAAAAGGGGAACCGGTAGATGTGGTGTGTTTGGATTTTCAGAAGGCTTTCGATAAGGTCCCACACAAGAGGTTGGTAAACAAAATTAGGGCACATGGAATTGGGGGTAATATACTAGCATGGATTGAGAATTGGTCAACAGACAGAAAACAAAGAGTAGGGATAAACGGGTATTTTTCAGGATGGCAGGCTGTGACTAGTGGGGTACCGCAAGGCTCGGTGCTTGGGCCCCAGCTATTCACAATCCATATCAATGATTTGGATGAGGGGACTAAATGTAACATTTCCAAATTTGCTGATGACACAAAGCTAGGTGGCGGTGTCAGTTGCGAAGAGGATGTGAAGAGGCTTCAAGGGGATCTCGACAGGCTCAGTGAGTGGGCGAGAACATGGCAGATGGAATATAATGTGGATAAATGTGAAGTTATCCACTTTGGTAGAAAAAACAGAAAGGCAGAGTATTTCCTAAATGGTGAAAGATTGGGGAATGCAAATGCTCAAAGGGACCTGGCTGTCCTTGTACATGAGTCACTGAAAGTGAATGTGCAGGTGCAGCAAGCCATTAGGAAGGCAAATGGTATGCTGGCCTTCATTACAAGAGGATTTGAGTACAAGAGTAAAGAAGTCTTACTCCAATTATATAGGGCCTTGGTGAGACCACACCTGGAGTACTGTGTATAATTTTGGTCTCCTTACCTAAGGAAGGATATACTTGTCATAGAGGGAGTGCAACAAAGGTTCACTAGATTGATTCCTGGGATAGCGGGACTGTCATATGAGAAGAGATTGAGTAAACTAGGCCTGTTTTCTCTTGAATTCAGAAGAATGAGAGGGGATCTCATTGAAGCATACAAAATTATTACAGGGTGGATGCTGGGAGAATGTTTCCCTTAGCTGGGGAGTCTAGAACCAGGGGCCACAGCCTCAGGATAAACGGTAGGCCATTCAGGACTGAGATGAGAAGAAATTTCTTCACACAGATGGTGGTGAATCTTTGGAATTCTCTACCCCAGAGGGCTGTGGAGGCTCAGTCATTGGGTATATTCAAAAACAGAAGTCGATAGATTTCTGACTCGTCAGGGCATCAAGGGATATGGCGATAAGGCCGGTGAATGGAACTGAGGCAGAAGATCAGCCATGATCTCATTGAATGGCGGAGCAGGCTCGAAGGGCACAATGACCTACGCCTGCTCCTATTTCTTATGTTCTTATATGCTTGCTGCATGCTCCAATCTGAGGCGGATTGGCCCATTGGCCCAAAGTGTCACTGCTTTGGTTGGGGTCTCTGTCAAAGTGGAGACCCAAGAAATTGAGGTGGGCCACATGATGACAGCATACCCTCCACATTACCATTTCATTTAAATTCCTGCACCTGCTCTACACACTAGGGCTCTACCTTCAGAGAAACCTTCAGAGGTAACCATGCATACATAAAGGGGACAGAGACCCAATGTCACAGGCTCCTCTTCTTTTCCTCCACCTAGGAAATAAATGTACCCTGAGCACAAAGCAAAATAAGCATCAGCCTGTAGGTTAATGGGTGAACTTTGTAAAATAGAAAAAGATACTATATAGATTAATATTTTACAATTACAATAAATCAGCAATAAAATTACTAACACTCCAAAAATAGGACCTCAGCTATCTCAGTTTTGGCAGGTTGTAATGAAGTTCTTAAAACATCAGGGAGTATGTAAAGTATAACTGTACAGTATACATGAAAATTCAAAGGCTAAAGAGGGAAAGAATGTGAATCTTTATAGTAGTCAAAAGGGGTCTAAATCACAGATAAACACAGATGACATGTATGCAAAGCAAGATCTGAATTTTAATACTCTTATATCCTCATCAATGTGTCCATCAAAATCAAGACTTGCCAATAAAAGTTTGAATTAGTTTTGTTTCAGTCATCTACTGCCATTAATCTTCCAGCAAACTTGTCAGATATTGTACACATAAAGGAATAAGAATCAATTTTTACTGTGAGCCATGAAACTGCAATAAAAGCTTCAATTTTTAAGATATGTGATTGTATTAGACATTGGGTTTATGCACTCTTAAGTTGGTGTATGGCCTGTGTCACTAACTTGTCAATAACCCTGAGGTATGAAGAAAAGCCAGTTATTCTACCCCCTCACTACATTGAGCTTAATTTCAGACTGCTTTAGTCCCATTCACAAGTCTTCTCTGAAAGAAGCACAGAAGTTAAATTCTTTCCAAAGCTGGAAGTTTGTGACAAGTGCCATAACACTAGATACCAGTTTTAGACCAATAACTGCTTAGAGAAGCATGAAATTCATGGTGTTACGGTACACTCCAGAGAAGCAGAGTTCATCCAAATGTCAATTAAATTGTAATATTAGAGAACAGCAAATGCAAGTTTTCAACTAATGTTTAAAAGGTTAAAAATGAAGAGGCTGGAATTCCAATAGCCGAGCTCTGCCAGTGGAAGTGTGGTAGAGCAGGGTCCATGTCTACTAACTCCGAGGGATGCTGCCCCATCCCAAATTACAAGGATGGGATAATTAGTATGTCCAGGGTGGATGCGTCATGCATCATTCCCCTGACAGAAGCCTGGAATATCAGGAACGGCCTAACAGAAAAAGAGTTGCACAACCTTTCAGCTCCCAAAGAAGCTACTGTTACTTCTATTATTTTAGGCCATTGGAGGGCCCATATTAGAACTTACACCTGCCCTTGGCAGGTCTGGGTTCTATTCATCTATTGGGTGCCATACTGGGCAGAACTTCCTGGTGAAGCCTGGAAACTCACCTATGCATGGCGACTTGACATGAGGGAAGGGAGCTAGCTGAAGATCCTCCCACTTACACCCACCAAAATTTCTTGGCCTCCTCTCCATGGGACAGAATCTCGGCGGAACCAATCTTCTGCCCCCATCACCATCCCATACTCAAGCAGTTATGCCAGAGATGGGCCCAGGTCCCAGGTCCCAAGTGGAATTTCCAGGCCCAAAGTTTAAAAAGCTACTGGGTGGTCAAACCAACTACCTAGATCATTGTTAAAGTTTACTTTGCATTGGTCATAGCTGGTGCAGCGCAAAAGGAACATGAGACACTACCTCAAGTAGGTTCCTTCCTAAAATCAAATGCAGTATGCAGCTAGTTCAGCAAATTTACTCACAAATTATATCGTATAAAAATTATGCACAATAGCTTTGCGGGGAATTTAAAATGCTACAGTTTTTCACAAATAGATTGTAACTAGTTTGATAACTTACAAATAACAAATCTACAGGCAAAAATATCATATTTTCTAATCCATCAAAACATAGGTTTTGGTCAAGAAACCATTTGCAAAAAGAAAAAACTTTAATTTATCTAGTTTGATAGTTTCTGCTCACAAGTAGAGTGCTTACAGGTGACTCAAAATGTCCACTCGGTAAAACTCATCACAAATAAAAAAAAATGATATTCTCTAAAACAAAAACAAAATATTGCGGATGCTGGAGATCTGAAATCTGTGTTTTTCTCTACAGATGTTGTCTGACTTGCTGAGTGTTTCCAGCATTTTCTGTTTTTATTTTAAATTATATTCTCAGTATTTTCAGCAATTAATCATAGATATTTTTCATTTACATGTAAATACTTTTTTTTTTTAAGTGTTTATTTTTTTCCTCACTGCACACATATATATCCCGTGGATATAAAATTAGCATGCTGAAGACACAGGAAACATATTACATTGGAAAAAAAATAGGTGACAGCTAATAACTGGAATGTAACTTCATATTTTAAGCCTGAAAACATTCAAAGAGTAGGAACTTCCGATACAAACAAGAATCACGCAAAACATTCAGAACCATAATAAAGCTTGTCAAACAGATCAACTAATATTCGGTATACTCTCCAGGTTCTATTAAATTTCCTTTATAGGGAGAAGACTTACATGTGGAAAGTAACTTCATGACCAGTTCCCCACCAATACAAATCTCAGTTCCCTGTACAAATTACATAGGCGGAAAATGAGTTAAATAAAAGCAACTGGAGTGGAGGTATAGAGTGCAGTTAGCAGAACAAGGAAAACAGCAATTCTTCAAAGAAAACTCTTATCTGTTCATTTGTTCTCTAACAAGGGTAAACAGACAGTAGTATAGAAAAGATGCAGGCCAAAACCCCCCCACAGAATTCTACAACCACATTCCATCTCATCCACTCAGGATAAAAGACCAGTCTGCTAAAATGCAGCATAGAAAACCACACTTCGAGGAGTTGCAGGAGGTGATACAATATTGAATTAACATCGAAGAGAAATGCCCTAATGACTACCAAAGGCCCTAAATAAGACCACACTTCTCTGACTAGCAGATATCATAAACATACAGGATAGTTAGGGTAGAGAAAGAGCCAATGTACTTTTCCTATCGCCAATTCAATTTGTCAATGGGACCTTAAACTGACATCCTGTGGGAGAAATAGAGCTCTGATGAGCCACATGTGACTAAACCGGGTGAATCTGAAGGGTGGATCTGAAGAATGGCTCAGAAGGAGGCACAGTGCTAAACAAGATTAAAATCCCAGCCTGCCCAAGTATCTCCTACTCAAGAGGCTTCATTGTGGGCAAATGCAGCCAATGCCTTTAAGGAAAACATTTGCTATGGAGAGCTCATCTAACTTAATGAAGCACAACAGTGCAAAAAGTACAATTACTGGTAATATGCAACTTAATAATAATAATAAAATTAATGAAGGAACAATGATATACGCCCAAGTCAGGATGGTGTGTGAATGGGAGGGGAATTTGGAGCTGATGGTGTTCTCAAGATCTTGCTGCTCCTGTTCTTCTTGATGGTAGAAGTCATGGGGTGAGGAGGTGCTGTCGAAGTAGGCATGGTGAGTAGTTATATTGCATCCTGTAGATAGTACACAGTGCAGCCATAGAATGCCGGTGTTTGTGGTGGTCGATGCTGAGTCTAGTGGTAGGCCGCAGATGAAACGGACTGCTCATCCTGGATGGTGTTGAGCTTTTTGAGTGTTGTTGCAGCTGCACTGTTCCAGATGAGTGGTGAGCATTTTATCACACTCCTGACTTAAGCCTTATTGAAAACTTACCATCAACTCAAACTGCAATCTCCCTTTAAGTAGCTTACTTAAGTTGTCTGAGTCCCAGGACTGCCAATGCACCCATCTTATATGGGGAGGGTGTACACTATTGGCAGAGCTACACTGGAAATTGCAAGGCTTGGTGTGGGACCTAATTTGTATAGTGCTCTGCGCCTCATTGGTGGGTTTCCTCTCAGATGCGTGATCCAAATTTGAAGGGGTATCCCTTTTCTCCTACAAGCCAGCACGTGCAATCGATAGCTCCCTGTACCTGTGGGAAGCCAGCCAGAGAGGCAAATCCGACTGCCCGCTCATTCTGGCTATTGTTGCAACAGGGGAAGTTGACATAAGTTAACACTCTGGCAAACAACCCATCCGTGACCTGTCTTATACATTTATGTGCAGCCAACTGAGACACTTCAGATGTCTCCAGTTGTTTCATATGACGGGAAAAACTTATAATGGGATGTCTAGTTTGGCTCTCCATTTGATGGCCTCCTGAGGTGCCGAGTGGAGAAATGAGGTGCTCCCCTCAACAGATCTTAGTGGGCAGGTTGATATGATGTGTTCCATGGTCTGAGACTCATGGCCACAGTCACACTTCAGGTCGTCCCTCATCTTCCACTTGTGGAGCGAGTGGCTGCATCGTCCATGCCCTGTGCGGATTAGGTTGCAATGTCTCCAGTGGTGCTCTGGAAGGAGCCGGAGGCAAAGAAAATAAATTGAGGGCAGTGGTGACTTTCACTGTGACGGGGAATGCATAGTCACCAGGGAGCAGCTCTTCTTGAAGGTGGCTGCAGATGGATGCAACCGCCTGCCGTGTCAATCTGAGCCTACGGAAGCACTGCTCTTCAGACAGATCAAGGAAGCTTGTGAAGCAGTCTCCAACAGACAGGTCTTCCCAAAGCTAAGTTAACTGAACATTACATAGGCAGCTTTAGCTTGCTCATGGCCATGCAATTTTACTGATTTACATGTCTGCAATGCAACATGCATCGTAATGAGCACTCTATGGAGCATGAGTAGCTTAGCACTGCTAGAAGGCAGTCCCTTCTAGCAGTGTTAAGCAGCCATTCAAACACCATATTCTATCCAACACCAAAAATGCTTACTTTCACAGTCTTTGGGCTAGAAATTCAGCAGGTTAGCATCTCCCATTAGCATCTCCGGGGGGGGGCAATAATGGGGCGCTAACTATTTACCGCCCAGGCACGGCGAGAATATCACCTCCCGCTAAATTCAGCAGGAGGTTTGCAGCGGCGGTATGGCATCGTGTCCCATCTCTGTCTGGAGATCGTGACATCATCGGCGTGCGCATCGCCCCCGTAGCGCCCTGGACGCAAACTTCAGTTTCGCCCCCTGCAGCATCGCCGGGCGACAACACCGGCAGCTGCAGGAGGCGTTCATCAGGAGGCCGGGTGCTGCGGGGGCGATACTTAAAGTTGAGGTGGCCGAGGCAGGAAAAAAAATACTAAAATGCATGTTCTCTTTTTTTTTTGCTTTATCCCCCAGTGCTCGATCAGCCCAGCACTCTGCTGCAGTGCATCAGGCTGATCGGGCTGGATCGCGGCTGCCGTCGGGGACCAGGTAAGTTTTCCCCTTGCAGAGCCTGCAGCGATGGCCCTTCCCTTTAAGGGAGGGAAGGAGCCTTCCAACGTGGCAGCGCTGCACGGCCCATTGTGCGGCGCTGCACACCTGCCGCCCCACGTGCTGCCTGTTGCGCTCCAGGAAGGAAGTGGAGCACTTGATTTAGCGTGCCACTTCCTTCTTGGAGCGCAAACCCCGAATTTTTTTAAGAGTTGAAAGACATTAGCGCCCATCGCTAACTTTTTCAACTTTTAAAAGTTAGCACCCCAAACAGGGCTATAATGAATTTCTCCCCCTTTGTCCCTTACTTCATCCCAGTCACTGTTTTGAAACGTTTATCCATGTGTCTGTTACCTCCAGGTTCAACCGCTCCAATGTCCTCATTGCTGACCTCTGAACTTCCACCCTACACAAACTTAAACTTGCCCAAAACGCTACAGCATCTTTTCCCACATTAAGTCCCATTCACTCATCACTCTGTCCTTGATGACCTCCACTGGTATTCTGTCCTCTAAATTACAATTCTTCTATGGTCTCACACCACCCTATTTCTGCAACCTTCTCCAATCCTATGTCTCAGCCTGTGCCTTTCAGTTATCCAATTTTGGGTTCCTGTCAATGCTACCTCTCTCTACTCCACCACTGATAGCAGAATCTTCAGCCACCTTGATCCTGTACTCAGAACTCTTTATCTGAAATCCTCCAGTTTGCTACTTTGCTTTCCACCTTTAAAAGCCTCTTTAAAACCTATCTTTTTAACCTCCTTTCAGTGATCGCTCCAAATTCTTCTTCCTTTGTCTTTTGTGGTTCTCCTCTGTAAAGCACCTTTGTCTTTTGTGGTTCTCCTCTGTAAAGCACCTTGTGATACTTACTATGTTAAAGACACTATATTTGTTACAATTCTAACACAGTACATCACATAATTATTCAGAACTTTCAGCATCCCAAAAGATAATTGGATCTGTGCCACAATAATTGGCTCAATTACTGTTTCTGCTCCAGCATTAAAGATTTACCCCATGTTAAACACATGACAAACTATGTGAAAGCAACTTAATGCAAAATTGCCAGTTTCTGCATTGCAATACGTTAACACTAACCAGATAGAAAATAACCCCCAAAAGGCTAATTAGTAATCTTAATTGCCAACAACTCTGGCATTTCAGTAGACATGGTCATTACTTTTAGAATAAGTAAGACAAACAGAAAATTCTGGGAACAAATAAAGGCTGATGTTACTATAATTCCTATTCTTATTGACATGCAATAAACACCTGAATAAAAGTGACAGTCACAGTAATCATGAAGCTTGCCTGAGTGTTAATACGGATCCTGCAGTGCTGCTAGAGCATTTCAAATGGAATTGCTACATTGTGACCAGGGCAAAGATTCTGTGTAAGAAACATCCTTGCCCAGAGATGTCATAAATAGGATTTGAGCAATTAGGAGATTTACAAGACTGGAAACAAAACAGGATGAGTAGTGATTTTTTTCAGTTTAAATATTGTTGCTTTTTAGGTCTGTGTCATTAGTATAGGATGATGATATAGTTTAAATTGGTGGGGACAGGGATAAGTTAATTGGGATGCTATTAAATGACTAAAGCTGCTGCTTGCTGGTCAGTGAGGGACATACTGAGCCCCTGTCATCAAGCTGGAGAATCATCCAGTTACTAACTGACATTACCTTGACCAGCCAGCATTATAGACCTTCCGTTCAACTACATAAAGCATGGTGTGGAGATGCCGGTGTTGGACTGGGGTGGACAAATGTAAGAAGTCACACAACACCAGGTTATAGTCCAACAGTTTTATTTGAAATCACAAGCTTTCGGAGCACTGCTCCTTCGTCAGGTGAAGTGGAGAGATGCATAAAGACACAGCTTATATAGTCAGAGAATAATGCCAGATGGTTACAGGTAATCTTTCTAACTGCCATTTATCACACCTCGGCAGAGAGATAATCACAGCAATCAAAGGTGTGAATGGTGTCCAAACAGGTTAGTCAGGAAAACATTACCTCAAAGAACAATGAGGTGGGGTCACAAGGGGTCAAATGTTGCAGATGCTGGGGTCTGTATGAAAAACAAAAAACAAACAAAAAAACATTTTTTTTGCTGGAAATCACAGCAGGTCCGGCCACATCTGTGTACACCTGCTGTGATTTCCAGCAAAAATGCATCTCTCCACTTCACCTGACGAAGGAGCAGCGCTCTGAAAGCTTGTGATTTCAAATAAAACTGTTGGACTATAACCTGGTGTTGTGTGACTTCTTACATACATAAAGCATAACAAAGGACAAGTATACATTAGCTCCTTGAAGAACAGCACAGTTAAAATAAACAGTAAAACTCCACAAAAACAATCTAAAGACAGGGCACAGACTAAGTAGGTATAGTATTCCAAATAAATCAGGTAGAGAAAGCTAGCCCTCAGAGCTATAGGCTTCATCTAGCTAGACACATAAGTACATACATGCCAATCTAAATAATAGAAAAAGCTTTAAAATAGCTGACCAGGCCCCAAATACTTGCGACTGAAGAACAACTCTGTTTATGTAAGAACAAGTCATTATACCGATTGTGGCTTAAACTGTAGCTACATCCAACATTCTTTGACTTGCATTGCAGGAAAAAAATGTAAGATGTGAAAGCCTGACACGGGAAATGTCTGACCTGCTGAGTGTTTCCAGCATTTTCTGTTTTTATTTCAGATTTCCAGCATCCAGCAGTATTTTGCTTTTGATTTAAGAGGAAATGCAGATGTTGAAGGAACAAAATTTCATGGGGAGTCTAGAAACATGCTCCCCTAATAAATTCTGAACTTTTACATTCAAAATTATGCTTTCAGGTAATTTTAATCACTTTCATACTTCACGATTGAAAAATAGAAAAGGAAAAATGGACATTTACTAGACCATCCCTTCCCCAAGGGTTACTTCAGCAGTCACTTTCCCACATCTAACCTGCCTGCACATCAGTTCACAGAGGCTCTCTATCCTCTCCAGACCCAGTTCAGAGAGCCAATTTGCCACCTTTTTACAGAGGCTGCAGGGTAGATTTATCTCTATGGGTGCCAGACAGGCACAGCACATCGAGGAGCACCATACCAGAACGGAAACAACTGCCAATGTTTTTCCTAAATGGCCGGGGTGAGCTCTGAGCACGCACGTTCTTCTGACTGGACCCTGCACCTAAAAATTGAGTTAAAAATTTAAGGGCAACTGCAGGTCTAAAAAGAGAGCCCTGCAGCTGTACTCCAGAACTCTACGATCGGTGGTTTCTGGCTACCGCTGGAGATCAGCAGCCAGAACGCCCTGAGTGCACTTTCTGAGTGCACCATCAGGGTATTCTATAAATGATGTTCCACTCTAAAATCACATTGAGTATATATAGCCCCCAGTTCTACTTTGTCAATTTAGAATTCATTAAAAAATGAATAGATTATTAAGAGTGCTTCAAATACTGTAAACCCCACTTAATTAAAATTTAAGCTGAACAACGAGTATTTTGCTTCATTTCTTATGCTAACTGAATTCTGTGCCTATGTGTGCTGCATCAAATTACTTGTTGTTTACAACATTAGATCTTTGCTGTGTATATTTTACCCTACATAGATTCAAGTGGGAGAAAAGTTCACAAACTGCACCACAGATGCATTTTAATGAGAATTTTCACTACAAATTAGCCTTTTGACTGGTATTTACATAATCTTCCCCCTGTTGTCAAAAAACTGCTAACCCTGTATAGTACTGATTTCAACCACAAGGGCCCGAATTTTGCATTGAGAATAACAGTGAGACTAACAGCGCTCACCTTTATTATGGAGTAAATCAGACAGCAACTTGCAGAGTCTGCACATGCGCAGTTAAACGCAGAAATTCAGAAGTTGCTGTCCAATTTGCCCTGCTCCTCCACAAGCTGCGCTACACTGGTACCTCGCCAGAAACTTGGCATTAAAATCCACGCAAGAGCGTGAAGTTGCGGTACTTGCCCACTAGTTACCCACTTTTCCTACATTATGATAGTGACTACACTTCAAAAGTACTTCGTTGGCTGGAAGACGCATTGGGACATCCCAATGTCGTGAAAGGCACTATATTAATGCAAGTTTTTCTTTCTTTAAAACACGCCAGAAAAAGTTCGGGCTGGTGTATTCAGGTGTAAATGAGTTTTTAACGGAGTGATAGGTCATAATTACTGTCAAACAACCTCTCTGACACTGAAAATTTAATTTCCCAAGTGTTGAGTACCATTCCTTCAGAATTTAATTAGTGTTGGAGATTTGTTTTTAAATTAAAATTATTTTTTTTTAATTTTTCTGTCTCTTGTATCTCTCTTAATCCCACCTTTCTTTTGCTTCTTGTACATAATTTAAATCTAATTTCTACTTCCTGGTTTATACTTCCTGGTTTAAACTCTGATTGGTTGAAGAGCCACGCTGTTGCTTGTCCGGCTCACACACACCACAGATGCCCTGTAGAGGGCGCCATGCTGGATCAGATGCCAGATTACAGTAAGTTGTCGCTGAAAAGTCAGTGGAGTGAACGGCAAGCGCTGTTCCTTCGCCGCTGATCGTAAAATCCGGGCCGTTAACATCTATCACTAATTGTAAAGTAGTTCACCAATATACTTATCATTAATTCTAGTTACCATACGAAAGAAGTAGATTAATGCTAGTGGTTGCTTTCCAACATCTGCAAGGGATATTTCAAACATCCATCGGTTCTCCAAGTCAAAGTGCATTTTATAAGTAACAGTTGTATTGTTTAGGTTAGAAGGTCATAGTATTGGTTTGCTTGTGGCCTCTGAGCAGCAGCAACAAATAAAATGTGATTTATTGCATTACTGGCTCCCTTAAACTTCTGAGTGCCATAAACTACATCCATATTGAGCTAAAGGAGCTTCACAAAATTAAGTTAATTCCTTAAACAGAAAAAGATTACATTTTGTCAAGGTCAGGCAACTGACAATACTAATATCATTACACCTTCTTGTTACTGTCACAGGATCATGTCATTACTCATGCATTTCATCTCTTTGCAGTACTGCCATAGAGAGAAGTGCTATTGAAGATGAATATTCTTTTGCTGAATATATTTTATACACACTCTATTTCAGCATATTTATTTTAGAGAAATTTGTTCAATTTTATTATTAAAATTGTTCATTGGTTACGATACATTATGTTCACAGTATAATTGCACATAGTATTGTGTATTAGTGAGTGCACTTTGCATCTATGCAAAAGGGTTTTGAGTATACACCAATGTGAAAGTGACAGTATAACTGTAGGGTCAGCTCCTGATCTGATTTCAGAGTACACTAAAACCAAGTAACACAAGAACCCCCAAAAGAGGCCATCTCACACCACTCAGGATATGCTCTGGGTGTAGTATAACCCCAGTCCAATGTGAAGTCCATTGCAGCCATTCTGTTGCACCTCTAAAGCACTGCAAATTTTAGTATTGAGTCTTTACAAAGAAAGTGAGAAAGTGGACAGTGCGACCCACTAACAGTTAAAAAAAGCTGACGGGGCTAAGGTCTAGTACTTTTAGTGATGTTGGGAATTGAGGGAATCTGGGTCTTGAAGAGGATGTGGTCCACACATGGTGAAAATATGTACTTAGTCCCTGCCGCAGTGCATTTGTAGATGGTACACACTGCAGCCACGGTACGCCGGTGGTGGAGGGAGTGAATGTTTAAGGTGGTGGAGGGGTGCCAATCATGCAGGCTGCTTTGTCCTGGATGGTGTCGAGCTTTGAGTGTTGTTGCAGCTGCACCCATCCAGGCAAGTGGAGAGTATTCCATCACACTCCTTACTTGTGCCTTGTAGATAGTAGAAAGGCTTTGGGGAGTGAGGAAGTGAGACACTCGCCACAGAATATCTAGCCTCTGACCTGCTCTTGTTGCCGCAATATTTATGTGGCTGGCCCAGTTAAGTTTCTGGTAAATGGTGACCCCGGGATGTTGATGGTGGGGGATTCGGCACAATAGTGGCATTGAATGTCAACGGGCAGTGGTTAGACTCTCGCTTGTTGGAGACTCATTGCCTGGCACTTCTGTGGCGCGAATGTTAACTGCCACTTATCAGCCCAAGACTGAATGTCGTCCAGGTCTTGTTGCATGTGGGCATGGACTGCTTCATTATCTGAGGAGTTGTGAATGGCATTGAACACTGTGCAGTCATCAGTGAACATCCCCATTTCTGACCTTGTGTTGGAGGGAAGGTCATTGATGAAGCAGCTGAAGATGGTTGGGCCTAGGACACTGCCCTGAGGAACTCCTGCAGCGATGTCCTGGGGCTGTGATGATTGACGTTCAATCACCACAACCATCTTCCTTTATGCTAGGTCTAACTCCAGCCAGTGGAGCATTTTCCCCCTGATTCCCATTGACTTCTGTTTTACCAGAGCTCCTTCATGCCGCACTCGGTCAAATGCTGCCTTGATGTCAAGGGAAGTCACTCTCACTTCTCCTCTGGAATTCAGCTCCTTTGTCTATGTTTAGACCAAGGCTGTAATGAGGTCGGCAGCCGAGTGGTCTTGGCAGAACCCAAACTGTGCATCAGTGAGCAGGTTATTGGTGAGTAAGTGCCGCTTGATAGCACTGTCGATCACACCTTCCATCACATTGCTGATGATTGAGAGTAGATTGATGGGGCAGTAATTGGCCAGATTGGATTTGTCCTGCTTTTTGTGGACAGGACATACATGGGCAGTTTTCCATATTGTCGGATAGATGCCAGTGTTGTAGCTGTACTGGAACAGCTTGGCTAGAGGCGTGGCCACAAGTCTTCAGCACGATAGTCGGGATGTTGTCGGGGCCCATAGCCTTTGCTGTATCCAGTGCGCTCAGCCGTTTCTTGATATCACGTGGAGTGAATCGAATTGGCTGAAGACTGGTGTCTTGTTTTGCACTCTTTGTACAAAAATAATAAATTGCAGGACAACGGAGTATTACAGTTTAACTCTTTATTGAAGCATTAGGTCTGCGATCTTACTCATAACAGTACAGTGGGGAAAAGATGGCGTTAGGACCCCTAGCCTGGGTCTTCAAAACAACAGTAGCCCTTACAGATGCCTGCAGGCCAATGACAACTCAGCATGTGATCACATGTGAATATAATAGCTATTCCTTACAGATGCCTGCGGGCCAATGATAATTTAATATGCAAATGTTACATCCCCTTTCTTTTAAAAGAAAAATGTTATGCATTACTTTTAAACCTTTCTTCTACATAATGTTCTCGGTAGCATAAACATGTAAGTAAATTCGGTACTTAACTAGCACTGAAAACATCTCAATGTTTCAATAACGATGTACAGTTTTTGTTTAGGGCAGCGATCCACCTACACCCTTTGACAGTTCACAAGTCAAGGATAACTCTAGGCTTGACCTCTCGTCCTGACCTTGTGTGGTATGGAACTGAGCATGCTCCTGAAATCGGTCAATAATTCAGGTTCAGGTAAGTATGATGTGTTTTGTGTATTGCTCTGTTCATCACACTCTGTTGAACTGATCCTCTCGTCGGAATGACGGTGTTGTTCCTTGGTGTTCAGGAGGTGCCTGCAATTGCGGCGGTACACCTGTCCTTCTGGGGTGCAGACGTGATACGATCGCTCAGTGTCAGCTGGCTGGATGACGACTGCTGACTTCCAGTAGTCATGCTCCTGGATTCTGACGGATTCTCCATTGTGCAGCGGCGGCAGTAGTCTAGCTGACCTGTCATAGTATCTCTTTTGGTGTTGCTGTCTCTGTACACGTTTTGCATGCACTTGCTTACAGCTGACGACCTCTGGCTGCAGCTGCTGGTTGGTGCTTGGAAGGATTGAGCGAAGTCTGCAGCTCATCAACAGCTGTGCTGGTGACTTGAAGTTGTCACCGGAGTGTTGCGATACTCAAGGAGACTGATGTAGGGGTCTCTTTTGTCTGCTTTGGCTTTGTCCATGAGTGTTTTTGCAATCTGGACAGTTTTTTCAGCAAGGCCATTACTTTGAGGGTAATGTGGGCTTCATGTGACATGTGTGAAATCCCATGCCTTGGCAAACGACTCGAACTCTTTTGATTTGTATTGGGGGCCATTGTCTGAGACTAAAGTCTCTACCATGCCATGCCTGGCAAAGGCTGCCTTTAGCTTGTGGATCACAGCTGCAGATGTGGTGCTGTGAAGCTTGTCCAGTTCAAAAAATCTGCTGTAGTAATCAACAGTCACTATGTAGTCCTCGTTGGTTCCATGTGAACAGATCCGTTGCCGTGACCTGCCAGGGCCTGTCTGGGATATGCTGAGGTATCATGGGCTCCTTGATATTTGATGGGCGGCATTCTAGACAAATGGAACATTTTCCGACAATGTCCTCAATGTGTTTGCACATTCTGGGCTAAAACATAATGTCACGTGCTCTTTGTTTGCATTTTTCCATGCCCATATGTCCAGCATGAATTTTTGTCAACATCTCTTCTCTGAGACTGGTAGGAATGATGATTTTCTCCCCTTTGAAGATGATTCTGTTGATTTGTGACAGTTCGTCTCTGTGGTTCCAGAATTCAGATATGCTCTGAGGGCATTTCCTCCTTTCCTCAGGCCATCCTTCATGTATGATTTTGCTCAGCAGTGTGAGTTGTGCATCTTTCTCTGTTTCTTTCTGTTCTGAAACACGCTCTCTGGGCAGTGTTCTTTGGTGTATGTCTATTAACTGCGTGCACTGTCTGTTCACGCGAGCTGCTCGTGGCGCTGGTTATGGTTTTCAACTGTGCTTGGGCTATCTCGTGCGATCTAGCTATGTCCATAGCTTTGTCCAGCGTTAGCCCGGACCCAACATTCAAAAGTTTCTCTCTCACTTTAGCTGAATGTATTCCAAACACGATGCGGTCTCTGACCATCTCATCTTTATCTGCATATTCACAGTCTTTTACCAGCAGTTTTAACTCAGTCACGAACTGTTCAAATGACTCACTAGCTCCTTGTACTTTCTCCTGAAACTTGTACCACTTGTACCTAGCGAATATCGTATTTGTCTTGGGCATCACATATGATTCAAAACGGTCAAAATAACTTTTCAGTACCTTTGCTTCATCCGCGGTGAGAGACCATGTGTTAAAAATGTCTCTCCCTTTTTCTCCGATCGACAGGAGTAGGTAGCTGCATCTTTCTTCCTCCCCTTTGCTTTTCAACGGACCCGAGAATATTAACTCCACGTGTTGCTTGAACTTGTGCCATTCTCTATGTAAGTTCAAAGATTCCCAATCGATTCGAGGCAAGGGAGCTCCAACGATGTCCATTTCAAATCCCTGTTCTGACACCATGTCTTGTTATGCACACTTTGTACAAAAATAATAAATTGCAGGACAACGGAGTATTACAGTTTAACTCTTTATTGAAGCATTAGGTCTGTGATCTTACTCATAACAGTGCAGTGGGGAAAAGATGGCATTAGGACCCCTAGCCTGGGTCTTCAAAACAGTAGCAGTCCTTACAGAGGCCTGCAAGCCAATGACAACTCAGCATGTGATCACGTGAATATAATAGGTATTCCTTACAGATGTCTGCGGGCCAATGATAATTCAATATGCAAATGTTACAACTGGCTTCTGTAATGGTGGGGACCTCAGGAGGAGGCCGATATGAATCATCCAGTCGGCACTTCTGGCTGAAGATGGTTGCAAAGGCTTCAGCCTTGTCTTTTGCACTCATGTGCTGGGCTCCACCATCATTGAGGATGGGGATATTCATGGAGCCTTTTCCTCCCGTTAGTTGTTTAATGGTCCACCACCATTCACGACTGGATGTGGCAGGACTGCAGAGCTTTGATCTGATCCGTTGATTGTGGGACCGCTTAGCTCTGTCTATAGCATGCTGCTTCTGCTTTTTAGCATGCATATAGTCCTGTGTTGCAGCTTCCCAGGTTGGCACCTCATTTTTTGGTATGCCTGGTGCTGCTCCTGGCTTGCTCTTCTACACTTCTTATTGAACCAGGGTTGGTCCCCTGGCTTGGTGGTAATGGTAGAGTGAGGGACGTGCCTGGCCATGAGATTGCAGATTGTGGTGGAATACAATTCTGCTGCTGCTGATGGCCCACAGCACCTCATGGATGCCCAATATTGAGCTGCTAGATCTGTTCTGAATCTATCCCATTTAGCACGGTGGTAGTGCCACACAACATGATGGAGGGTGTCCTCAGTGTGAAGATGGGACTTCATCTCCACAATGACTGTGCGGTGGTCACTCTTACCAATACTGTCATGGACAGATGCATCTGTGACAGGTAGATTGGTGAGGATGAGGTCAAGTAGGTTTTTTCCTCGTGTTGGTTCTCTCAACACCTGTCGCAGGCCCAGACTGGCGGCTATGTCCTTCAGGACTCGGCCAGCTCGGTCAGTAGTGGTGCTACCGAGCCACTCTTGGTGATGGACATTGAAGTCCCCCACCCAGTGTACATTCTGTGCCCTTGCTACTCTCAGTACTTCTTCCAAGTGGTGTTCAACATGGCGGAGCACTAATTCATCAGCTGAGGGAGGGCGGTAGGTGGTAATCAGCAGGAGGTTACCTTGCCCATGCTTGACCTGAAGCCATGAGCCTTCATGGGGTCCGGAGTCAATGTTGAGGACTCCCAGGGCCACTCCTTCCCGACTGTATACCACTGGGCCGCCACCCCGGTGGGTCTGTCCTGCCGGTTGGGCAGAACATACCCAGGGATGGTGATGGATGAGCACTGTGGACAATGGTGCATGGAGATGCCTCTGGATACAGAGACGGCAGCAGTTTTGTTTGGCCAGTATCGTCCAGACCAACAAAAGCTTAGTTCACTCTTATTGAATATATGTGAAAAATTGCAAAGATTTTTTACTTTTACTGCTAGAAAGGAGAGAATTTTAAGGTTGGAGCTGGGGAAAGTAAGAGCCCTTGGGGTTAATTCTCCTGCCGGTACTAGACGATGCACGCAAAGTTCCTGGCCAAGGCCATTGCCCAAAGTAAGTTGCCAGTGCACCCATGCTCCCTTATTGTGCCAAGTGCCAGAAAGCAGTACATGTGCGTGGCTACAGGTCTGAGAGCCCTGCAGCTGCACACCTGGCCAATGGCATCAGGGCCTTCTGACTATTGTTGCAAAGCAGAGGCCTGAAGATCATCTGAAGAGGGTTGGGGGGCGGGGGGATGAAAGTTGGAAAATAAATACGTTCCCTTCTTTTCTCTCTGGGGCTGGCCCCAGGACTCTCACAAACTCAGTAGACTGCAGGGGTCCTAACGCTAGTCCCAATGCGTAGCTGTTGTGTATGTACCTTTAAGAGAATAACTGGTCTCAGACTGCAGTACCGGCAGTGACCACCCCTGTATAAAAGGCGCTAGAGAGCCTCTGTTGTTTAGTTTCGTTATTGACTTCCACCAGTAAAGATCTGTTTGTTTTCTCTCCTGCCAGTCCGTGTCTCAATCATTCACGGACTTAACACTGGCGACGAGTAAGAAACGAACTTACCTGCAACTCGGCAGCAGCTCCGACGACGTTGTTGAAGGTCGGAACCAGAAGAAAAAAAAGAGTCCATTGAAACTCGAGAAACGGGCGTCGACCGTCAATCATCGGGTTCAAAACTTGGAGAGATTGTCCAGAGCCAGGCTGGGTTCCTCGGTCCGTGGTTTCCCAGCTAATCGGGCTGGTGGCAGGTAGTGCTCTGATCCTTCCTGGGCTGCGGCGGGCTGAAGCTCGATCGGGTGGCCTTTCAACGGGGCCGGGCAGCGAGTCGGGAAGCAAAGAGAGAGAGAGAGAGAGGGTGGAGCACACAGGGCGCGGCCGGTGTTTCGAAGCCGGGCAGCGTTCGGACCTAAGAAGAGGGAGGGAAGTGTCCCAGAGGGTCCGCTCCACGAGGGGAAAATAATAAAAGAAAAAGAATCAATATTTAACGCGCAGGAAACCGTGGAAAGCAGCGCTAACAACAGCGGGGAAGAAGACAAAGCGCGGGAGGCGCCATTTTAGATTTGCAAGATGCCGAAGACTGGCTGTATCACTGCTTTTGATAATACATGAGAGGACCGGACCACGTATGTGGAAAGAGTCGAGATATATTTTGAGGCAAACGAAATAGCGGAGGGGAAAAATGCATCGATATTGCTAAACTTAATGGGCGCTAGAACGTACGGCCTATTGTGGGATCTGATTACTCCAGCCAAACCGAAGGCGAAGAGTTTTAACGAAATTGTTGCTGTTCTACAGGAACACTTAAACCCTGCACCGCTGTTGATAGCAGAAAGATTTAAATTCCACAGGAGAACTCAGCACAAAGATGAGAGCAATGCTGAGTATCTTACGGAACTACGCAAGCTATCAAAGCACTGCCAGTTCGGAGCAGGACTGGCAGATACCCTACGGGACAAATTTGTCTGTGGACTCCTGAGTGAAGGAACACAGAAGAAGTTACTCGCAGAAAAAGAGCTGACGCTAGATAAGGCTTTCAGCGTGGCAGTATTGTATGAAGCAGCAGCCAGGGGAGCTGCAGAAATTCAACAAAAACCACAGGAATACGGCACCCACGAAATGACACGGGGATTTGCAAAATGTTATCGCTGCGGCAGAACTAACCATGACCAGAAGGACTGCTGGTCCAAAGACAAAATATGCAGACAATGCGGGAAGATTGGACACATTGCACGAGTTTGTAGGTCTGGGAAGAAGACCAGCGACAACAAAAAGGCTACTAAGCAACCGTACAAGAAAGTACAAAAGATGACGGACAGTAGTTCCGAAGACCAGATGAGCGATAGTGAATCTGAGAACAGGAGATTAAGCTGTCTCAAACTTCACAATGTAATCGCAAAAGAGGATCACCGAACCATTTGGGTCACCCTCACGATAGCAGGGTCCGAAGTTAAAATGGAATTGGATACAGGATCAGCGCTAACCGTCATGAATCGACGAGACTACGAGCGGCTATTTTCACACATACCCTTGAGAGAGACATCCATCGTCTTGAGGACGTATACAAGGCAAAAAGTATACCCCAGAGGAAAAATAAGGGTGCCTGTCGAATACAATGGCAAGAAAATACGGAAATTGTATCTCTACATACTGCCAAATGGTGGACCACCATTATTGGGACGGGAATGGATCAGGAAGATAAACTTAGATTGGCATTCCATTCATGCAATGACGGTGGACGGTAAAAAAGATGAAGACGTCACTCCTGGACGATTGTCAACAATCTTAGCTAACGCCAAAGAGGTATTTCAACAAGAACTGGGCACGCTTAAAGGCGTAACCGCCTCGATAAAAATAGAAGAGACTGCAGTTCCCAAGTTTTTCAAAGCGAAACCGGTACCATAAGCAATTCGCCCAGCCGTCGAGGCAGAGCTGGAGAATCTGGAGAAGGCGGGCGTGTTGTCTAAGGTCGACTGGAGCGAGTGGGCGACACCCATCGTTCCTGTCATGAAGAAAACGTTAAGCAATAAGGCTGGAGAGCCAAGGAAGATTCGCATCTGTGGGGATTTCAAGGTGACGGTGAACCCTGTCCTTCGCACAGTACAATATCCTCTTCCAAGGATAGAAGACATCTTCGCCTCGCTGTCTGGAGGAAAGCGTTTTACAAAAATTGACCTAGCACAAGCATATTTGCAGATGGAGGTTGAAGAGTCCTCTAGGAAGTATCTCACGATAAACACTCACAAAGGTCTTTACCAGTATCATCGATTGGTATTCGGAGTAGCATCGGCTCCGGCGATATGGCAAAGAGCGATGGAACAAGTCCTGCAAGGGATTCCGGGGACTCAGTGTTACTTGGACGACATCCTTGTGACAGGTGAAGATGACAGTGAACACCGTAACAACCTAGAACAGGTGCTCACTAGACTACGGGAACATGGGCTGCGAGCCAACCGCCCCAAGTGCGAATTTTTTAAGAAACAGATATCGTATTGTGGCCACGTGATTGATGAAGAGGGGATACATAAGTCCCCTGACAAAATTGAAGCGGTTGTTAAGGCCCCAGCGCCTGAAAATGTGTCGCAACTGAGGTCATTCCTCGGGTTGGTGAATTACTATCATAAGTTTTTGCCAAATTTGTCGACAATTCTGCACCCAGTGAACGCCCTGCTACGAACGGGGGTAGCATGGAAATGGAGCGATGATTGTAAGCGTGCTTTTCGGAAGAGTAAGGACTTAATCACTTCAAAGGAAGTATTGGCTCACTACAACCCAGCACTGCCAATCAGGCTGGCTTGTGATGCGTCTCCCTACGGCATTGGGGCGGTACTGTCACGTAAATTCCTTGATGGTTTGGAGAGGCCGATAGCTTTTGCATCACGCTCGTTAACTTCTGCCGAGCGTAACTATGCCCAGATTGACAGAGAGGCCCTCAGCCTAGTGTGGGGGGTGAAGAAGTTCAATCACTACCTGCACGGTCAAAAATTTACTCTACTAACCGATCATCAACCTCTTGTCTCCATTTTCAACCCTCAGAAGGGCGTACCGATAATGACAGCACAACGGCTGCAGAGATGGTCCCTTTTCCTAGGGGCACACCAATATGACATCGAGTACAAAGGAACTAAACAGCATGGAAATGCTGATGGATTGTCACGTCTACCGTTGCCGACGGTGGAAGAAGAAGACCTTGCAGTGGATCCAATGGAGTTATTCCACTCGACCATAGTCGAATGTCTTCCCGTGACAAATGCAAACATAGAAAAGGAAACACGGAATGACCCGACACTATCACGGGTCTGTGATTTAACGGTGAAGGGATGGCCAGCACATGGCGAACCACTGCTGCCAGCATTCTCGCCGAGAAGAGAACAGCTGTCAGTGTGCAGAGGAACCTTGATGTGTGGATCCAGAGTAGTAATTCCACCTAAGTTGACGGATAGAGTGCTCAATGAACTTCATGAGGGTCATCTGGGTGGGGTAAAAATGAAGAGCTTAGCCAGAGCGTTTGTGTGGTGGCCGGGAATCGATAGAGAAATCGAAGAGATGACCAAGAGCTGTGCAGGATGCCAGAAGGTCCAAAACGCCCCACCACAAGCTCCTCTGCATCCATGGGAGTGGCCCTCATCTCCATGGCAAAGGGTGCACATTGATTTTGCTGGTCCCTTCATGGACTCGATGTTTTTAATTGCGGTGGATGCACATTCAAAGTGGCCAGAGGTAATAAAAATGTCCTCAACCACCACGGAAAAAACTATCACAGTTTTACAAACCATATTCGCCAGGAATGGGCTGCCTGAACAGATTTGCTCTGACAATGGACCACAGTTTGTGTCTGAAGAGTTCCGGAGGTTCTTAAAGAACAATGGTGCTGAGCATTACACATCTGCCCCATATCATCCAGCCACTAATGGATTGGCAGAGAGGTTTGTCCAAACATTCAAGAAGGCTATCAAGGCAATGTGTAATGAAGATATACCCTTACAACACAAGGTGGACAACTTCTTGTTTGCCTACCGGAATGCGACACATGCGGTTACCAACCAAACTCCAGCCACGATGTTCTTCAATCGAAGACTACGATGCCGCTTGGATTTGGTTAAGCCAAACGTCCGGAGAGATGTGGAGAACAGGCAGTTTCAGAATATGAATGAAAGGCCGACCAGGAGTTTTAAGATAGGTCAAACAGTTTTGGCCCGGGACTACCGCACTGAGAAATGGCAGCCAGGAACGATTTGTACACGACAAGGACCTCTCATGTATACCGCGGACGTTGGGGAGAGCATTGTAAGACGCCATGCTGACCAGATTCTAGAGTCACTGGAAAACGTCAACTCCACACCACGATCTGATACACCTGGTAATGAAATCGACATTCCAATTGCAGCTACCGCAGAACCAGTAATATTGGAAGCAGATGAACCAAACAACGACATTGATTCCGACTCAACATTGCCAGAAGAACCTGTTACCCCAAAGAGGCGTTATCCAGACAGAATCAGGAAGCCTCCTCAAAGACTGAACTTATAATTGCTTAAACTTAACCACTGTATCTAGTAACAGTAATTGTGATTGTAATTTGTTATCATTTAGTTGTTAAATGAATGTTATGTACTGTTTATCTAAAAGGGGAGGAATTGTTGTGTATGTACCTTTAAGAGAATAACTGGTCTCAGACTGCAGTACCGGCAGTGACCACCCCTGTATAAAAGGCGCTAGAGAGCCTCTGTTGTTTAGTTTCGTTATTGACTTCCACCAGTAAAGATTTGTTTGTTTTCTCTCCGGCTAGTCCGTGTCTCAATCATTCACGGACTTAACAGTAGCTTCTTCAGGCAATCAACTGACCCACATGAGTGGAAAGTGAGGGAAGAGACCGGGAAGGCCTCTGCAGTCTCCACCCTCCCAGGTAACATAAAGGGAACTTTATCCTGACCTTTGCACCTGGGAAATAGGTGTTGCCCAATGGCAAAGGTCAGGAAAATTGCTCCCACCCCACTGCCCACCCTTATGTTTTTATCTATCATGGTCAGCACTGCGGTCCTGAGATTCCGTGTTTGTCTGTGAACCAGGAAGGCAACTGGAGGCCTTGAGAGGCAAATACCTAAGCTGACAAGCCCTCTAAGAGCATAAACATCATTATATAAGGCTTAATAGACTACACTTCTACATGCAATGGCTGAATTAGCAGCTCAGTTGGAATAGGTATGCTTTCAGCATAGAGGTATACTCAGTTCATCCACCTCATTTCTCAAATTCTACAGTTTCCTAAACACAATGTCAAACCCTTTACTTTTGAAGCAACAGGATCACCAAGTTCAGCACTTGAATAATTTGGGGCTTTCTACTTTGTGGACATTGAACTAAATTCCACTAAAGCTAAAAAGAATTGCTGCAGAGTAGAAGAAAGCAATGTTTGCCCTTCATCCTGGATCAGTTCCAAAGCTTAAGGCTGAACATTTTCTGACAATGAACATCAGTGAATGGCAGTTTAGATCGTGGCAACACTTGCCCTAGAGAATAATGAATGAGCGATGAGTTTAGGAAATCACCTGCCTTGGTTTCTGCATAATCTTTTTTTAGCAGTAAAGCAAAATTTAAATTCATTTAATGCAGATCCTTTAAAACTGCAACCTTTTAAAATACTCACTTTTTTTTTGCAGCAGTTTACTGTAGGACATACAATACAGAAAGGACCTAATCTTATAGTAATTTGTAAACTTTAAATAACACATCATCTAACTACAAACTCTCATTTAACTTTTGGTACAAATAAATCAATCAATTTTTCATATGCAATAAGTATTTGCTGTCATATTAAATAATCTGGCTTAGGGTGTTCCTTAATAACCACTTGCCATCACCACATTCAATTATCTCCTTTGTAGTAATTAACAGCAATTACTCGTTCCACTGGTTGGGTAATCTTAATAGTGACACTAGCTCACCATTTGTACCAGAGAGGGCACTTTAATTTTGGACAACTGAGCCAAGAAGGTCTTTTGGGGCAGATAACAGGACTTTTTCCCCACCTGGTGGTTGACCCCCGTCCCTAATCCTGGGATCAGGGGCAGTAGCATACTACGGGTAAATGCTCATACTCTTTACAGCACAGCTAGGGCACTCTCAGTGCGGTGAGGTTGTAGGAGTGAGCAAAGTTGTTTTGGCACCTTGCTGCAATATAAGTGGACCAGCTGTTTTAAACTGGCCAGGTTTTGAATTTCCGGCTTTCCCTGCGGCAATTAATTACTCTGTGATTGATTGCTATAGGGAAACGCCTTCTAATATTGGGAATGGCAAAAGCAGGCCTTATTCCCTCGTCAACCCAACTCCCTAAATCAGTAATTCTTATTAATTAGATCCCATGACAATTCCACTATATTTCTAGGTTGGGCTCCAACCCAAATTGCTTCATTGCCTGCCCGGGTTATGCAAATGTGATGTCCCTAAAAGGTAGGAATTTGGGGGCTCTTGTCTTTAGAGCCACCTTTCTTACATTGATTGAAATCTTTTGAGAATCATTCCCTGCTCATTTAACATGGGAAGGTTCATCAATTTTATTAAGAATTTTCTTCCAGATCTATTTCCTTTCCATTGGATTAAAAACAAATTGTAAAACACAAATCAGCCACCATTTTGAAATTAAGTACTACATTCATGCAACAGGCTTATGTCTAAGTGCTACTACTTTGACCAATGACTCAAAAAGCTAGTTTAAATATTTCACTACTGTACACAGAGATGCCACCCTTAAATTCTGTACAGCAGGTTATGACTGCTGTACCATTGCTTCAAAATACCTGAACACAACAGATTTATAGTAATAGTAAAAAATGAGAAGTAGTTCTAGTCATAACTGAAAGAAGGGGTGGAGAGATATAGTTGGATAATGCCAGCGTACATGTGAAAACTGAATTTTTGCCTGCAGATAATGTCATCAAAGGGTAGCATGTAGTTAAGGAAGAGGAGAAATCTAAGGATAGATTCTTTGGGGAGTTCTGGAAGTGATGATGACTAAAAAGAAGCCATTGGCGGAGGCACCTTGGCTGTGATTGAATAGGTGGGAAGGGAACCATGCATAGATAGTTCCACAGAGCTGGATGCTAGAGATGTTGGATGAAGATGGTGTGATCAACCGTGTCAAACGCTGCAGAAAGGTGGAGGAGGAAGAGTGCACTCCGATCACAGTCACAGTGGACTGTGATTCATCACTTTGGCTAATTAGGCCGTCGGCAGGACCACAGCAAATTGGTCCACCGGCCTCATTAGGATAGTACCAATGAGCTGCGGTGACCATTCGCGGCCCCAGGGTCAGCTCTCTAACAGGTAATGATCAGCCATTTTGGATGCTGGCTGAGGGCCTTGGGCGAGTCCGGAAGGGCGGGGGGCGCAATTGGTGGCCAGCAGCAGCCCACAGTTTTATTGTGGAGCCAATAGGTGCACTCCTGCTCCTCCTTATACCACAATAAGGTAAGTAAATATGAAACTTACCTTTTTGCTGGCAGTCTCCAGTGGTCCCTTTAAGGACCGCTAGTTTGGCTGCAGGGCGCCTGAAGAAAGTGTTTGCACATCCACGGCATATGCTGCAGTCTTTGCAGACTAATTTGGCAAAGGTGCCTGAAACAGGCGCGAGGACCCTGATTTGCACATGCAATCCCTGGTCGTCGACTGAGAAACCCTTCCGGCGCAGAATGAGTGTGCGCGCATTTTACGTAATCCATTTTCTAGGCCATTAAATTGGAAATCCCCTCAACCATAAATCCCTCCGAGGCCTTGTAACATACTATCTCTGCAATGTCCTCCAGCCCTACATCTCCTCCTGAATATTCCATTCTTCCAACTCCAGCCTTCTATGAATCCCCCTTCCTTTTGCCTCACTAATGGTGGAAGAGCTGTAAACTGCTTTGGTCCTAATCTTTGGAAATCCCCCCCAAAATTCTCTTTCCACCTTTAAAAACCTTCTCAAAAATCTATCTCTTTTCCCATGCTTTCGGCCATCCCTGCCTTCCTGGCTTGGAGTTCTTTTTCTTAAGCATATTTGTCAAATGCCTTGGAACATTTCTTCATGTTAAAGGCGCTGCATAAATAAAAGTTGCTGTAATCAACAAGAATTACAATGTTTGTCAAATTTAATTTGCCAGTTAAAATGTAACAATGATAATGCACACTACCAAATTGTGCAGAAGAAATACAGCTTTTACAGTAATTTGGTGTTAAATTGGGAGCACTGTTGAACTGTGTACTCCAATCTCACATTAGCATTAAAAAATCTTTCAAGGTTTGTATCATAGCAACAGAAGATCAAAGGCATTGCAGTAGAAACCCAGCAATATCACAAACCAGTTTCTCTGGCTGGCAACCAAATGCACTTAACATTTTTTTTTAGTTAGATCCAGCAAACTGTGATGCGAACAAAGTAGAGTAAGAATTCCTTTGTTCAATATATGTAGCAAAATCATAAATGTATTCATGAATATTTCCTCTGTTCAGTATTTATAGCAAAAATCGTAAAAACCTTCTTTGGAAACACACTTATAGAAATAATGAATAGAGAAGCATTTCTGATGCTGTTACACAGGTTACTAGCAGAGGAATTCTTGTCCCATTATGTTGTATTACATGCTTATGCACCACACACATGCTTCATTGAAGTTACAGGGTTTACAACAGCAGTCTAAATAGGATTATCTTGCATTCAATGTTGCAATACTGGGAAGTATACTGGATGCAGTACTTTCAAGTTGTAGAAACCATTCAATATGAGCCACATTGATATAACTTACTATACCTGAAAGGCAATAGCGAAGCTGAAGATCCTATAGTTGGGTATTCTTTCTTCACTTCAGCCTGCAAAGTTAATTTATTGACAATCTTGCTTTTTCTAATACATTATTTAAGTACTGTCCCACTTGCTGGTGGAAATTGCAAATCCTTTGTCAAGTATTAGGTCACAGTTAGGGCAACCAATTCACGGATTGTGATTAGAATAGAAAGTCACCCCTCCCAAGGTAGGTTTGGAGAGTGCAAACAAGCCAGTGGCACAAAAGTTGTACAATGTGATTGCCCATTACCTGCATCTTACTGGTTAGGGTCTGGCAGAGATGAAACACAAGGAAATGCAGACTTATTTATCAATAAATTGTATAATAACTGCCAACAGTGAAAATTTAGGAATTATAGAGACTCACACCAGCTGTATTATTTTAACAGTATGACCCGAAAAAAGATTTTTTCATTAGTAAATGGTTTCCTATCAAAGTTTATAGATCTTAACTAAACAATGACATCAGGTGCATTGCTCAATAGTCAAAATTAATTGTGCAACAGCACTCTTGCTCACTTTTTCATGTTCCTTGCTATGCATTTAACTTTTTAAATGTTGTTCTTAGGGTGTGAGCCATTCTGGCAAGGCCACATTTATTCACCATCCCTAATTGTGCTGAGAAGGCATTGGTGGGCCCTCTTCCAGTCTTTATGATGATGATGTTTCCACAACGGTTTAGGTGGAGAATTCTAGGACTGTGACCCAGCGATGATTAAAGAACAATGATATTTAACCAAGTCAGGATGATGTGTGACATAGAGGGAAATTTGCAGGTAATTATGTTCCCATGATGTTACTACTCTAATCCTTCTCAGTGGTAGAGGTTACGGGGCTGAGAAGTGCTATCAAATTAGGCTTGGCGAGCTGCTTATACTGCAGTCACAGTGCACCAGTGATTGAAGAGGTGGATATTGAGTTCAGTGATGGGGCACCAATCAAGCAGACCATTCTGTCCTGGATGGTGTCAAATTTCTTGAATGTTTTTGCGGCTGCACCCATTCAGGCGATGAGTGCTCCATCACACTCCTGACCTGAGCCTTGTAGATAGAGAAGCACTGAGGGGTTATGCGGTAAGCTATTAATTGCAGAATCCTGACTCTGCCTGCTCTTGCAGCCATGGTATTGACATGGCTGGTCTAGTGATCTCCACGATGCTGATGGTGGGGATCAGGGATGGTGGTGCCATTGAAGGTCGGGGAAGGTCATTCAGCCTTTTCCTATTGGAGATGGTTATTGCCTGGCACTTAAGCAGTGCAAATGTTACCTCCCACTTATCACCCGAGATATGGATATTGTTCAGGTCCTGCTGTAGGCTGGCATGGGCTGCTCCGTTATTGGATGAGTTGTGAACTGAGCTGAACACTGCGGCATTGTTAGCAAACAGCCCTACTCCTGACCTTGTGACAAAGGGAAGGTCATTAATGAAGCTGCTGAAGATAGTTGGGCTAAGAACGTTGCCCTACGAAACTTTGTCAGCTATGTCCTTAGGCTGCAATGATTGACCTCTGATAACCACAGCTTTCTGCGTGTCATGCTTGGCTATAGCAACTGGAGTGCTTTGCATTGACTCACATTTACCTCACTTTTTCACCTTGGTGCAATATTTGGTCAAATGCTGCCTTGATGTTAAAGATTAGTACTCTCGCCTCTCTTCTGGCATTCAACTCTTGCTTTATATAGTAATCTGGGATGTAATGTTTAAGTTATCCACCAGATGGAGCCAAAGAGTAAGGTTTCACATTCACCAGTATTTAAGGTAATGGGTCATGTACTCAATGTCCTGTTACACCAGTTATTAAGGTAATGTGGCATTGCCTTATGGGTATGACTCAGAGGTGAATCCTCCATCTTGCCATCGTGCAATAAGAAATTGTGTGTCTTGCCTGCAGCCTGTAAGAGCTATGTCTCTCTGCTACACCGTGTAATAAACAGTTGGTTTTTTTTCCTAAGATCTCGCTTATCTCAGTTTCTGACCTTACCACTCGGATATCACATATTGGCGACGAGGATCAACAGATCACATCTTGAAGAAGAAACAAAAAAGAGCACTGAATAGAGGATCATGGCTGCTATGGTAGGAAAGATCTCTGCTTTTGATGTTCAGACACAGACCTGGGATGAGTACTGCGAGGTGCTGATGCATTTCTTTGAAGCAAATGATATAGATGATGTCGGAAAAAGGAGAGCTATTTTGCTCACTTCCGTGGGAAGTCAGACGTATAGTTTAATGAGAAACTTATGCAGTCCCGAAAAGCCTGGAGACAGAACATTTGCTAACTTAGTGGCCTTGCTGACAGACCATTTCAATCCCAGACCGAGTGAGATTGTACAGCGTTTCAAATTTAATTCACAGAGCAGAAAACCGGGAGAGACTGTATTGGATTATATGTCAGTGTTGAGAAAATTGGCACATGATTGCAATCACGGGAACAACCTGAAAGACATGCTGAGAGATAGGCTAGTTTGCGGGATAATGGATGATCGAATGCAGCGGAGATTATTGTCCGAGACTGGGCTTACATATGAAAAAGCGTTGGAACTTGCTCAAGCCATAGAGACAGCGAACCGAGATGTAAAAGAAATACAAGGTTCCGGCTGGCTACTACAAAGCAAGTTGCAAGTCAGGTTGCTGTGCACAAGTTAAATATGTGTCAGAAACCACAACGTGAGCATGTAAAGGCATGTTATAGATGCAATGGCGATCACCTGGCGAGGGAATGCAGGTTTCTGAAGGAAAAGTGCCACAAGTGTGGGAAAAAAGGACATATAAAACGTGCATGCAGGGCAAAGGCAATTGTGGAGGAATCCAAACCAAAAGGGGGAGGAAAGCAAAACCTAGTAAGAGAAGTGAAAAAACAGGGAGCACGTCACATCAGCGGGGAAGCTGAGAAAGAAGACGACATGTTCATAATGCATAGTATGGTAGAGAACATTCCAAAAGTGGATCCTATCACTTTGCAACTGACAGTAAATGACTCTAAGGTCAACTTTGAAGTGGATACAGGATGCGGCGTAACCATAATGAACAGGGAGGAGTACTCAAAATTGTGGAACAGTGCAAAAGTTCCAGAGTTAAAGTCTTGCTCTATGCAGCTTAAAACATATACCGGTGAACAAGTGGCGACATTGGGTACAGCTACTGTAACTGTGCTACACAGGGACACTGTGGAACAGCTACCTGTAGTTGTAGTATCAGGTTGTGGACCAAACTTGTTAGGTTGGGGCTGGATACAAGAACTTAAATTAGATTGGGGAGCAATAAATCAAATAGAGGGAGGCAAACAGTTGTCTTTGCAAGAAGTGTTGATTGAACATGAGAACGTGTTCAAGGAAGAACTTGGCACATTTAATGGCCTCCCAGCTAAGATTTATGTAGACAAGGAGGCACTGCCAAGGTTTTTTAAACAACGACCTGTGCCGTATGCCATGAAACCGAAGGTAGAGGCTGAGCTTGACCGTCTTTTGAGAGAGAACATTCTGGAACCCGTGAAATGTTCAGAATGGGCAGCTCCCATTGTACCTGTTTTAAAACCGGACAATTCGGTAAGACTCTGTGGAGATTATAAATTGACTGTAAATAGGGTGTCTAAACTAGAACAGTATCCTATTCCTAAAACAGAGGATCTCTTTGCGAACCTGGCTGGAGGGAAGAAATTCACGAAGCTGGATATGAGTCATGCATACTTGCAGATTACACGAGATGAGGAATCCAAGAAGTACGTAACCATAAATACACACAAGGGTTTGTTTACCTATAACCGCTTACCATTCGGTGTCTCATCTAGTCCAGCTATTTTCCAGAGGACTATCGAGGGGGTACTGCAAGGGATCCCACATGTTTCAATCCATCTGGATGACATTCTGGTGATGGGAAGAACCGACCAGGAGCATCTGAGCACTCAAGAGAGAGGTACTACAAAGATTGGATAAGGCTGGGTTACGGCTCAAGAGGAGTAAGTGCACTTTCCTGGGGAATGAGGCTGTGTTCCTGGGACACAGTGTGGACGCCACCGGGCTCCATCCAATCAAGGAGAAGGTACAAGCACTGCAGGAGGCCCCAGCTCCTACCAATGTGACTGAGCTAAAAGCTTACCTGTGACTGCTAAACTATTATAACAGGTTTTTACCAAACTTGTCAATTGTGTTAGCACCTCTTCACAAACTTCTGCGTAAGGAGACACAGTGGCAGTGGGAAGAGGAACAGAGGGTTTCATTTGAACAGTCCAAGAAACTGATGCTGTCCTCGGATGTGCTGGTTCACTACAATGCAGAGAAAGACATCAGTCTCTCTTGTGATGCTTCACCTTACGGGGTGGGGCGGTTGTTTCACACAGCTTGGAAGATGGAACAGAAAGACCAATAGGGTTTATGTCTCGAACTCTGACACCGGCGGGAAAAAACTATTCCCAGTTAGATAAAGAGGGGTTAGCAGTAATGTTTGGGTTACAGAGGTTTCACAAGTACATATATGGCAGGAAATTCACCATATGCACCGATCATAAACCTCTTCTATCTCTTTTTAATGAAATGAAAGCAGTACCACAGATGGTGTCACCCCGGATCCAGAGGTGGGCAGTGACGTTGAGGGCATATGAGTATGTCATCGTTTACAAGGCGGGCAAGTACCATGGGAACGCAGATGCCTTGAGCCGTCTTCCACTGCCAGGTACCCCTATCCATGCGGCTCCAGAGGACAGAGTTTTGATGTTGGAGGACATGGACACGGCAATTGTGACCGCAGAACAAGTAAGGACATGGACCGGTAAAGATCCAGTACTGTCTAGAGTCCGAGAATATGTGATGAGGGGTTGGCCAAAGCATCCGGAAGGGACTGATTTCACACCTTACAGTGTCAGGAAGACAGAGCGGAGTGTGCAGGATGGTTGCGTGTTGTGGGGAGCACGAGTGATTATTCCACAGCCAGCACGAGTCTATCCTAGGGCAACTACATCAGTGTCATCCTGGAGTTTCGCGTATGAAAGCCTTGGCAAGGAGTTACTTGTGGTGGCCAAAGCTAGATGAGGAGATAGAAAATCTAGTCAAGACATGCAGCACTTGTCAAGTACACAGGAAGGCACCAGCAGTGGCTCCTCTCCACCCCTGGGAGTGGCTGGATAAACCATGGAGAAGATTACATGTAGATTATGCGGGTCCATTCATGGGAAAGATGTTCCTCATAATCATTGATGCACATTCCAAATGGATGGATGCGTATCCTGTAAATTCGGCTTCATCTACTATTACTATAGACTGCCTGCGTAGGAGTTTTAGTAATCAAGGGCTACCGGAGATCGTAGTAAGTGACGATGCCACGTGTTTTGTGAGTACAGAAACAAAAGAGTTCATGAGAAACAATGGCATAGTGCACGTGACCTCAGCTCCATATCATCCGTCTTCAAATGGACTTGCGGAGAGAGCTGTACAAACATTTAAGGAGATGATGAAAAAAATTGCAGGAGTTTGGCAACCAAGGTGTCACGAGTTCTGTTCAGCTACAGAATAACACCTCAATCTACCACAGGACCCTCTCCTGTTGAGCTGTTGTTAGGACGTCGACTACGCTCCACTCTTGACCTGGTTCACCCAGATCTAAAAAGGAAGGTGGAAAACCGACAAATCAAACAAAAGGAGAACCATGACAGAAGGACAAAGAGCCGCAGTTTTGGAGAAGGAGATGCAGTCCTTACCAGGAATTTCAGTTATGGTCCAAAATGGATTCCTGGCGTCATAGATTCAATGACCGGTCCAGTATCATATACGGTCATGGTGGGAACTGGTCAGGTAGAGCGCAGACATGTAGATCAGATACTGACCAGACAAGGGGAAATTGAAATGGAGGTTCCAGAGGAGATGTCGGAGGACAAGTTGGCCCCCAGTTATCCAAATGCATCGGTGGTACCAACACCATGAACAGAGCCAGTTCCACCTGGACCCCTTCGTCAAGAGGAAACCATCATAGCAGAGTCAGATACTCTGAGTACTGCTCAGGAGCAGCAGGTGGCTCTACCACAACCAAGCAGGGACTTGACTGTAAGACGTTCACCAAGGACTCACAAGCCACCAGAGAGATTGATAACGACCTGCTAGATTCGTTCAGTATGGACTATCGTTAAAGGAGTTTCCTTATGGGACTTTTTAAGAATGTTGTTAAGAAATTGATGTTCAACTTAAGAGGGGAGGGATATAGTAATCTGGGATATAATGTTTGTTATCCACCAGATGGAGCCAAAGAGTAAGGTTTCACATTCACCAGTATTTAAGGTAATGGGTCATGTACTCAATGTCCTGGTACACCAGTTATTAAGGTAATGTGGCATTGCCTTATGGGTATGACTCAGAGGTGAATCCTCAATCTTGCCATTGTGCAGTAAGAAATTGTGGCCTAGAAATTCAGTTAAGGCCCGCCAGCAGGCTAACGCCCAAAAGTTAGCGCTGCGCGCGGAGCAAGGTGCGCCCGTCAGATATTCGGCTTTTGCGCCCCAAGTCGGAACCGGGCGCTATTCCAGGGTGTGCCCGCCCCCGCTTGGGGCGCTGAAACTGAATTTCTGCGCTGTAGGCCCCGCTGCGCCACCCGCTGCGGAGCGGCAGGCTGCGGTACGGCAGGCCTCCTCCTTCTCTTAAGGGGAAGGTGCCTGCAACAGCGAGATCGCCGCTGGATTGTGCCGGCAAATGAGCCCGGCACCACGGAGAAGTGCCGGGCTCGCGGAAAGCAGCCGGCAATGCCGCGGGGGGGGGGGGGGGGGCGGTGGGTGGAGGAGGCCGGGGAAGGAGGTGCGGGCAGGCGGCCGCCGAAAAAGCGGCCAGCCGCACCTCCACCTTAAAGCGCCCCAGTAGCGCAGCAGTACGGCCCCGTTTTTCAATCGCTGTTTGCGGCCGCAGCAGAAGAGGCGGCCGCAACTAAATATGGGGTTTGGGCCGGAAGCGGGGCGGAACCGGGGCACTACGCACACCGATGACGTCATTGGTGTTGGCGCAGCGCTACCGGCTACCGCCGCCATTACCGCAGCGCTGAATATCAGCGCACCCTCTTACACTGGCGCAGAAACCCTATTTGGGCGGTAACTGGGTGCAAAGCCCACTGAATTTCTAGTCCTGTGTGTCTTGCCTGCAGCCTGTAAGAGCTATGTCTCTCTGCTACAGCGTGTAATAAACAGTTGGGTTTTGTTCCCGAGATCTCGCTTATCTCATTTTCTGACCTTACCACTCGGATATCACACTTTACATCTGCATCTGCATCAAAGCTGTGAAGCCGATTGGAACCTGAACTGAGCATTCATGAACAAGTTATTAGTAAGTGTCGCTTGATGACTGTTTCCATCACTTTACTGAATATTGTCAGTGCAGCCAATAGGCCAGGTTAGATTTGTCCAGTTTTTTTGTGGATAGGACATACCTAGGCAATTTTCCACCGTGTCAGGTAGATGCTAGTGCCATAGTTGCACTGGAATAGCTTGGTTAGGGGTTAGTTTTGGCATGCAGGTCTTTAGTACTACAACCAGGATGTTATCAGATCCCACTGCATTTACTGTGCCCAGTGTACTTACCCACTTCGTAATGTGGAGTGAACTAAATTGGCTGGACATTGTGATCGTGGGGCACTTGGGAGGAGACCAAATATTATTGTGCACTTGTCACTTTTGGCTGAAGACATTTGTAAGCACTTCAGCCTTCTCTGCATTCACATACGGGGCTCTGCCATGTTTGAGGATGAGGATGTTCATGGAACTGTCCACCCCCATTCTCAACTAGGTGTGGTAGGGCTAAAGTACTTTGCTCTGATCCATTGGTTATTGTAATGAAATCTGTTTGTCTTGCCTGTATTCGTTTTGCACTCATGTATATTACCCTCCCCCACACGGTGTATAGTTTCACTTCCTCTTTCCTGTCTAACCTGGAAGGTTCCAGGTCTTGGCTCTTGGCTCCGCCCCTGACTTCTCTTACTTAAAGATCTCAGGATCTGTATGACTCATTCCTGTGAGCCAGTCGGTGTGTTGAGATGTTATCTCTGATCTTAGTGATTAAAAGCCAACTTGTTACAGTCTATAACTTCTAGTTTTGTGGTTATTGAAGGCACATCAATTTTAATCACTAAAGAATACTAGGATGGATCGACTCCTAAAACCAGAGCGTCTGGACTTGGATCCACATTCTGCTGAAGCATCAAATCAATTTGGACACTGGCTCAAATGCGTCGAACTCTTCGCGAGGGCCTCATCCGCTAGCGAGGTAGATAAACTGAGTCTACTGACTACTCGCGTTAGTCATCGGATTTATTCGTTCATCCGGGACGCCACCTCTTACACGGAGGCCATCACTATCCTGAAGGCCCAATACCAGAGGCCAGTAAACGAAGTGTACGCCAGACATCTGCTGGCTACACGCAGGCAGCGACCTGAGGAATCAATGGACGATTTCTTACAGGGCCTAAAGGACTTGGTCCGGGACTGTAACTGCAAGGCCGTGACGGCCAACGTGTACTCTGACGAATTGGTCCGCGATTCCTTCATCATGGGCCTCAAATCGAATTATATCTGGCAGAGACTGCTGGAGAAGGAGGTCCTGGACTTAAAAAAGGCAGTGGCCACTGCGCGATCGCCGGACGTGGCCCAGAAAAACTCTGACTCTTATTCTTCTGGCCATGCGGCCCTCACCGCCTCGTGCGCGCCGACATCTTGGAATCAGCCATCTTCCCCATCCAGGTCTCAGACCAGCTCTACACCGCCGGAGTCCCCACACAGTTCACCCAGGAGTCCTACTACAGCGGCAATGTCTCGAGGCCCGAAATGCTACTTCTGCGGCCAGGCCAATCACCCCAGACAACGATGCCCAGCGAAGGACGCTACATGCTTCAAATGTAAGAAAAAGGGGCATTTTAGCAAAGTCTGCAGGGGGAATCCGATTTCCAACTCCGTCACCGCCTCGTGCGTGCCGTGCGGGCCGCCATCTTGGGATCCGCCATCTTTTTCCAACTCAACGGCCGCCCAGGGCCCAACAGTGGCTTCAATCACGGTGGATCAATCCAGGCCACACCCGTTGACAAAATCCATGATGGACATACAGGTAAACGGGAATTTAACGAAATGTTTAATTGACTGTGGGAGTACCGAGAGTTTTATCCACCCTAGCCTGGTACGGCGGCACTCATTAACGGTAACCCCTACACGGAGCAGAATTGCTATGGCTGCTAAGCCCCACACTTCGGACATTTTGGGCTACTGTGTGGTAACACTGACTGTAAAAGGCACGGACTACAAGGATTTTAAACTCCTCGTGATGCCAGAACTCTGTGTTAATGTAATCTTGGGCCTGGACTTCCAGTGCCACCACGAAAGTGTCACGATAGCATATGGCGGGTCCCAGCCGCCACTCACAGTCTGTGGCCTATCAACCTTAAAAATCAGCCCGCCCTCTTTATTCGCTAATCTCGCTCCGAACTGTAGGCCCATAGTGACCAAAAGTAGATGGTACAGTCTGGAAGACAGACACTTTATCAAGGCGGAAGTGGACAGACTCCTGCGGGAAGGCATTATTGAACGCAGTACCAGTCCGTGGCGTGCCCAAGTAGTCATAGTTAAAAATAGCGAAAAGAAACGGATGGTAATTGACTACAGCCAGACTGTTAATATTTATACCCAGCTGGACGCCTACCCTTTACCCCGCATATCAGAAATGGTCAACCAGATTGCGCAATACCGAGTCTTCTCGACTATCGACCTCAAATCCGCGTATCACCAGCTCCCCATTAGAACGGAGGACCGCCCATACACCGCCTTTGAGGCGAACGGACGCCTCTACCATTTTCTCAGAGTGCCCTTCGGGGTAACAAATGGGGTCTCAGTCTTCCAACGTGAGATGGACCGCATGGTTGACGAGAATAAACTACAAGCTACCTACCCCTATCTGGACAATGTCACTATCTGCGGGCACAACCAGCAAGACCACGATCTAAATCTTGCGAGATTTTTAAAAACTGCCCTAAAGCTGAATCTAACCTACAACGAAGACAAATGTGTCTTCAATACAATCCGTCTCTGTATCCTCGGCTGTGTGGTGGAAGATGGGGTAATTGGACCGGACCCTGACCGATTACGCCCCCTAAAGGAACTGCCCCGCCACACAATCCCAAAGCTTTAAAAAGGTGCCTGGGATTTTTCTCGTATTATGCCCAATGGGTGCCCAATTACTCTGATAAGGCCCGACCCCTCATTAAATCGACGTCCTTCCCACTATCAGCTGAAGCTCGGGAGGTTTTCACCAGTATCAAACAGGACATTGAAAGGGCTGCACTGTGTGCAGTGGACGAAAGCATTCCCTTTCAAGTCGAAAGCGATGCATCAGACTTTGCCTTAGCTGCAACCCTCAATCAGGCTGGGAGACCTGTGGCCTTCTTCTCCCGAACCCTTCAGGGGCCTGAAATCAGGCACTCTTCTGTCGAGAAGGAGGCACAGGCTATAGTGGAGGCAGTGCGGCACTGGAGACACTACCTAGCCGGCAAACGTTTCACCCTGCTCACCGACCAGCGGTCGGTGGCTTTCATGTTTAATAACAAAGGGGGAAAATCAAGAATGACAAAATACTCAGGTGGAGGATCGAACTATCCACGTTCGACTATGATATTATGTACAGGCCGGGAGCCCTTAATGAACCCCCAGACGCCCTATCGCGGGGAATGTGTGCCAGCATTCATACGGACAAATTACAGGGTCTCCACAACGACCTCTGTCACCCAGGGGTCACCCGACTATACCATCTTATAAAGTCCCGCAGTCTGCCCCACTCCATCGAGGAGGTCAGGGCAATGACCAGAGCCTGCCGCATCTGTGCGGAATGCAAGCCTCGTTTCTACAGGCCTGACCGTGCACACCTTATCAAAGCCACACGGCCATTCGAGCGCCTAAGTCTGGACTTCAAGGGACCCCTTCCCTCTGCCGACCGTAACGTATACTTCCTCAATATCATCGATGAATATTCCCGCTTCCCCTTCGCCATTCCCTGCCCAGACATGACCAGTGCCACGGTCATCAAGTGTCTCGGTAATCTATTCTGCATGTTTGGCATGCCGAACTACATACACAGCGATAGGGGGACGTCATTTATGAGTGACGAACTGCGCCAGTTCTTGCTCTCAAAGGGGATAGCCACTAGCAGAACCACTAGCTACAACCCCCGGGGTAATGGGCAAGTGGAAAGGGAGAATGCTACTGTTTGGAAGGCTGTCACGTTAGCCTTAAAGTCAAAAGGCCTTCCGACCTCCCGCTGGCAGGAAGTCCTCCCAGACGTGCTCCAGTCCATAAGGTCTCTGTTATGTACAGCCACTAACGCTACCCCTCACGAAAAGATGTTCGTTTTCCCCCGGAAATCCACCTCGGGCATATCTCTACCCACATGGCTGACATCTCCGGGGACAGTACTATTGCGGAAGCACATGAGAGGCCATAAAACGGACCCCCTTGTGGAAAAGGTACAGCTCCTCCATGCAAACCCTCAGTACGCCTATATCGAATACTCTGACAGGCGAGAGGACACTGTTTCCATAAAAGACCTCGCTCCCTCGGGGAGCGGAGAGAACGATGAGAGACTACCCGAGGAAGACCTACACCAAAAAGAGACAGGACGCCCAGAGGTATCAATACCCAACTTTAACGTGGAGGACACTGCAGATAACCTGGAAGACACTGCGGAGGCCCGGACAGCGGAGGAACCAGAATCCACTCCCCTAGAGGCACCCCAACAGGCTTTGCGCCGATCACTGAGAACCGCAAAACCTCCTGACAGACTCACTTATACCAACTTTTAAGAAACATCACCCCGATGGACTAAATCTAAAGAAGGGGTGAATGTAATGAAATCTGTTTGTCTTGCCTGTATTCGTTTTGCACTCATGTATATTACCCTCCCCCACACGGTGCATAGTTTCACTTCCTCTTTCCTTACTAACCTGGAAGGTTCCAGGTCTTGGCTCTTGGCTCCGCCCCTGACTTCTCTTACTTAAAGATCTCAGGATCTGTATGACTCATTCCTGTGAGCCAGTCGGTGTGTTGAGATGTTAGCTCTGATCTTCGTGATTAAAAGCCAACTTGTTAAAGTCTATAACTTCTAGTTTTGTGGTTATTGAAGGCACATCAGTTATGAAACCAGTTAGCTCTGTAACTTACTACTTTTGGGGGGAGAAATTCATTATAGCCCTGTTTGGGGCAGTAAATCTTAAAAGTTTGGAAAATTAGCGGCAGGCACTAATGTTTCCAACCTTTAAAAAAATTTGCTTGTGCGTTCCAAGAAGGAAGTGGAGCGCTAAATCAACTGTTCCACTTCCTTTGGAGCACAATGAGCAGCAGGCGGGGCGGAGACTTCAGCAACGCTTGACACTGGGCCGTGCAGCACTGCCGCGTTCAAAGGCTCCTTTCCTCCCTTATGGCAATAGAAAAATTACCTACCTGGATCACCAAGGCAGCCGTGATCGGCCACCTCGCCTTTAAGCATCGCCCCTGAAGCGGCCGGCCTACCGATGCACACCTCCTGCAGATGTCGGTGTTTTTGCCCGGCGCTGCTGCAGGCGGTGGCAGTCAATTTCGGGTCCAGGGCGATGCGCACAGCGATGACGTCACAAAACTCCCGCTGAATATGGCAGGAGTCGATGTCAGCTCTGCGCCCGGTCGCAAAGCCAGTTGCGCCCCGTTAGCGCCCCCCAGGGGCACTAACGGGAGGCGCAAAGGCACCCAATTTTGCCCCCTTAATCTTTCTGGAATATTGTGAGTTCAAGCACAGTTTCAAGGTTCTGAATCATACCTAATATCACCAGTATAGTTATTCAATCTAACATCAATAATGGAGTGTAGATGAGGAATTTTCCAATCAGTACTGCCCATTTTGCTGGCATAAACACGAATGACTCAGATTGTAAAATAGGGAGGAATTCCATTTTGCGGAACTTCACCCACTTTAGCATCCATCCAATTTTATGCTATGCTTTCCAGTAGCCGGGGAAACTCCCTGTCTAAATTAGGCATGAGCTTCTTTTGAATATTAATTTTGGGGTGGGATGTCCTGTACACCATTTCCTGACATGCAAGTGGGGAAAGTTTGTCTTCATTTAATAGAATTGTGATAATTTTGTAACAGAATTCTGGCCTAGAATTTCAGTATAGCCACTTTTGGGGCGGTAAATTCGGGCGGGCGCTAAAGTTAGCGCCCGCCGGAAAGTGGAGGCCACTTCGCCGATATTCAGTAGCTTTGGCCAAGGAGTTTGGGCGAGCGCTGAAACTGGCGTTGCACCCCTATCTTTAGGCGCTAAGCCGGCGGTGCAGAGTGATAACGCCGAGGCCGGGCGCAGCGCAGGTGCGGTCATGTTTTGATTGACAGCAGACACCCTGACGCCGGCCAGCTCTTAAAGGGGGAAGGGTCGACTTGGTCTGCTGCCACGCCCTGGATACTGCAGCCCTCCAGCTAGGTCTGAACACTGCTGCTGGACCCAAATAGCGCCTGAAGCCATGCAGAAGGCCCGTGAACGAGCGCAGCGCTTCTCCGAGCATGCTTTGAGGGTGCTGCTTAGGGGTTTGGAGAAGAGAAGAGATATCTTGTGCCCGGACAGTGGCAAGAAGGCTCCCAAGAGGCTGTACAGGAGAGCCTGGAGGGAAATCGCCCAGAGGGTCACAGCCAACAGCGATGTCCCCAGGACTGGTGACCAATGCCGCAAGAAGTTCAACGACCTCACTCGGTTGGTCAGGGTGAGTACCCTTTCCAGTGTCCTCCTCATCCTTGCATGTGCACCTCACATTATGGGCAAAGGGACATCAAAGGCCTAATGGCCAGCCCTCCTCCAGCAGCTATGGCACTGGCATGATCATCAGTAGCACTTTCTGCACTTGACACACTGGCCAAGCTATTCGACCATGGGAGGCAGTGCACACAACAACAGGGCACCACACTGCACTTAGAGGCCGTCCTTTCTCTTGCAGGCCAAGCTGGCGCAGGATCTGAAGAGCCGGACTGTCACCGGAGGAGGCCGTGTCCAGTTCCAGGAGCTCAGTGACCTGGAGGAGCGCGTGGCTCGACTCATGCGTGCCCGGGTGATTGGCCCCGTTTCTATTGGAGATGCCGACCCTGTGCTGGGCCCCAATGGTAAGGACATGACCGTTTGGACCTCTCTCGTTCCCCTTGCGCTTCAGATCTACATCCTTTGCCACTGTCCCACCAATGCGCATAATGCCACCACTCATGCCTCCCTCGCTGACGCCCTGTCCTCACTCTAAAGCTACTCTTGCGCCTTCCTGCTTTCAGCTGGTGAGGAGGAGGTCCCTGAAGCCGCGAGTGTCAGTCCCTCGGAAGAGGAGGACGACGAGGACCAAGAGGAAGGCGGCACATCGGGGGAACCCTCATCCGCGCCAGGGGATGGCAATGGAGGGGACACGTCTTGCCTGGAGGAGAGCCAGGGGGAAGTGTTGCAGGGGGGGTGTAGCTCCTGTGCCCAGTGGCGTGCAGCCACGCGGGAAGGGTCGGGCAGCACGGCTGCCTTCTCCCCAGAGGGGGGAAGTGTTGCAGGGGAGGGCAGTTGCTGTGCCCAGTGGCGTGCAGCCACGCGGGAAGGGTCGGGCAGCATGGCTGCCTTCTCCCCAGAGGGGGGAAGTGTTGCAGGGGAGGGCAGTTGCTGGGCCCAGTGGCGTCCAGCCACGCGGGAAGGGTCGGCCAGCTCGGCGGCCTTCTCCCCAGAGGGAGAGTCCGGCCTCCAGTCCGGAGACGGTCCTCGCCCAGGAGGTGCGCCTCCTTGATCAAATGTCCGCGGATTCGGAGCGGCGCCACACCGAGTTCATGGGGGTTGTGGGACAGTTGCCTCAGGCCATTGAGTCCCTGGCTCATAGTGTGGCCGATTTCGAGGACTCACAGGCCAGAGGTGTCGAACAACTCGCGGCAGCACAGGACGCGAGTCGAGAGTTCATGAGTGGTGCCGTGCAGACACTGGCTGGTCTGATGCGGGCACAGACCAGGGCAGTACGGGCACTCACTTCTGCCACACTCGCTGTGTCACAGACGCATCGCCAGGGCACCCGCCGCGCTGCTGCAGCACAGCGGTCTGGCCTTCACCAGATTGCTGCGCTTGCTGCAGTGCCAGCCCGGCCGAGTGCCAGTGTCTCTGGCGACCAGCGAGCGCCTGGCATCAGCCAGCTTGCCCCCATTGCTGCAGCCGCCACTGCCACTCCCCCAGCAAAGCTGCGACGAGCTGCTGGAGAGACTGATGCTGCCCAGCCACAGCTGCAGCAGTCAGCAGCCGGCCCTCGTCTAGGCCGACCCCCAAGGGCATCTGCCGTCACGCTTTGTGCCCCTCAGGAGCCTTCCCCCAGCCTTGCAACACCCACAGGGCCCAGGTTGAGGCGGAGCAGCAGGTCAGGCAGGGGCCGGAGAAGCCTGCACAAGGACTCGCCCTCTCGGCACACCAAGTAGAGTGTGTTGCCAAATGTTTTTTTAGATGGGGGTGTTTGTGTTCTGTATGGGGGGGGGTTTATTTTGGTAAGGCCGAAGATGATGGCAAATGTTTTTTTAGATGGGGGTGTTTGTGTTCTGTATGGGGGGTTTGTCTTGGTAAGGCCGAGGATGAAGGCCAATTGGATGGACAAGTTTTGTTATTCCTCCCCAGGTTGTGGGAGTGAGATATGTTTTTGACTGTTTTTTGGGGGTCTTGTCTGTTTTTGGGTTTCATGTGGGAAGGGCCCTGAGTTTGTTAAATAAAGCTTTTTATTTATTCAGCTTGTCCATGTGTCATGTTTCAAGTGGTTGTTGCGTTAACCGGCTGAGGGCTTGCGGAGCGGCTGCATTCAGGTGCGTTCATTGCCACAAGCCATTCCCTGACAGGGGGCCTAGAAGTGTCGTTCAATAAGCCGCCGACGGACGGCCCTTGGACCTTGTGGCTCCCTCCTGGGCTGGTACTCCTCCTCCTCCTCCTCCTCATGGTCCTCCTCCTGAGGTGGTGGTCCAACGTGAGGTGGCAGTGCCTGAGTCCTGCGGATAGCCAGGTTGTGCAGCATGCAGCAAACGACGACGAACTGGGAGACTCTATCCGGCGAATACTGTAGAGATCCGCCGGAACGATCCAGGCAGCGGAACCGTTGCTTGAGGACGCCAATCGTTTGCTCTATGATGTTCCTTGTGGCTTGATGGCTTTCGTTGTATGCCTCCTCAGCAGGGGTCCTGGGCGCGCGGAGCGGGGTCATGAGCCATGTACACAAAGGGTAGCCCTTGTCCCCGATAAGCCATCCCCTTGGGGGAGGCTGTGCCTGGAACATGTCAGGCACAGTAGTCTGGCGCAGGATAAATGCATCGTGGCTGCTTCCTGGAAAGCGGGCATTGACAGCTAGGATGCGCTGCCTGTGGTCACACACCAGCTGTACATTGAGGGAATGGTAGCCCTTCCGGTTGCGGTAATCCTCGGCATTGTCGATAGGTGCCCGCATAGCCACATGCGTGCAGTCAATGGCGCCCTGCACCATGGGGAAGTCGGCGATCCTGGCAAATCCGACTGCACGTTGCTCCTGCCTCTCGAGGGTCATGGGGAAGGAGATGAATTGGTGTCTCCTTGCGAAAAGGGCATCGGTGACCTGCCGGATGCAGCGATGCACGGCGAACTGGGAGATGTTCGCTATGTCCCCAGCAGCGGCTTGGAAGGAGCCGCTTGCATAAAAGTTCAGAGCCACCGTGACCTTCACTTCCACCGACAGAGACGTCCTGCACATCAGCTGTGGACGCAAATCTCTGTGAAGCAGCTGGCAGATCTCTGCAACCACCTCCCTTCTGAAGCGCAGCCTCTTTACACAATGCGCGGCAGTCATGGTGAGATAGGACACCTGCTGCCGGTATTCCCTGAGTGGGTAAGGCCTACGTTGCCGACGCCTGATGGCCCCTCTGCGTCTAGGCATGGCTGCCCCTCTCACACAGCGTCTGCGAGCCCTTCGCACATAATGCTGGAACTGAGGGTTGGAACCCCATGCAGCCCCCATAATATACTTGCAAACAGTGAAATCACAATGAGTCAAATTTCCAAGCTCTGGCCAGAAGCCAAAAATACCTCTCCTATGTTGTCCCAAATCAGTAAGGTCTGTTCCTTGGTCTCTGTCCAGAAATCCAAAGCACTAAAGTCATTGCAGCAAAATGGCTGGCCTTTATAGTCCAGTCTGAGTGCCCTTTAATTAGCGCTCCCCAAGGCCCGCAGGGCCTCTGCTGCGTTCCACTTCACAGTTCTTAACAGCGCCACGCCCACATTGGGCGGACGCCACTGAAGTTCCGGTTTGGGGCGCACAAACAGCGTTGCACGACAAAATGACGTCATAAGCTGCGCGCGCAGCTGAGCGGGCGCAAACACTTTGCGCCAGCGCTAAATGTCAACTGAAGTTGGGCGTAGGCGCAGATCGGCCTGCGCCCAGGCGCTAAGTGCCTAGCGCTCGAAATCTACTCCTCTTATGGCGCTAGCGGCTGGCGAACACAACTGAATTTCTAGGCCTCTGAGTTTTGTGACAAAACTATGGGTTTTACCTGTTTATGCCTTCAGAGCTTTACAATGCAGCATAAAAACGAACTAGTTTCCATTCAGATTCTGGAACATTAGTTTTGGACCCATGTGACATAAACAGCTGAATATAAAGTATCTTTTGTGAATCAACCTTTTGAGTTGAATCTATAAAGTAGGCATAAAGTAACCAGAAGGGTCTTGGTGGGGGGGTATATGTAAAATGAGATACCGATATACAACTATAGCCAAAGTAAATTGTATGCCCTTGCTCTTACTTTTCTGGACAATTAGGGTTTTCTACCATGGAATGACTTTTACCTTGGTTTATATCACTCTGATGCTATAGTTTTCTGGAGCATGCTTTGGAAATAGCCTGCAATTTAATTTTGTAAACTAAGATTTGGGAGTTCTCCAACAAATGCATTATATTGTTCCATTCTCACCTTTTTTCTCCTTCTAAGTCTGTTGTGAGGGCTTCTTCCTCTTTGTCCTCAGGTCACTAATGTTCTTTTCTTATACAATGACTCACACGGATTCACAAGACCAATGAAGTAGTATTGGGTTCATTCGTTTTGGAGAGGATTAAGTTGGGATCTTAAATGACCTAGGAGATCCCTAACAACATTGTTATGAATACAAACTTACTGGCTGCAATCTGTCTGGGCACTAGGAGCCATATTTTCCTCTGCTTAACAATTTCTGAAAATGAGGTATGCATAAACAAGATCAGTAGAAAGTGCTATATTTTGCATTGTTCTAGAACTGTTTCTATTGAAAAATGGGAATTAGTGAAAAGAAAAAGAAATACTTGCCAAGGCCAATCGTGAGAAACCTATGTAGTATTATGGAGGCTTATATAAAGGCAATTAAACTTAGTTATATAAAGGAAAAGTAGAAAAGCAGCAAGATTTCAAGGTGTCACCACAGAGTTGACATTACAGGGAACTTTGGTTTATCCGGAGGAACTGTCCGGAATGCTCGAGCCACTGGCAAAAATCAGGAGCCGTTTCGTTAGCCGGATAGCACAAAGTTTCCTGTAATGAGTAATACAAAGGAATTTCCAGGTGCACGGGATGGGTGTCATTGTCTGGAACAGGAAGAACGGGTAAATTCAACACACATAATACGATGAGCAAGGCACCACAGAGTGGCATAAAAAATGTGGATGGTTTTTCCATATTTTAAGAAGGTAACCAAAGTTCCATTTTACCATGCACTCACCTACATACACTTCAACTGTGACAAACAATAGCAGTGGCTGAGGCTAGTTTCCTCATGATTCAGGGCATCATTCAGACATTTAAGTGCCTACCAACAATCCTATGGTATACTTAAATAAGGGTTCTTATTCCATTAAAGTCCAATCTTCACCAGAAAATAATACGTATCAGTCAACACTTCCCAGGGAGTTGGAACATTTTTCATTCCAAGGTAATCAAACCTGACACATCTCTTTAAAGAAAAAGAAAGGACAGATAGCTGGCCCCTTATAGATCTGAGTTATCTGGTGCAACTCTGGCTGAGGAAACCTCTGCACAACCTGCATACCCGAGCAGTGCACAATACAATGAGGCACACAATAGGGCTCTCATTGAGCAGACAATTAAAGATGCTTAGAATGGTGAAGACTTGGAAGAGCACAGCAGCCACAAGCAGATAACCAACCACTACAGGCAGGGAAGATGCCACTGCCCAATTCTTTCAGTGAACTCTGCAACTAGTTGCTAATACTTTCCATTGGATGTATTTCCAAATCACAAAACAACTAGTCTAACAGTCCTCCTCTTCAAACATAAAGGTCCTGCTGCGTTTCCATTATGTAATCCATTAGGGCAGTCTGCAAACACTCTGTGAAGTGACTTTTATAACCTTGCTATTGAACTATTTCACAATAGAAATGCTCACTCCACAGCTGAATTCAAGAGCTTTCTATCAATAAGTAACTTGTGAACTATTTGCAAAGTGTTATAAAGTCATTATTAAGGTGTATCATAATTGGCCGATTTATTTTGCTATTCGAATTTACAAATCGTATTACATAAAATTGCCTGCTTAAAGACAACATACATGCACTACTGTATTTTATTAGCAGGCCATAAATGGCTTTAACAAAAGGTTATGAGTATTTTCAGCAAACAAATGGTAAAATATACCCCTAGGTTGTTACCAATATTGTGATAAATAGGCTCAGATATTCAAATGGTATCTGCTGGCCTTTGTTTCCTTATATTTTAGCACTGAAACCATGCTCCATGGCCCTCTGATGGGATGTCAGATGTGTCTAGGTTGCAAGTGTAGCTGCAACTTTCAAGAAGAGTGCAGTATCAGAAATTGGAATAAAGGACTCCCTTGGGTAGTGTTTTCAGTTCTACTCCGTACACTGATATTGAAAGCCAGCCGAGGGTAGTGTTTTCCTCAAGGTGTTATGGTTTCAGATGGCCAATGCAGTTGTTGTTGAATTTGCAGCAGCAAGAAGTCTTAAACACACATAATGGAAAGTTTTAATTTCAATCTTGTCATCATATATTAAAAAAGATGGACACTTTAGAGCACTCATCCTTTTGTCACCCTTTTTAATGAATGGGTCAAAGTTCACTTGGATGGTCTCAGGATTCTACTTTTTTCAGATTTCAAGGATGCAAAGCTGCAGTTTAGAAGCTAAGACTGGAGCCATTTAGTATATATGTATACTAGCAGGGGAGCCTGGCGTTGCCAGGGCAATTTTGGGCCGCGCAGTCTCCGTGCCCGTGTGTCCCCCCTCTCTGTCCCTCTCCCCCTCTCCCTGTGCTGTCTTCTCCCTGCCTCCCTCCCTCCCCCTCCCCCCCTCACCTCCCCCTCCCCCTCACCTCCCCCTCCCCCCTCACCTCCCCCTCCCCCCCTCACCTCCCCCTCCCCTCTCCCTGCCTAGCGCCTGAGGCCCAGTGCCGTTCTGATAGCGGCCGTGCGGGGCCTAGCGCTTGAGGCACGGCCGGGCTGTCGGGCGAAGACGGACCCGAGCTGAGCTCCCTCGCGGATCGCGCGGCTGACAGGCGGCCGCTGCCGCTCCCCCGACCGCTGTGTGTGTCGGGCCGAGCGGTTGCGAGGCATGGCCCGAGTGAGCCCAACTTACCTGCCGGTGCGGTGGGGCGGGAGCGGGATCGGTCGGCCGCTGCCGATGACCCGCCCGCTGCGTGGAAACTCACCTGCCGCTGCCGGAGTCGGAATGTGGGGGTTTCTTTGGCTGGTGGTGTCCCTGCGGGGATGAAAAAAATGGCGGCAAAGTTTAGGGAGACTGGAGCATTAGGTCCCGCCTGTGAAGCACCGATTGGTCAAGCATCAGGTGAGTGAATTGCAGGATTGGTCAAGCAGCACGTCACTGAACGCTAATGAGAGGTAGGATTGGTCAAGCGCTAATGAGTGGATTTTTGAGTAATTTTGAAAGTTTTTTGTACACTGTCCAAACAATTTTTGTGTGACTAAAAAGTAAATATGCCTACAAGAGTCCCCTAACGATAAGCTTTCTTTTGATATAACATATGTGTAAGTACGCTCTATAGCTTTTGATTGTATAGCCGGACAGACAGAGAGACAGACAGAGAGACAGACAGATAGAGAGAGACAGAGAGACATACTCATATATATACTAGCTGGAGTGCCCGGCGGTGCCAAGGCTTTTTCGAGGGCATGTTGTTGTTGGAAGAGAGAGAGAGAGAGCGACTGGGGGGGAAGAGAGAGAGCGACTGGGGGGGGAGAGAGCGACTGGGGGGGGAGAAGAGAGAGAGCGACTGGGGGGGGGAAGAGAGAGAGCGACTGGGGGGGGGGGAAGAGAGAGAGCGACGGGGGGGGAGAAGAGAGAGAGCGACTGGGGGGGAAGAGAGAGAGCGACTGGGGGGGAAGAGAGAGAGAGAGACGGGGGGGAAGAGAGAGACGGGGGGGAAGGTGGCCCGATGGACCCCTGCGAAGGAAGAAGGTAAGCTCTTCCCCCCAGTCCCACCCCCTCACTCTTGCCCTCCCTCACCCTCTGTTTCCCTCCCCCGTCTCTCCCTGCTTTACTCTCTCTCCCTGTCCTCTCCCTCCCTCCCCCTCTCCCTCCCTCACCCTCTCTCTCCCCCTCCCCCTGTCTCTCCCTGCTTTACTCTCTCCCTCACTCCCCCCTGTCCTCTCCCTCCCTCCCCCTCTCCTCACCCTCTCCCCACCCTCTCCCCCCTCCCTCACCCTCTCTCTCCCCTCTCCCTCCTTGCCCCTCTCCTCTCTCCCTCCCTGCCCCTCTCCTCACTCTCCCTCTCCCTCTCCTCTCCCTCCCTATTTCTCTCTCTCTCTGACGTCTGTCTGTTGACTGTTCCCCTCTGCCGCTCTCAGTTTTTCTGCAGTTTTTTGTCTCCGAGCTCGCCGGCCACTCAGGCTCTGTATCGAAATCATCTTGGCGCTGGTGCCCGATTTGCTACTCCAGGCCCCGCCGTCCGCCCGCTCTCCGGGCCAAGGTAAGAGCCGGGCTCCGGCCCCACACCCACACTGCCAGGGATCAGCACCCGGGGAACCCACCCGCCGCCCAATGTGAACAACAAACACCCTCCTCACCTGTCACGGAGTTGAAGTCTCCGAAAACGGCCACGGTGCCCCGGGCCTCTTCCCCCGCGCATTCAGGCGGCGCGGGGAAGAGAGAGACTGGGGGGGGAGAGTGAGACGCCGCCGCGCACCTGCTCCGCGGAGCGCCGTGCCGCCACCGCCGCACCAGCCTTTACTAAAATGGCGGCGGTAGCGACGCTCGGCTCAGGCCCGCCCCTCCAGCCTTCACAAAGATGGCGGCGATCGCGGGCCGCTTGTTCACCTGGACGGGAGGTGCCTAGCTCGGGTGTGGGTGCGGAGGAGAGGCCCAGGCTTCGAGGCCTACAAAAACGGTGAAAGGTAGGAAAATTATAGAGGTTAGAGAAAAGATGTACAAATTAATTAACTTTTTTAAAAAACAATGTGTGTTTTAAAAGCAACTTTTTTTTTGCTGGAAATGTAGATTTGAAAAGAAACACGCAGTAAGTGGGAAAAAGAAATGAACAGTTTGGAATCAAGATGGCGGCCACTCACCCCGGTTCAGAACGATAAGGCCCGCCCACACACGCACCGATTGGTCAACCGTCATGTCACCGCAGCGTAGGATTGGTCAATCGTCCTGTCACTCGACTCTAGGAGGGCCCGCCCGCACGCGCGACGAACCCGCCCCCGCAACACAGCGATTGGTCGACCGTCGGGTCGCTCGACCGTACGATTGGTCGACCTCGACGTCACTCGATGCTAATTAGCGGATAATGAGCGGAATTTTGAACGTTTTTTGGATACCGCGGGCGCAATTTTTGTCTCGCCAAAACGTAAATATGCTTATTACCGTTCCGGAATCGTAAGCTTTCTTTTGATGTAACGCACGTGTAGGTACGCTCTATAACTTTAGAGTGTATAGCCGGACAGACAGACGGAAGGACAGACAGACAGATCGATCATAGATGAGCCATTATCAAGTGCTTTCTGGATCCTTGGATTTCAATATGGGCAATAACATTAAACTATGGAAAAGCAACTCCAAAAATATTTAATACAGAAAATGCTGGAAATACTCAGCAGGTCAGACAGCATCTGTGGAGAGAGAAACAGAGTTAATGTTTCAGGTCGACGACTCTTCATCAGAACTGGAAAAAGCTGGAGATAGAACAGGTTTTTAAGCAAGTGCAAGGGCAGAGGAAGGGGAGGAAAGAACAAAAGGGAAAGTCTGTGATAGGATGGAAGGCAGGAGAGATTAAGAGACATTAAGAGAGATTAAGAGATGGTGCAAGGCAAAAGGAGATGGTAATGGGACAAGTTAAGAAACAAACCATCTTCTGTTTCTTAACTTGTCCCATTACCATCTCCTTTTGCCTTGCACCATCTCTTAATGTCTCTTAATCTCTCCTGCCTTCCATCCTATCACAGGCCTTCCCCTTTGTTCTTTCCCCCCCTCCCCCCTTTCCCCTGCACTTGCTTAAAAACCTGTTGCATCTCCAGCTTTTTCCAGTCCTGACGAAGGGTCATTGACCTGAAACGTTAACTCTGTTTCTCTCTCCACAGATGCTGCCTGACCTGCTGAGTATTTCCAGCATTATCTGTTTTTATTTCAGTTTTCCAGCATCCGCAGTATTTTGCTTTTGTCCAAAAATATTTGATTAGTTTTGTAAAACTTTGCTGCAAAGTCACAAATTATTGCTCATTGTGTAATGTTTAAGAGTTTGTGAAGGATGATAGGATGACAGGACAAAAATAATTGCATTTAATATGACAAGAGTGCTCTGCAAAAACAGCTCCAAAAATATTTGAATAGCTTTGTAAAAGAAATTGCTGCAAAATAAATTATTACTCATCATGTAATGCTTCTTTCACACAATAACAGAGTCTGTGATGGATGATAGGAAAAATATAATTGCAGTTAACATAACAAGAGTGCAGTCTTTTCAATGGAGCAAGGGAAGACCCCGTGGTTTGTATCTAAACACTTTTGAAGAAACAAAGGGGGAAAAATGTGGTTGCTTTGCGTCTCCCGTTAGCGCCTCCTGTGAAATTCAGCCATGCGCTGCGCCCAGCTCGCAAGCTTGGCTTGTGCCCCTGACCTACCGCCGGACGCTATGTCCGACAGGGTCAGGGTGGCATTTTTGCGGCCGGGGCGGCGATAATTAAGGGGCAAGTGCCGGGCAGCCATTTTTTTGCCCCGCCTGCCAGCACCTGCCCCGTCTCATCTCCTGCTGCGGGGTGCCGGCCAGGATCTTGAGTGCCGGGCTCTTTTGCCGGCACCCCGCTCCCCGGTGGTCCAAGAGGGCCCCGGTGCACTAGGCCCCTCCCCTTTGATCAGGGGAGGCAGGCCTGCAGTGCCCCGGCGCGCATGGCGCTGGGGTACGTAGCGCCACGATATTCAATGGGAGTGCCCCAAGAGGGAGGGTGAGTGCTTCCAGTAGCGCCCCGCCTCCTGCTTGGGATGCTACCATTGAATTTCGGGCATAGGGCGCACTAACTTTTTCGGGGTGCAAAAAGTAGCCCCCTGGCAAAGTTATCACCCCTAAGGGAGCACGAGCCAATTTTCCCCCCAAAATCTCCTCTAAATTTTAAAGCTTTTGGGACCTATTTGTGCTAGGTCTCCACCCTGTTTGTCCTGTGATGGAGTTTACTCTGGTAAGCAACGTCCTTATGATACCCATCGCAAAGTGATTAGCTAACTATAAGGAAACCAGCATCTTTGAGAGGGGCATTTTTTTTCAAAATTCTTCATTCTTCTGCCAGACTTGATAGCACTGGGTTCAGTGGCTACCCATGGTTCCAATTTCCTGCCCCCACCCCACAACTAAGCAGCCTCCACACCAACCCCCGCACCCCCCCGGCTGTACCAATACAGACACACAGGTGCTCAGCCACTTTATTTAATGAGATCAACTCCAGCAATTCAGTCAGGATGAGGTGCACAAATCTGCAGTGCAGAAGATGTCACACTCCACCACTGTTACGATGGTGGAGCAGAATAGCAGGTTTTCGACCCCTACATATGTCGGGTATAACCGAATGTCCTAGGCCCAATCATCTTCAGCTGTTTCATCAATGACCTTCCCTCCAACATAAGGTCAGAAATGGGGATGTTCGCTGATGACTGCAGTGTTCAGCGCCATTCACAATTCCTCAGAAAATGAAGCAGTCCATGCCCGCATGCAACAAGATTTAGACGATGGTCAGGCTTGGGCTGATAAGTGGCAGGTAACATTCGCGCCACAGAAGTACCAGGCATGACTATCTCCAACAAGCGAGAGTCTAACCACCTTCCCATGATATTCAACGGCATTACCATCAGCAAATCCCCAGCATCAACATCCCGGGGATCACCATTGATCAGAAATTTAACTGGACCAGCCACATAAATACTGTGGCAACAAGAGCAGGTCAGAGGCTAGGTATTCTGTGGCGAGTGTCTCACCTCCTGACTCCCCAAAGCCTTTCCACCATCTACAAGGCACAAGTAAGGAATGTGATGGAATACTCTCTGATGCGCTATCAATTACTCATAAAAGACTGAGAGTTAGAAGAGTAACTAAAGGCTTTTATTAACAACAGAATGGAGGTCTGCCTCGAGTGGTCGACCGGTCCAGGGTACAAAGGGCTGGGGAGCAGTCACCTTTATACTAGGACCTGTGGGAGGAGTCAGCCGAGGCATGTCCAGGCATGTACACAGTGGAATACAAACAGGACAAACAGGAATACAAACAGTGGTTTACCACACTCTCCACTTGCCTGGTTGAGTGCAGCTCCAACAACACTCAAGAAGCTCGACACCATCCAGGACAAAGCAGTACGCATGATTGGCACCCCATCCACCACCTTAAACATTCACTCCCTCCACCACCGGCGTACCGTGGTTGTAGTGTGTACCATCTACGAGATGCACTGCAGCAAATTGACAACGCTTCTTCAGAAGCAGCTCCCAAACCTGCGGCCTCTTCCACCTAAAAGGACAAGTGCAGCTGACACATGGGAACACCACCATCTCCAAGTTCCCCTCCAAGTCACACACCATCCTGACTTAGAAGTATATCGCCGATCCTTCATTGTCACTGGGTCAAAATCCTAGAATTCCCTACCTAACAGCACTGTGGGAGTACCTTCACCACACAGACTGCAGTGGTTCAAGAAGGTGGCTCACCACCACCTTCTCAAGGGCAATTAGGGATGGGCAATAAATGCTGGCCTTGCCAGCGACGCCCACATCCTATAAACAAATTTAAAAAACTACAGTACCTTAACTGAGGCGATGTAAGCTTTTAAAATTAGCCCCTACCAACACATATAGCTCCCCACCCTCCTCCCCCAATTTGAGAAACCAAATGAGTTCTATGCATCCATTTTAATGATCAAACACTAGTTAAAAATCATTCCCAAATTAGAAACTCATGGGTTGAAATCATGCTGTGTGATAACAGCAGTAACAAATGTGCTAACATTGCATTCTTCTGTTGACTACTTTAACAAATATATTAATTTGTTGAAAAGAAATGAGAAATAGTGAGACTCACAAATTTTAGGTGTTTATGCTAGGCATTCCTCAGCATCACCATCACCAATTATTCCTGTAAGCCAATCTCATATACCTTACTATCCAAGTGTACATTTTCCTGTCTGATATCTAACTAAATGATAGCATAACTGAAGGATCATAACCGAGAATACTTACTCTGTACACTGCCTACAGAAATATTACAGCTACCACCCATGTGAATTCTTTTCTCTTAATGGAAGGTGGACTGAATAAGTACTCTACCCAGATGGGGAACAGGCTTTGGACCAATATCTGATTTAACTTACATTAATACATAAATGGACAGTATATATTGTGGCTATCTAAACAAGGGTCCTAACACAGAAGACCACTGATACTAGCTTAACGTTTTTGAAGCTAAGCTGGCTTAGACTCAAAGTACAAACAGCCTTTTTTCTGCTGTCTGTAAAATCCTTGACAACTCTGTGGCTGAGAGATTGACCCATATGTCTCAGAGCATTCACCCTTAAGACAGTCAGTTAAGATTTCCATCCAGTGAGCTATCAATCACAGAGGACTTCAGACTGAGGTCTGCCCTTGGAATGGTGGCCAGACAATATACCCTTCATGATATAATTAATGATGCCAGAATGGCTATTCGATATTGAATGAACACAATCTCTACTGTTGGCCTGAGATGCTTGTCAAGGAATAGTATGCTCAGTGGAGTCTTCCCACTGTTCACAGTTCCAGCATCTCACACAAGGAAGCAACATCGATGCTGCCATGTCTAGAGTTGAAATGCTGTGCTCCCCACCGCCCCCCCCAATTTGAGAAACCATGAGTGACATCAATCTATTTCCAAACAATTGATCCTAACAGTACAGAAATCATGTAAGATTTAAAAAATTAAAAAAAAAAAAAAAATTTTTATAAACTTTTAGGGCTGGATTTTGCCGGCACTCAGAGGGCGGGTTTGGAGGCGGCTCAAAGGTTAAAATCATTTTGATTGACAGCAGGTTGTGATCCCGCCATCAACCCGCCTCCAAACAATTTTCCCAAGTGTCGGGTCCCTGATTTGCGCATGGACCCGACACCTAGCGGCGGCAAGAGGATTAAAGGCAATTACCTGCCAATTAACAGGTAGTTGCTCGTAGTTGACAGGCTATTTTTGAATTTTGCCGCTTCTGGCTCGGGTTTCCTGATGTCCGGACACCACGCCATAAGTGTGGCTTGTTGTGAGTCTGCTGTAATGTTTCTGGATTGATGACAACTGCAGAAGTGGTGTGAAGGATCCAATGTTGCACTGGTGAGTCTCAGAGGTAAGAAAATGTTGGGAAATGCATTTTTAATACACTTACACATTTCTTTAGTTTACAAGTTTTGAAATCCATGTCCAGTGCCACTCTCAGCAGTGACAGATCACTTCTGTCATCTCACCTGCAGCTGCCATCTATTCCAGCCTATGGAAGGAGTCATTGGAGAGCCTGGGTGCAAGAGGTCACCTTTGTGCAGTGATTGTCAGTGTTTGCAGCACCTCAATGCTGTCAAACACTGAGAAATCAATTGTCAAAAAAAAATTGTGCATGGTCCCTTTAAGGAAACCGGCAGATGACGCGTCATTAAATGATGTCATTTGACCCGCTTCCTCTTAATTGGCCAGCAAGCCCACAAGGTCAATCAACGCAAAATCACGTCTTTGGGCCGTATGCAGTTGGGGGCGGGACTGGAAGCCAGAAACCACCTGACCCACACCCAACCTGCCTCCATTGATAAAATCGCGGCCGTAATGTTTCTATACTGCTAGGATCAACCTGTAAGGGGTTAAATCTATGTCATATTTTGCCACAATGACCACTGATCAGACACGTGAATCAGACTTTCATATCTCAGTACTCATGAATGGAAATGTTCTATGTGAGAAATGTTAGTCATTCTAATGGATGCATATATTTTTGGTAAATTTTTGGAAATAATTATATTATAGCATCAGACAAGACTACACCATCTTGGAGGGCAATGATGTTTTAACTTTCAATGAAACTTGGCTTCAACCAGAATGAGACTGGGAACTATAGCTTCGCAGCTATAAAATATTCAGGAGACAGAGAAGAAAAAGAGGGGTGACCTTATTAATTAAAGCCCAATTATAGCCATAGAAAGGAAAGATTTTATTGACTGTGGTGCTGTAGCAGTCGGCGCAGACACCATGGATTTTTAGATTATGAACATATACCCTTATTAAAAACTCTACAGGCTGTTTGGGGGGGGGGAAGCTGTGGAAAAACACTCAAGCTGAAGGTGGCTGACATAACCAGGTTGCATTCATATGGTAACGGACTGTCCTTGGGAACAATGGCCCGAGAGGCCCACTCCCAAGTCTTGAATAATGAGGCTGGCGACTCACTGTTTCTGAAGAAGATGAGCTCGTTAAATTAAATCGGCTGGGAGATCGAAACGAGATCTAAACCATCCAAATCTGGGAGGAGGCCTGAGGCCATGTGTCCATTAAAACCACAGACAGCGGTCTGTGTATTGGGGTATATCAGAGAGCCATTTTGGATAGCTCTCTCTCTCTCTCCTGCCCTCCCCACAACAGAACGCCAAGAGGAGCTGAGCCTTGCTCTTCCAACCGAGACGGGCTTCGACTCAGACTGGGACTCGCATGCCGCAAGGCCGGTACTGATCCAGGTAGCGGAGACATACGGGAGGAAGATGCAAGCAAGATCAAGGGCAATCTAGGTGAGTATTGCCAAGCCTGCACACCCACAAGATCACTTAGCTGTGTGAGGGGGTGCCTGTATGTTCCTACCAAACCAGAGGGGGTTTAGTGTTGGAAGGGTCCTGTGATAGTTTAGTTCATGGGAGGGTGTTTTTAGACCATGGTAAGTCAGCACGGCAGGGGCTTGTTGGACAAGTCAGGGTTGTACTGTTTTAAACTGTACTGTTGTGTTCACACCACTCGTACTGTATGCGAGTGGAGTGGTTTTGTCAACTTTAATAAACACTGTACGGGTGAGCCGGAAAACGCTGTCCGTGTTCAAATCTGTCCTCAGTAATCCCTATCGTCCAGAACTTGTAGTAATGGGGTTTGCGTGCTCGCTACAGGCGGGGCAAAACCACTTATAATAATTGGCGACTGCGGCAGGGCCTATAGGAAATTGGCCACCTCAGAAACCGATTACCATGCTCAGATGAAGTTATTCTGGGTTGAGTAAAGAAATAATAAAGGAGTAGTTACCATATTGGAGTACATTAATTGGGAAAGAAACTGAGGATGTGATTTGTAGGCAATTTAGAGAGGTATGCAGTTGTACGACTTGTAATTATGGAGGATTATTATCATTCTTAGGGAGACTTGGGTAGACAAATGTTTATGGTCAAAATGGGAAAGGTCTTTTAGAATGCATCCAAGACTATTTCTCTCATCTGCATGTTGTAAGTCCAGCATTGGAAAATGCAGTGCTAGATCTGATTCTGGGTATAAAGCAGTACAAATAAGTAACCTGAAGATAGGAGAACATTTGAGAAATAGTGACCATAACATAATTAAGTTCGTACAGAAAAGTCTGAAATAAAGTTGTTGGACTGAAATTAGCTAATATCATTGAGCTGAAAGGGAACATAGCTCGGATTAATTAGTGAGAAAAATGGCAGATCAAATAGTAGAGCAGCAATGAGAGATATTTGAATATAGGATGAATAAGGCACAGGTTAAATATATTCCTACTAGGAGTTACACTCCTGTGAAGTGCCTTGGGACATTTGACTACATTAAAGATGCTATATAAATGCAAGGTGTTTTTGTTGTTATAAATAAGAAGCATCTAAGTCAGGAGTTCCATGCATAAATAGAGAGCTTCAAGCAAATACAGAGATTTAAAAAGAGGCATTTTATCAATATAGGGGGGATAATACAGAAGTAAACTATGACAAATACAAAAATATAGAAGGAAACCAAAAATAATTAGGATGGCTAAGGCAGTATGAAAGAAGTATGACAGTAAACATAAAGGGAAAGAGCAATGGATTTTATCAGTGCATAAGCGAGGTCATTTTCTTGGGTCTGCGTCCAGGCACACTGGATCACCCGGGCACAGTGAATATCTGAAAATCAGGCAGGTTGGAACACAAGAACAGAAATAGGCCGTTTAACTATTTGTGCCTGTTCCACCATTCTATTAGATTGTGGCTGATCTGTACCTCAATACAATTTATCTGCCGTTGCTCCATATCGCAATACCCTTACCTAACAAAGAATGATCGCTCTCAGTCTTGAAAATTTCAACTGATCCAGCATCCACAGCCTTTTGGGGAAACAAATTCCAAATTTCCACGACTCTTTGTGTGGGAAAAAATGCTTCCTGATTTCACTCCTAACTGGCTCAGCCCTAATTATAAGATTATGTCCCCTGATTTCACCAAGAACAACACTTTGTTTGCTACAGGTTCCTTTGCAGCAGCAATCAGCAATACTGTAGGAAAATATGCTAAATAAATATCTTTAAGATGCAAAAATGAGACCCTCCACAACAAAAGAAACTAATGCAGCAAAATTTGAATACTTCATCCAAAAAAACTTAACTTTTAATGAATTGATTTTTGCTGGGAGATTCAGCTTAATGATAACTTTGCAGTATATTGGAGGAAGATTATTAAATATTCTTGCATTTTAATTTAATTTAATTCAAAGATTTGGCATTTTGAGAATATCTTTCTCTGGTCCATGTGTGACCTTGTTTTTTTTTTTAAAGTTTTCTTTTTTTTCCACCCTTGGTTACTGGTTATAATTTTTGTCCTTCTCAAAAGTTTTGCAGTCAGTGAGCTCATTAACTAAAAATTGAGAATAAGGATAATAGTGGATTTTAAAGCAGAATGATGGTGTGTTGTAGCAAGCACATGTGCATGCCTGTATCTATGTGTGCTGTGTACAGTGTATGGCCAGATGGGAGAAAAATAAGAAACAGATGACTGCACAGAATACATTAGTTATTAATTTGATAATACTTAAAATGAATCCGACAATATTTAAATAACTTAAAAGGTCCAACAGCTTAACATACAGGGGTATTCAGTATTTAGGAAGGATCGACAAAAAAGAAAGGGAGGAGGGGTAGCATTGCTAGTAAAAAAGGGGATAAATGCAATTGAAAGGAAGGATATTAACTCAGTTAATACAGAATCTATATGGGTGGAGCTAAGAAATAGCGAGGGGCGAAAAACATTAATAGGAGTGGTATATAGGCCTCCAAATAGTAAAATAGAGGTTAGGGAGGGCATCACGAGGGAAATTAGAGAAGCGTGCAATAAGAGCACAGCTGTCATCATAGGTGACTTTAACTTACATATAGATTGGACTAGCCTAATCAGTAAAAATAATGAGGAGGAGGAATTCCTTGAGTGTTTAAGGGATGGTTATCTGGATCAATATGTCGAGGAACCAACTCGGGAACAGGCTATATTGGACTGGGTACTGTGCAATGAGAAGGGACTAATCAGTAATCTTGTTGTACGGGGACCCTTGGGTCAGAGCGATCATAACATGATCGATTTCTCACTCGAAATGGAGAGCGAAGAAATTGACTCAGAGACTAAGGTCCTGAATTTAAACAAGGGGAATTATGATGCCATGAGACGGGAACTGAGTAGGTCTGATTGGACAACGTTCCTGGGAGGACTGGAGGTAGATAAACAATGGCAAACATTTAAAGATAGAATGACAAAATTGCAAAAATTGTTTATACCAATCTGGCATAAAAGGAAATCTAAAAAGGTGACTCAACCGTGGATAACAGGGGAAATTAGAGACAGCATAAAATCCAAAGATAGGGCGTATAAAATAGCCAAAAAAAGCGCCAGAGCGGAAGATTGGGAACAGTTTAAGATAGAGCAAAGGAGGGCAAAGGGCATAATCAAGAGGGGCAAAATAGCTTACGAAAACAAGCTGGCGGAAAATATAAAAACTAACTCCAAAAGCTTTTATAAGTATATCAAAAGGAAAAGACTGGTGAAAACCAAAGTTGGTCCATTGCAGTCAGATACGGGGGAATATATAATGGGAAATAAGGAAATGGCAGATCAACTAAATGCATACTTTGGGTCAGTCTTTACGAAGGAAGACACAAAAAACCTCCCTGGGATATCGGGAAAAATAGGGACATTGGCAAAGGAGGAACTGACGCAAATCAATATCTCTAAGGATATGGTGTTAAGGAAGCTAAAGGGATTGAAGGTGGACAAATCCCCAGGGCCTGATAACATGCATCCTAGGGTACTGAAGGAGGTGGCCCTAGAGATAGCGGATGCACTAAGGATGATTTTTCAGAATTCATTAGACTCGGGAACAGTGCCCATGGATTGGAGGGTAGCTAACGTTACCCCACTATTCAAAAAGGGGGGTAGGGAAAAAGCAGGTAATTACAGACCTGTAAGCCTTACATCAGTTGTGGGCAAAATGCTGGAGTCCATCATTAAGGATGAAATAGCGGAGCACTTAGCAAATGGGGACAGGATAGGACAGAGTCAACATGGATTTACAAAGGGTAAATCGTGCTTGACTAATCTATTGGAATTTTTTGAGGGAGTAACTGGTAGAATAGATGGGGGAGAGCCAGTAGATGTGGTGTACCTGGACTTCCAAAAGGCCTTCGATAAGGTCCCACATAAAAGATTAGCATGGAAAATTGAGGCTCATGGGATAAAGGGGAAAGTATTGGCGTGGATAGGGAACTGGCTGTCAGATAGAAAACAGAGAGTTGGAATAAACGGCTCATTTTCTGAATGGCAGGCAGTAACAAGTGGGGTACCACAGGGATCTGTCCTGGGCCCCCAGCTGTTCACAATTTACATTAATGACCTGGATCAGGGAGTCGGATGCAGCATTTCCAAATTTGCAGACGACACTAAACTAGGAGGGGGGGTGGGCTCAGAGGAAGAGACCAGGAAGCTCCAGAGCGATTTGGACAGACTGGGCGATTGGGCGGATAAATGGCAGATGCACTATAATGTGGACAAGTGCGAAGTTATCCACCTTGGGTGCAGGAACGGGAGGGCAAATTATTATTTAAATGGCAATAGATTGGGAGAGGGGGAAGTACAGAGAGACCTGGGTGTTCTTGTACACCAGTCACTGAAGGCGAGCATGCAGGTGCAACAGGCGGTCAAGAAGGCAAACGGTATGCTGGCCTTCATAGCAAAAGGGTTAGAATACAGGAACAGGGATACCTTGCTGCAGCTGTACAGGGCACTGGTGAGACCACACCTCGAGTACTGTGTACAGTTTTGGTCGCCTCATCTGAGGAAGGATGTTCTTGCCATGGAGGGGGTGCAGCGGCGATTCACCAGGCTGATACCAGGAATGGCGGGAATGACCTATGAGGAGAGACTATGTAGTTTAGGGATGTACACACTGGAGTTTAGAAGATTGAGAGGGGACCTCATAGAAGTGTATAAAATTCTGACAGGTCTAGACAGACTGGATGCAGAAGGAATGTTTCCCTTGGCGGGTGAGAACAGAACTAGAGGACATAATTTAAGGATAAGGGCTAAACCATTTAGGACAGAGATGAGGGGGAATTTCTTCACTCAGAGAGTGGTGAACCTGTGGAACTCATTGCCACAGAGGGCAGTGTACGCCAGCTCATTAAATATATTTAAGAGGGAATTAGATATATTTCTACGGGCAAAAGGGGTTAAGGGTTACGGAGAGAAGGCGGGGACGGGATACTGAATTAAAGGATCAGCCATGATCTCATTGAATGGCGGAGCAGGCACGAAGGGCCGAATGGCCTACTCCTGCTCCTATCTTCTATGTATCTATGTATCTAAAGCTTTTACAATAAGCATTATTTGAGAAGGAGTTTTATATAAGCACAAACTTACTATTAAATCTATTCTCTACAAAGTTTATTAATCAATATTGGCTTGTAATTTCCGATAGGAGGCTTCCTGCGTGCAGATGCCTCCTATCGGAAAAAAATCTACTGTACTAACTTACCTGAGGGCTCACAAGCTCCGGACACTTCCGATCCTGGGCCTCTCCAAAGTTGAAATGCGCAGGGCTCACGTATCCCAGGGGCATATGCGGTTCGCAAGCGTCCCTGGGATCACGTGGGCCAGGCCAGCCAGGAGAAGGGAATCTCCCTTCATACTTTTGACAGATAGACCTGTCAAATATATGAATGGAGATCACCCCAAAACACAGTAAAACATTAAATACATTTTTTAAAAAAACCATCACGTTTTTAAAATGAGTTAAAATTACAATAAATTAAATATTTTATACAAAAATTTTATTTTTTGAAAAAAATAATTAAAGTTTTTTACAGGGCTAACAATAAACTTACCTTTTTCAAAAGTATTTTAAAATTATAAATGAGTGAAATTTTTTTTTTTTTTTACTTTTTTCAACTTTTATGCAGAAAACCCTTAGAAACTTTAACCCTGGTAAAAGCAGGCGTAAGGCCTGCTTTTACCAGGGTTAAAGTTTCTAAGGGTTTTCTGCGGGCGGAGGTTCTGCAGAAAGCAGAACTCTCCCCCTGCAGAGGCCCTTCTCTAGGGCAGGCATCCGATCTGTCAAGAGCATCCTTGACAGGTCGGAAATGCCGGTTTTCAGCGCATGCGCTTCGCATGCCTGAAACCGGCATTTCCGATGTCCCTACGGGTGTGTACACAGCGCGTACACACCTGTAGGCATCGGAAAATACGGCCCATAGTTATTACTAAATAGTTGGCTCTTCTATGGGCCCAGAAATTAGGGTCGGGGGCTTCCCGCGGGTGCAAGCCTCCGACCTGCACTTACCTTGCGCGCCGGCCGTTGAGCTGTGGGCCCCCATGGAATTGCGATCCTGGGCCTCCTCCAACTGCCGGCGCGCGGTGCTTGCGTATCCCAGGGGCGCAGTTAGTTCAATGCGTCCCCTGGGATCACATGGGCCATGGAGAGCCAATGGTAGCAGGGAATGCTTCATTCATAAGTTTGACAGGAAGAGCTGTCAAAACCATAAATACTATAAGCCCCAAAACATCACTAAAACTTCAAATACATTTTTTTTTTAAATCACATTTTTAAATAACTATAAATTACATGAAATAACTATTTTAAACAATAATTTAAATTTGTGAAAAAATTAATTACATTTTTTAATGGGGCTAAAAATAAACTTACCTTTCTTTAAAGTATTTAAAAATAATAAACCTGTGGAAAAAATGTTTTAATTTTAATTAATTCACCACTTACCTTGTAATAAGCAGGCCTTGCGACTGCTTTTTACATGTCTAACTTCTGGAGACTTACCTTCCCGGAGAAACCTGGAAAAAAAACGTAAGTTCAATGCGCACGCGCAGCCTCTCCCGCGCACGCGTTCGACCTCTGAACCCCTTCTTTCAGGGGAACGGAAGTTCCGGTTTCCCGCGCATACGCAGTGCATGCAGGAAACCGGCACTTTCGTTGGGCCTACGCGTGAGTACCCAGTGTGTACTCACGCGTTGGGACCCAAATTTCTGGGCCATGATTTTATTAGGGAATGTCTATTTGGCAAACCTAATTTGTTTGCACTCAATATGATGCTATAAAAGGTCTTACTGTATTGTAAAATTATGTTTTAATTGGTTTGACATTGTTTTGAAGTTGCATGCAGCTCTTGGTGCTTTGGGGTAAGATTTGATAATAATTTGCTTTAGAAGTTTACATTCTAGATCTCTAGTAGCTGAGCCACATAAACAAGAAAAGTCTTGGGTGTGATTGCCAGCCAGTGCTGAATTAGCTGGGAAAGTGACAGAGATGCTACCATTAGTCGTAGCTGCCTCAATTAGGGGAAAATCGATTAGGATTTCTAATCCTGAGCTTTATATCCAGCACAACATGCTGGAAGTCCCTGCGTGGACATCAGGTAAGGACACCAGCAGGCTCAACTCTGATGTCTCCCAGAGATGTATATACCTCCAACATCAAGGCTCACACATGAAAAAATGGCCCCACCATGGAGTCATTGGGGGTAAAATTGGGTTAGATACCACCATTTTTTGGGCGCTATGAGTGCCCTTAGGGTTCAAAAATGGCTTCCGCAGTGCACGTGAACACTTCTAAAGTGAAGCGCACCGGATACCACCTTGGTAAAGGGGTTAGCACACTCACACTTAATGTCCATCGGAAGTATGCAGAACAGGCAGATCGTGACGTCAACCAGCATGCAATGCTGATTTGAAGCCAGCGCTGCCATTTTGAAGCTCCATGCCCTCTCTTAACTTCACAAAGCTGAACACGCATTAAGCAGCATGAAGGACTGACCACCAGCATTATTTAAAAAGATTATCAACCACTTACAGGTTAGTTGCTGGTTTATTTTTCCTGGCAGTTACTACAATTCTACACATTTTGGTGCTTTCCATAGTTGTTTCAAAAGTGTACAGGGAGTGGTGCGGCAGGTGCTGAAGTACTTTTTAATGACTTTAAGGCTTCTGCACAAACCAGTTGCTGCTGCTGCATAATCTTACCATCATGAGCAAACAGCCCTTGCCAGCACCTGTCAGGCGAGAAGCTGAGGAGCAGGAGCACAAGGTGGAGGAAGAGGAAGAGAGGCTGCAACCTAGTCAGCCCCTTTCTGTACGGGCTGTACGCGAAGAACTAATTCAAGTGCAATACCAGTAACCTCAACCCCAATTCCCTATTTACCAACATTGCTACGCTCCTTACCTTCCTTCAGTCACTGACCATCACATCGTCCTCTTGGCCACATTGCAAAAATAAAAGTCAACATAAAATACACATTCAAAACCAAATTTATGAATTAAATCTTGCCATAGTGCATACAAACTTAAACTAATCAGTCTTGTGCATTCCCTTAATGCCTGTCTTCCGTGTGCCTTTGCCTGTCCTAGAGCTCCTACGAAGTGCTACCCCAGTGGCTGCAGTATTGCTGCTGGAAGGCTGCTGACTTTCAGTGGAGGAGGCTGCAAATGGCCTTGGAGGACAACCTCAAGCAGCTCTGGGCCTAGAAGGCCCGGTTTCAGACTGCACCATCTCGGCATGGGTGGCAGCGTCTGAGCTTGCATGGTAGCAAGCTAAACTTGCATGACAGCAGTCTGAGCTTCCACTGCAGCTCTCAGACTTTTGGTGGAAGCTGCTTGTGCTGCAATGGAAGCTGAGACAGCGGCCATCAGATGCTGCATCATGGTTGGTTCCACATGTGTGTTGATGGAGGTGACCACCAGTTCCATGCTGGAAAGGATGGGCTACAAGTTCTGCGCAAAGCCCTGTGCCAAGTTGGTGCTGGTCTCCTCGACATTCAACGCAGGCTTTCTGGCAGGCTTCTCAATGCCCCAAGCATTTTGTTGTGTACACCCATCAGCCTTCTTCTGTAGCCTGGCCCATCAAAGTCATCATCTGAGTCCTCTACAGCAGAGCTCGTGTGTGATCTCGTCCTCTGGTGGGCTGTCACCTGTGCTATCCCTGGCACCTGCCCAGGCTGCAGCGCACTTGTACTCAGTGTCTCGCCACGCAGATCCCACCTCTATGCTGTCCTCGAAGATACACGCAGTGTCCGTATCTAAGTTGCTGGCTGCGAGTGTGAAATCAAGTGAAATCAAGAAGACGGTGTGTCTTCACCATCACTGTCTTCTTGTTTTATTTTTATATCCCAAGCCAGCAATCTAGCAGGTAAAATCAGATATCTAGTGGTCTAAGTGGACTGTGTATTTTGGCAGTCTCTAATCCATAATGGGCGAGTAGGATACTTACTTGTGGTGCAGTGAAATATGTGTCTACATTACCAAGATCAGTTTCTACTTTTACTAATACTTGACTTTTAGAGCCATCAAAATTAAACCAGTGTATTTATCACTATATACTTCTGTGCATTTCTGGATGGTGGAAAATAAGTACCACTTAGAAAACAGATAATTCTAACAAATTCCAGATCAAAGTTTTCAGGGAATTAAGCATAAAATTTAGCCACCCATTGCCCAGGTAAACTAGGGAAATTAACAATCAATTATTGTCTCAGATACATAGCCACTAGACCAAAGAAACAGATATATTGACAGTTATCCTTTAACCAATAGACTGGAGCCTTCATGGCAAAAAACTCCAACCCTAGCAAGAGCACATTTGTTTTGTGTATTAGTTGGCACACAGCAGCACACAGGCAGAGGCAATTATAAGTTGTAACAAGAACAGGGGCTAGAAATTGGTAATAGGTCCTTTTTTGGGCCAGAAATAGGCGGCGTGCTGGGAGCGCGCCAGAAGCAGGAGGCCCGAGACGCACCCAAAATTGGGCTGTAGGCCTCATCAGCACACTGCCAGCGAGCTGCGGATGACAATCTGGTGTCCAGAGGCTGCTTGCTGGTTTATTGAGGACAACTTTGGGCTGGCTGGCTGCCTCGCCGGCAGTGCTCTCCTGCTCCCCCCTGGCTCCGCATAACGGTGAGTTTAAAAAAATGTACTTTTTGGTGATGGCCACCAGTGGTCCCTTTAAGGACTGCTGGTTAGGCAACATTATGTTCTAAAAATTGAGCGGAGCAGGTCTGGTTCCAATTCCACTCAGCACCAACACATTTTTACAGAAAGGTCTCTAAACAGGCATTATGCCCTTTATTAACATACTAGCTGAAGTGCCCGGCGGTGCCGAGGCTTTTTCAAGGGAATGTTGTTGTTGGAAGAGAGAGAGAGAGCGGCTGGGGGGAAGAGAGAGCGACTGGGGGGAAGAGAGAGAGCGACTGGGGGGAAGAGAGAGCGCGACTGGGGGGAAGAGAGAGCGCGACTGGGGGGAAGAGAGAGCGCGACTGGGGGGAAGAGAGGGAGGGGAGGGGGGAGGGAAGAGGGGGAGGGGAGGGAGGGGGAGGGGGGGAGGGCGGGGGGGGAAAAGGGGGGGGAAGGGAGGGCGGAGGGCGGGGGGCGCCCCCCCCCCCGAGGGTCGCGGCCCCCCCCCCGAGGGTCGCCCCCCCCCCCCCGAGGGTCGCGGCCCCCCGCCCCCCCCCCCCCGAGGTGAAGACCGACGATTGCGCGCGCAGCAGGAGCTGAGACGCGGCGTCTCTCTCGGCCGGCGGGCCCGGTTGCCAGGGCAACCGTGACGCTGACCAAGCCAGAGAGAGAGACGCCGCGTCTTAGCTGCTCCTGCTGCGCGCGCGGCACCACCCCCCCCCACCGAGGGTCGCGGCCCCCCCCCCCCCCGAGGGTCGCGGCCCCCCCCTCCCCCCCGGTGAAGACCGCCAATTGCGGCTGTGCGAGACGTCCGGCGGGCCCGGTTGCCAGGGTAACACTGGACGCTCAGCAAGCCCCGCCCCCCGGCCGAGCCAGAGACGTCTCAGCTCCTGCTGCGTGCGCACCCTAGCGGCGCTGGGCTGAGGCTCGGCCCTCCAGCCTTCGAGTGGGGCCGGGAGGTGCCTAGCTCGGGCGTGGGTGCGGAGGAGACGTCGAGGCTTCTAGGCCTACCTGGAAAAACGGGAAAGGTAGGAAAATTAATGAGATTAGATAAGTTAATTACTTTCTAAATCATTTTTTTTAAAAACAATATGTGTTTTAAAAGCAACATTTTTTTTTAAGACGCAGAAAGCGGGAAAAAGAAAGGAAAAGTTTGGAATCAAGATGGCGGCGACTCACCTCGGTTCAGAACGATAAAGCCCGGCCACACGCGCACCGATTGGCCCGGCGTACGATTGGTCGAGCTCGAGGTCACTCTGTCGCTAATGAGCGGATAATGAGATGCTAATGAGCGGAACGTTGAAGGTTTTTGGGATACCGCGGGCGGGATTTTAGCCCGGCCGAAACGTAAATACGCTTAAAACCGTCTCGGAAGCGTAAGCTTTCTTTGGAGGTAACGCGCGCGTAGGTACGCCCTGTAACTTTCGAGTGCATACCCATAAGCACACGCGATGACAGACAGATAGACAGATAGACAGACAGAATGACAGAAGTACCGATTTATATATATAGATTCAAAGCGCCAGAGATACCTGAATATTGTCCGATCCAATATGGATGTATTTCAGGTGCCCTTGAGGCACGGGACTTTTTGCCCTGAAATTGGTTCTTTCTGCCGTTGTTTTCCACCTGGAAACTGCGCACAAGGACCAATTTCCTGTCCCGAGGTGTCTCAAGAATTTTACTCTGCTTGGTGCTGGGGCAGACAGACTCAGCGAAATTTTACTGTGGCCCCAATGGACAAGTTCCTATTGTCTAATGCATGCCCCTTGAAATTCTTAGTTCAGTAAGTATTGCCTCAGGCAGACACCCAGATCAATGCAAAATGGACCTTTCAAACAGGCATCCCTCCCATATAAAAGTGAAAAAAAATACACATATTCATAAGACTGAAGCACAGATATGGGCAGAAGCCATTCATGTAAACTGTAAAATAAATAATAAAATATGCCTACAGTCATGCACTTCTAACTGGGAGCACCATAAACACAGATCAAAGATGGAGAAGCAATATCAACAAACTGGTGCTGGATGTGCAATATAAAATAGTAGTTTTAAAGAGTACATGTGAATTGGTAAATTTGAATCAATTTAGAAATTATTTTGGAGCTCAGTTCTACTTTAGATATTTGACTCTTCCAATTTTATTTTGCCCTATTGATTAGCTTATTAATAGCAAATGATTGGTGGGATAACCCACTACTTTGTTTTCAATTCAACTTGTCCATGAGACACACCTCCTGCTCCCTCGAGCTTATTTCCACTAAACTGCTGAACACACAACTTCCCTTCCTGGCTGCCATGTTAGCTGATATTGTTAATGGTTTTCTCTCCTCAGGTACTGTCCCCTTTCTTTCAAATCTGCCGTCATCATCCCTCTCCTCAAAAAAACAACCGTTGACCCCTCCGTCCTTGCAAACTACCGCCCCATCTCCAACCTCCCTTTCCTTTCCAAAGTCTTTGAACATGTTGTCACCTCTCAAATTCGTGCCCATCTTTCTCGGAACTCCATGTTTGAATCCCTCCAATCAGGTTTCCGCTCCTGTCACAGTACTGAAACGGCTCTTATCAATGTCACAAATGACATCCTATGTGAATGTGACAAAGGTAAACTATCCCTCCTCGTCCTTCTTGACCTGTCTGCCACCTTTGACATGGTTGACCACACCATCCTCCTCCACCACCTCTCCATTGTCATCCACCTGGGTGGGACTGCACTCGCCAGGTTCCATTCTTATCTATCTAGCCAGAGAATCACCTGCAATGGCTTCTCTTCCCGCTCCCGCACCATTACCTCTGATGTCCCCCAAGGATCTATCCGTGGCCCCCCTCCTATTTCTCATCTGCATGCTGCCCCTCAGTGATATCATCTGAAAACACAGCATCAGTTTCCACATGTACATGTACACTCTACCTCCCCACCACCTCTCTCGACCCCTCCACGGTCTCTAAATTGTCAGACTGCTTGTTCGACATCCAGTACTGGATGAACAGAAATTTCTTCCAAATAAATATTGGGAAGACTGAAACAAGTCTCCGGTCCCCACCACAAACTCTGTTCCCTAGCCACTGATACTATCCCTCTCCCAAACATCTGTCTGAGGCTGAACCAGACTGTTCACAACCTTGGTGTCATATTTGACCCTGAGATGAGCTTCTGACCACACATCCGAGCCATCACCATGACCGCCTATTTCCATCTCCAGAACATTACCCATCTCCGCCCTTGCCTCAGCTCATCAGCTGCTGAAAACCTCATCCATGCCTTTGTTACCTCTAGACTTGTCTATTCCAACACACTCCTGACCGGCCTCCCACGTTCTACCCTCCGTAAACTTGAGGTCATCCAAAACTCTGCTGCCCATGTCCTAACTCGCACAAAGTCCCGTTCACCCATCACCCCAGTGCTCGCTCACCTACATTGGCTCCCAGTTAAGTAAGGCCTTGATATTAAAATTCTCATCCTTGTTTTCAAATCTCTCCATGGCTTCGCCCCACCCTATCTCAGTAATCTCCTCCAGCCCCAGAACCCTCCGAGATATCTGCACTCCTCTAATTTTGTCCTTTTAAACATCCCCGATTTTAATTGTTCCACCATTGGTGGCCGTGCCTTCAGCTGCCATTCTCTCCCTAAACCTTTCTGCCTCTCAAACTCTCTTTCCTCCTTTAAGATGCTCCTTAAAACCTACCTCTTTTCTGCCCTAATATCTGCTTCTGTGACTCGGTATCAAATTTTGTTTTATAACGCTCCTGTGAAGCGCCTTGGGACATTTTATTATATTGAAGGCATTATATGAATACGGGTTGTTGTTGTCGTAACGAAAGTAGCATTACTTATGGTTTAGAAAACTGAAAATCAGGAAAACGTCACTCAAGCCCTCCCCCAATCAGGTTAAACAGTGGTTGTTGCTTGTGCTTTAACATCTCTCATTTTGTATACCTGTTTTATTATCGCATTAGCTACTTCATCTGTTGTGTTCTGTTTCTCTTTCGAGTTTTAATGTCTTTTAGACTTTTAAGATGTCCCATGTTTTTGTAAATATATTGTCTGTGCTAATTAGGTATAAATAATTTATTCTTTCTTCCAGCCTGCCAATGCTCTATACTATCTGTAAATTCTGATGAATTGACAGCTTGGTATAATTTATTCGGGTTATTTTCAATTAATGGGCTTAGTTTTCCTTTCTGCTGCCTTCTTTTTGTTCTGATGTTTTTCTGGTTCTGTAGTAGCGTGAGGAGTGGAAGATATTACTTCTCCGAGGAGATGTGGCACAAAGCTTCTGATGAACAGAAAAGAGCCAATTTACAGAGTTTGTCACTGGCAGGGGACCTTACCCACCCGCCATGCAGATCAGGAAATTGCAAATGCGCTACCCATAATTTTCCATCTATTCATTTTGATAGTGGAAGATTGTGGATAGTAAACCTGTGATTTCCTGATATGTGCAGCCAGTAGACAAGGCTAGTAGCAGAACCTTTGAAATTTACCCTTAAAGATCCAAATTATTTCTAATTCTTTTTGACATTAGTTATGAATTCCTTTTCTACTTCATTAACTTGATGGTTTCATGTGGAAATTTTTTATATTACCTTAATTTGAGCAATCTGTCTGTGGTTTGTAAGGTAAATTGTGTGTGTGTAAGGTTTAGGAAAAAATAATTTTTCTATCCAGTCATTAGTGACAGAATTTTTCTTCAACACAAAGCAAAATATAGCCCAACTTTCTCTTTCAATATTTAGCTGTCGAGTTTCCACTTGCTTACACCAGTAATATCTGCGCTATATGGGCAGAATCGGCCAAAACAGTGCAAAAGATCGGGGAATTTTAAAGGTAAGTGAGTTACGCCCACAACCATTTAACTTTGCATTTTCCGCAATCTTTTACGCTGGTTCAGGATTCAATTCCTGGATCAGGCCCCGCCCACAAAACTGGCCAAGCCGCCATATCAAAATTGCGAGATTCCCCTGATTGCGCTGGTTCATGAAGACTCTTCAAATTGCACTCATTATCTTAGGTGCACAGGCACGACTCGGCACGTTTTAAAAGTTTATCATATTGAAAAATATTTAATTTATCAACAAACTGACTAGTGTACACCAATGACATTTCCCAATTGCGCCCAAAGCGGAAATTCTATTCCTGTGGGCTGGATTTTCTCAATGGGGGCGCGTTGGGGACGGGACTGCTGGTTGTCGGGTTTCAGTCCCGCCCCCAACAATGTCCGGCCAACCCACGCTATTTTCCCTTGATTGACCATGTTAAACCTGCTCTCTGCTGTTGAGATGAGGCACCTCCGGATCCCCAAGGGTTGAAGCCTGCAGGAAGAAGCAAAGGTAAATAAACTTTTTCTAACACTTTACACTCACCTCTCACACTTACCTCTCCACACTTGCACCCATCACTCACCTCCACAGCGGACTTTTTTGATCCCTCTCACCCCCGCAGACCCACTGCTTGCCTCGCTGACCCTGGCGGGGTTTCCCGTGTTGGGAAGCCCACACTTTTAGGGGTAAAATGGGGATAAGCCTCTTAACAGTTAATTGGCTGTAATCCCCTTCCCGCCTCGAGGAGACGGGTCCCTGCACGAGTCGGGGACCCGCCTCCCGAGAAGATGGCACGGAGGCAGGTTGGGAGCGGGGTTGGTACCTGCTCCCAGTTTCTGCCATTTTCCCAGCAGTCCCGCCTCCATACCCGCCTCCCCAGGGCTGGTAAAATGCCCCCCTATGGCAGTGAATTAATAAAAAACACAGTGCATTACTACTTTAAAATTACTTCACAACAATGCCAATGGAAAGTCATAAACTTCAAACACCATTCCAATTGGCTATGTGTACAAAATAGGAAAATATGCAATAAATTAAGCCACTACTTTAAATCTACCCTTCCAGCAACAAATTGTTTTGTACTGGTAAGATCTGTTACTTTTCCCCACCAAATGCATGCACTATACAGATGTATTTATTAAACAATATTCATTATATTTTGTTATATAGGAAACAGAACTTCACAATTAACCTTAGGCTCATTTTTCACAGATTAATTTAATATTTCACTCTAATGGAAGGCAACAAGTTGTTTACTTCTTGTTCCACAGATATGAATGATAAAATGATCCTTGTATGTCACAACATCATCATGTAATTAGGTCACCAGAAACATACCGGTGATAAAACTCAACTCTGGCTGAGGCACAAAACAGGCAGTAGCAGATCCAAGTCAATGGAAAGAAAAATCAGGCAGAGTGTATAACAGATGCCCAATCTGCTACTGCCCATTTTGCGCACCTGCCAACGTTGAATTTTACCCCCACCATCTTTCCTAGTGTATCTGGTCCCATCGTACTTCAGATCAGCTGAAAGCCCCTACAATGTACATAGCCTGTGTGCTATTGTTCAGATCATTCAAAGAGATTACATCAACCGAACCTTCGTTCTTCAACTCTGCAAATCTCAATCCATATGGCAATTTCTATCCGACCTCCCAGAATACAATTCATATTTGCTCAGACATTCTTTCCTCTTATCCCTTATATCAAAGGGACACTCATTGTTCTTATCCCTCAACTCAAAAGGACACAAAATGTCAGTTCAAGCAATGCTTGTAAAAGACATTCTGACTTCAAACATACATTTGGTCAAAGTAGTAATACTAATCATATTCAATATCAGCACCCCACATTAACTCAGATACTTGAAGTCTCTTCTGACAAGTTGAAGAGCTTCTCCAAATAACATAGGGGCAGATTTTAGTCTTTACAGCCTAGGCATTAAATATTACCTGGGTGAAAGGCAGAGATGAAAATCTGATGGGAAGAATCTAAAGGCCTACTACCAAACTTGCCTGAGTTTTCTTCCATTCATTTAATGGAAAGAAATTCAGCCAGATTCAGGCCCCATCATGCAATCCTCACAGCCTAATTTACCTCCTGGCACTCCACAGACGCAATGCTTAATGCTTAGGCAGTAAAGACCAAAATCTACCCTATAGTTTCTCTGCTTATAGTACTCAAAGTATAGCTAATAGTACTCAATTTAGATCAAGCAATAACTCAATGCTCTCCTAACCATAGCAGGCCCCTGGAACAAACCTGTTTCACTTATTTATTCTCTATTCCACTGTAAATACACCCCATAAAAAGTCTTAGTACTTAATAACCTGTTACATATATTACATAATTAGGCATATAAAATAGATAATAAAAAGTAATTAGATTACATGTATTAGAGTGCAATATTCATTTGTGCATGTATTTTAATTGGTACAAGGTTTTATAAATGATGATGAACAGAATAATTTACCTTCTATATCACTCAGCATATATTTAAATGCCAGTAGTGTTGTGGTTAAATGAGCTCTTACGGTGAAGACGGACATGAACCAGGTATGCATTAAAATCATAGATATTCCTTACAATTTGCATTAATAACTGAGGTAACCTTTTATATAATTGCCTTGTATGCTTAAGGGTACAATGGCCAGCTTTTACATCAAACCTCCACTTTACGTTTTTAAAAGGCCAAAGTTAACAAGAGCTTGTTAAATGCAATACAGTAGATTTTCCTCCTTTAGTACTTGGGCAGAAAGGAATGCCAGGGCGGAACACACAGAGGAAAATCTGGTGGGTAGGATCACATGGTAGTGATGAAGCCTGCCCAATTTCTGGTCCATTTAAGTTAATGGGCGGAAAATCAGATAAGCTTGGTTACAGGTATGCAATCCTCCATGCCAGAATTCTCTCTCTGCACCAACTAGGCATTCCCTTCTGTCCAAGCACGACAAGAAGAAAATCTGCCCTATCTTATTCATTACTGCAACAAATAAAATAACAGGTGCACAAGCCTGTGAAACAATTCTTAAATTGTAAACAAAATGAAATACAACACTGACAACCAAAGTATAAAGTACACATTCAGGCTGAACACAATACTTAACAAGATCATTGCCACATGCAGCACAGTGGAATTCAGACCATTACTGTACTCAAGTCATTTTAATTTGCTATACAGCCTATTTTCCAAAATATTTGATAGGTCAATAAGTTATTTTTGTTGGTATAGTCATCAATACTAAAATATAAAGATAATTAAACTATCTTGATTGTGTATAATAATTATTTTGAGATTGTGAATTTTAAAATATGTGAATACACATGATTAGTTTTCACTGTCACAGGCCTGGAATACTTAGTTGTATGTCTGTCTGTTTAACATTACTGCTAATGGTAATAATGCTCCTTGTACATAAGCTGAAGGATCACTTACCATTATTTAGATCTCTTGCATCAAATTGAGCAATACTTCTGATGTCACAAATTGCAGGTTGACCACACTTTCGTTTACCCAAACCTCTCTGAAGACAATAAATCTGTTTGAGCAAATGAGCGCTCGGATAACTGGAGGATGTTGCTAAATTAAATGGAAGAAATTATGAAGGTTGGATGAATGGAGACATTTTAAAAAATGATAGTGCAACATAGCTGAGTTTTGGTACATAAAGTTACATTGTTATAGATTGCAGAGAACTCCTGTCAACCATTTTTTTTTTAAAAGGTCCCAACCAATATCAGTAACTGTTTGTATATTTGAATTCTCTGACCTGTACAATTACAATGAAAATTAGAGGGAGTGGGTTAGGCAGTAAGCTTTCAAATCCAACTGTCTCAATACAGTTCCTGCCAGGCACAGACCCACAGCACAAAGCAGCCTCTGATAAAATTCAGAAAACCCACAGGATGGCTAGAGAAAGAAAGAAACAAACAAACTAAACTAATGGTGGCGAGGGGAGGGGGGCGGACGAAAGAGTAAATTTAAAAGCAGCAAGAGAAATGTCATGGTTATAGAGCAGAGTCGTTTTGGGTAAAAATAAGCAGAGTGGGTCAGGAAGGGACAGAGAGAGTAACAAAGGTAATAAGGCATCAGTGACTAAGGTGACATCAGGGAAAATAGAAATAAGTCAAAGCTGAAGGCACTATATCTGAATACGCGAAGCATTCGCAACAAAATAGATTAATTAATAGCGCAGATAGAAATGAACAGGTTTGATCTAATAGCCACAATGGAGACGTGGTTGTAAAGTGGCCAAGGTTGGGAACTAAATATTCCAGGATACTTAACTTTTAGAAGAGATAGGCAAAATGGAAACGGAGACATGATAGCCCTGATAATTAAGGATGGGATAAAGACAGTAGAGAGAAAGGATCTTAGCTCCGAAAATCAAGAAGTAGAATCAGTTTAGGTGGAGCTAAGAAACAGCAAGGGCAGAAAACATTGGTGGGAGTTGTTTATAGGCCCCCAAACAGTAGTTATAATGTAGGGCAGAGTATAAATCAGGAAATTAGAGGCGCATGTAGCAAAGGTAATACAGTAATCACGGGGGACTTTAATCTACATATAGACTGGGCAAACCAAATTTGCAATAATAGTGTGGAGGACGAATTCACTGAATGTATGCAAGATAGTTTCCTAGATCAGTATATTGAGGAACCAACTAGGGAACAGGCTATTTTAGATCTAGTATTGTGCAATCAGAAAGGGTTAATTAATAACCTTGTAGTAAAGGGGTCTTTAGGGACGTGTGACCATAATATGGTAGAATTTTATATTGAGTTTGAAAGGGATTTAGTTAAATCCGAAACTAAGCTCTTAAATCTAAACAAAGCAAACTACATAGGCGGGAATTGCGGGCTGAGCGGCTGTATAAAGTCTCCCGAGACCCAGGTAAGGCCTCAGTGCGAGAATCGGCAGGAATCACGGGCTGAGCGGCTGTATAAAGGCTCCCGAGACCCAGGTAAGGCCTCAGTGCGAGAATCGGCGGGAATCGCGGGCTGAGCGGCTGTATAAAGGCTCCCGAGACCCAGGTAAGGCCTCAGTGCGAGGATCGGCGGGAATCGCGGGCTGAGCGGCTGTATAAAGGCTCCCGAGACCCAGGTAAGGCCTACCAATCTCCAATCTTGGAACTCAGAGGGAAGGAGAGAGGTAAAAAGTAATCCAAGTGTGACATCACCAGAAAGCGGGTAAGTGATTGGTTGGTGAGTATTTCTCTCGTTTTAAGCTTAAACTCTGTGGTTTATAGTTTCTAAGGTGCGATATTCATCATCTAGAATCGGGGCAGAGGGTATTTCAGAATAATATTAATAAATTTAATTAATTACATAGAATGGGAGATCAGGTGATGTGTTTCTGCTGCAATATGTGGGAGCTGGTGGACACCATTGATGCTCACGGTGATCACAGTTGCAGTAAGTGTTGGCTGCTCAAGGAATTCCGGCTCCGTGTTGAAGAGCTGGAGTCCGAGCTTCAAACACTAAGACACATCAGGGAGGGGGAGAGTTACCTGGACTCTGTGTATCAGGAGGTAGTCACACCAATTAGATTAATTAATTCAGATGTAGTCCGTGGCCAGGGTCAGGATGGTGTGACTAGAAGTGAGGCAGGTACGGGGATCCAGGAGGTAGTGTTGGAGGAGCCGCAGCCCTTGCTCTTGTCCAACAGGTTTGAGGCTCTTACTCCCTGTGAGGATGGGAACGGGGACTGCGGGGAGGATGAGCAACCCAGCCATAGCACCTTGGAGTGGGGAGCCATTCAAGTGGGGGGAGATAAAAGAAATGTTGTAGTGGTAGGGGATAGTATCGTTAGGGGGATAGATAGAGTTCTTTGCAGCCGAGAACGAGAGTCCCGAAGGCTGTGTTGCCTGCCCGGTGCCAGGGTTAAGGACATCTCCTCTGGGCTGGAGAGAAACTTGGAGTGGGAGGGGGAGGATCCAGTTGTCGTGGTCCATGTTGGTACCAACGACATAGATAGGACAAGGAAGGAGGTTCTGCTGAGGGAGTTTGAGCAGCTAGGGGCCAAATTAAAAAGCAGAACCACAAGGGTAATAATCTCTGGATTACTACCTGAGCCATGTGCAAATTTGGCTAGGGTAAATAAAATTAGAGAGTTAAATGTGTGGCTCAAAGACTGGTGTGGGAGAAATGGGTTTTGCTTCCTGGGACACTGGCATCAGTACTGGGACAGGAGAGAGCTGTACCGTTGGGACTGACTTCACTTGGCCAGTGCTGGGACTAGAGTCCTGGCGAATCGAATAACTAGGGCTGTAGAGAGGGCTTTAAACTAATTAGTGGAGGGGAGGTTTTAAGAGAGCGAAAAATAAAAATGACAGCGGAGAAGGCAATAGAGCAAGGTAGCAGTGGGGGAATTAAAAACGAGAGCGTGTCAGGAAGGGACAGAATGTATAATAATAAAGGTAAAGTAGTAAAAGGGGTAAAAGCAGGAATAAATTGTCAGAAAACATATTTGAAAGTTCTTTATCTGAATGCACGCAGCATTCGTAACAAAATTGACGAGTTGACGGTACAAATAACTACACATGGGTATGATCTGGTGGCCATTACAGAAACATGGCTGCAAGATAATCATGACTGGGAACTAAACATACAAGGGTATTTGACAATTAGGAAGGACAGACAGGAAGGAAAGGGAGGTGGGGTTGCTATGTTAATCAAGGATGAAATTACTGCAATAGTCAGAAATGATATTGGGTCAAAGGATCAGGATAGTGAAATAGTTTGGGTGGAGATAAGGAATAATAAGGGGAAAAAGTCACTAGTGGGCGTAGTCTATAGGCCTCCTAACAGTTGCAACTCTGTTGGTCGGAGTATAAATCAGGAAATAGTTGGGGCTTGTAATAAGGGAACAGCTATAATCATGGGGGATTTTAACTTTCATATTGACTGGACTAATCAAATTGGGCATGGCAGCCTTGAAGAAGAGTTCATAGAGTGTATTAGGGATGGGCTCCTTGCGCAGTATGTAACTGAACCAACCAGGGGGCAGGCAATCTTAGATCTGGTCCAGTGTAATGAGACAGGATTAATAAAAAATGCCCTAGTAAAGGATCCCCTTGGAATGAATGACCATAATATGGTTGAATTCCAAATTCAGTTTGAGGATGAGAGAGTTGGATCTCAAACCGGCGTACTGAGCTTAAATAAAGGAGACTATGAAGGTATGAGAGTTGAATTGACTAAAGTGGATTGGGAAAACAGATTAAAGTGTAAGACGGTACAAGAGCAGTGGTCTACATTCAAGGAGATATTTCACATCTTTCAAGATAAATATATTCCACTGAGCAAAAAGGGGAATAAAAGAAAAGACAGCCATCCGTGGCTTAGTAAAGTAATAAAGGATAGTATCCGACTGAAAACAAGGGCATATAAAGTAGCCAAATCTAGTGGGAGGATAGAAGATTGGGAAGCATTTAAAAGCCAGCAAACAATAACTAAAAGATTAATTAAGAAAGGGAAGATAGATTATGAAAGTAAACTAGCAAAAAATATAAAAACAGATAGCAAGAGTTTCTACAGCTTTTTAAAAAGAAAAAGGGTGGCTAAAGTGAACGTTGGTCCCTTAGAGGTTGGGACCGGGAAACTAGTGGTGGGGAACATGGAGATGGCAAAGACGCTGAACAAATATTTTGTATCAGTCTTTACAGTAGAGGACACTAAAAATATCCCAACACTGGACAAACAGGGGGCAATGGGGGGGGGGGGGGAGGAGCTAAACACGATTAAAATCACTAAGGAGATGGTACTCAGTAAAATAATGGGACTTAAGGCGGATAAATCCCCCGGACCTGATGGCCTACATCCTAGGGTCTTGAGAGAAGTAGCGGTAGGAATTGTGGATGCATTGGTGATTATTTTCCAGAACTCCCTGGACTCAGGAAAGGTCCCGGCAGATTGGAAAACTGCTAATGTAACACCCTTATTTAAGAAGGGAAGTAGACAAAAACTGGAAACTATAGACCAGTTAGCCTAACATCTGTGGTTGGCAAAATGTTGGAGTCCATTATTAAGGAAACAGTAACAGAGCATTTGGATAAACATAATTTAATAGGACAGAGTCAGCATAGTTTTATGAAGGGGAAGTCATGTTTGACAAATTTGCTCGAATTCTTTGAGGATGTAACATACAGGGTGGATAAAGGGGAACCAGTGGATGTAGTGTATTTGGACTTCCAAAAGGCATTTAACAAGGTTCCACACAAAAAATTACTGATCAAGATAAGAAATCACGGGATTGGGGGTAATATACTGGCATGGGTGGAAGATTGGCTATCTAACAGAAAACAAAGAGTTGGGATAAATGGTTCATTCTCGGGCTGGCAATCAGTAACTAGTGGTGTTCCGCAGGGGTCAGTGCTGGGACCCCAACTCTTTACAATCTATATTAACGATTTGGAGGAAGGGACCGAGTGCAGCATATCCAAGTTTGCCGACGATACAAAGATGGGAGGGAAAGCAGTGAGTAAGGAGGACATAAAAAACCTGCAAAAGGACATAGACAGGCTAAGTGAGTGGGCAGAGATTTGGCAGATGCAATATAATGTTGGAAAGTGTGAGGTTATGCACTTTGGCAGAAAAAATCAAAGAGCAAGTTATTATCTAAATGGAGAGAAACTGCAAAGTGCTACAGTACAAAGGGATCTGAACCAAATGTTCATGTCGTTGCACGTGCCCCTCCAATCTTTTCCAAGGTGAATGGAGATAACACCTGGTGAGATGTGGCCCGGTACAAAACTTTAAGCTCCTTTATTTCACAGCAAGTAAACAAATAGAGCAAGTTATGCTAGGTCTCACTACAAATTGAAGAAAACTACTAATGGTTTTAAGAGGCCGTGGATAAATAAAAAGCATCGAAACCAATTAAAATGGCATTATCAGGCCCTGATCTGCATATTTATAAAAGACCTCGCCAGCTTAGGGCAGGTGTTCTGCTCGCCTGCTCAAAAGAGCAGCTTCACATCAGGACACGACAGGAAGGCAGGAAGAGGCAGCGGGACTGGAGGGTTAAGTCGCTGCCCTAATGTTAACTGCTACCCCCCTTCCTGTTTTCTGCCAGGCGAGTGGTGTTAAAATCGTGGCCAAAGTCTCAACACGTAACAGGATACATCCTCAGATCCTGAAGAGCTGATGGAGGAAATTGCAGAGGCCCGACAAATCATATTTCAAGGCTGAGTGTGATGTGTGCTGGAAAACTAGAGAGTGTCCAATGTAGAACCCATTTTTAAAAAGGGAGACAGAACTAATCCAGGTAATTACATGCCACTTAGCTCAACATCTGTGGCAGGGAAAATTTTAGAGTGCTTAATTAAGGATGAAATTACCACATATCTAAATAAAGAGAAAATAGTTACAAGTACCCAGCATGGATTTCAAAAGGAACAATCTTGCTTGACAAACCTCATAGAATTCTTTGGGGAGGTAAGAAACATGGTATATGGGGAAATGCAGTGGATGTAGTGTACAAATACTTCAGGAAAGCCTTTGCCAAGGTATTACATGGACATTATTGGAGAAGATTGAGGGATATAAAATTATGGGGAGAATAGAAAACTCAATTAAATATTGGCTAGACAGGAGAAAACAGAGAGTAGGCAGTTTTTCAGAGTCGTTAGAAGTGGTTAGTAGTGGTAGACCTCAGGGTCCAGTTCTGGGGAGAACACTTCTGTTCACTGTGCATATCAGCAACTTGGATACAGGCCGAGAGGGAGTGGTGTCAAAATCTGCAGATGATACCAAAAGAGGAGGTAGAGTTAATCCTTCAGGAGACCAAGGAAGCTGGAAAGGGATATTGATATGAAAGAATGGGCCAAAAAATGGCAGTTGGATTTCAATGCAAGTGGGAGGTAAAGCTTCAAAATAAAACTAACAGCATTAATTGAATGAAAGCAGGTTCAGTGCTGTGAAAGAGCAGACAAATTTGGGGATACTGGTTCACAAAACAGTAATGGCAGCACCTTAGGCGGATAAGGCTGTAGAAAAAGCTAATAGAATTCTAGGTTTTATCGGAAGTGGTATCTATCTATCTATCTTCTATCTATATATATATAAACGGATCCTTCTTTCTGTCTGTCTGTCTGTCCTTCTGTCTGTCCTTCTGTCTGTCTGTCTGTCCTCGGGTGTGCGTCTGTCCGGCTATGCGCTCGAAAGTTACAGAGCGTACCTACGCGTGCGTTACGTCGAAAGAAAGCTTACCTTTCTGAAACCCTGGTAAGCGTATTTACGTTTCGGCCGGACGAAAATTGCGCCCGCGGTATCCGAAAAACCTTCAACATTCCGCTCATTAGCATCTCATTATCCGCTCATTAGCGACAGAGTGACCTCGAGGTCGACCAATCGTACGCCGGGTTACTGGCGCGTGCGGCCGGGCCCTCCTACGGTCAAGTGACGGGACGATTGACCAATCCTACGCTTTGGTGACCTGACGGTCGACCAATCGGTGCGTGTGTGGGCGGGCCTTATCGTTCTGAACCGAGGTGAGTCGCCGCCATCTTGATTCCAAACTTTCCCTTTCTTTTTCCCGCTTTCTGCGTCTTTCAAAAAAAACGTTGCTTTTAAAACACAAATTCTTTTAAAAAAAGTTAATTACTTTCTAAATCTTTTATCTAATCTCATTAATTTTCCTACCTTTCCCCGTTTTTCCAGGTAGGCCTCGAAGCCTCGGCCTCTCCTCCACACCCACCGCCCGAGCTAGGCACCTCCCGGCCCCAGTCGACAAGCGGCCCCCGTTCGCCGCCATCTTTGTGAAGGCTGGAGGGGCGGGCCTCAGCCGAGCGCCGCTACCTTACTAAAGGGGTGCGCGCGCAGCAGGAGCAGCTGAGACGCGGCGTCTCTCTGTTCCCCGCTCGGCTCAGGCGGGGCTCTCGGGAGTGCGGATCTCGGGCGGGGCTTAGAGAGCGGCAAGGGTTACCCCGGCAACCGGGCCCGCCGGCCGTCTCTCACAGCCGCAATCGGCGGTCTTGAAGCCAGCTCGGGAGGGCGGGGCTCCGGAGAGCGGGAGGCCGGTGCTCGGGACGGCGGGGGGGGCGGTGCTCGGGACATCGGGGGGACGGGGCTCGCAACATCGCGGGGGCGGGACCTCGGGAGATGGGGGGGGCGGGGGCTAGGGAGATCGGGGGCGGGGCTAGGGAGATCGGGGGCGGGGCTCGTGGGGGCGGGGCTCCGGAGATTGGGGGCGGGGCTCGGGATATCGGGGGGGGGCGGGGATCGGGGGGGGGGGCGGGGATCGGGGGGGGCTCCGGAGATCCGGGGGGGGGGCTCGGGAGATCGGGGGGGGCGGGGCTCGGGAGATCGGGGGGGCGGGGCTCGGGTGATGGGGCGGGGCTCAGGTGATTGGGGGGGGGCGGGGCTCGGGAGATCAGGGGGCTCGGGGACTCTCCCCCTCCCCCCCTCCCCCCCCTTCCCTCTCCCCTCCCCTTCCCCCCCTCCACTTCCTCCCCTTCCCTCCCCTTCCCCCCCTTCTTCCCCCCCTGCCCTGCCCTCCCCCCCTGCCCTGCCCTCCCCCCTCCCCTTCTCCCCCCTCTTTCCCCCCCTCCCCCCCTGCCCTGCCCTCCCCCCTCCCCTTCTCCCCCTCTTTCCCCCCTCCCCCCCTCTTTCCCCCACCTCTTCCCCCCAGTCGCTCTCTCTCTTCCCCCCAGTCGCTCTCTCTTCCCCCCCAGTCGCTCTCTCTCTTCCCCCCCAGTCGCTCTCTCTCTCTTCCCCCCCAGTCGCTCTCTCTCTCTTCCTCCCCAGTCGCTCTCTCTCTCTTCCTCCCCGTCGCTCTCTCTCTCTTCCCCCCCAGTCGCTCTCTCTCTTTCTCTCTCTCTCTCTCTTCCAACAACATGCCCTCGAAAAAGCACTTCAGCTAGTCTATATATATAAACGGATACTTCTGTCTGTCTATCTGTCTGTCTGTCCTCACGTGTGCGTCTGTCCGGCTATGCGCTCGAAAGTTATAGGGCGTACCTACGCGTGCGTTATGTCGAAAGAAAGCTTACCGTTCCGAAACGGTCGTAAGCATATTTACGTTTCAGCCGGACAAAAATCGCGCCCGCGGTATCTGAAAAACGTTCAACATTCCGCTCATTAGCATCTCATTATCCGCTCATTAGCGATAGAGTGACCTCGAGGTCGACCAATCGTACGCCGGGTTGCTGGCGCGTGCGGCCGTGCCCTCCTACGGTCGAGTGACGGGACGATTGACCAATCCTACGCTTTGGTGACCTGACGATCGACCAATCGGTGCGTGTGTGGGCGGGCCTTATCGTTCTGAACCGAGGTGAGTCGCCGCCATCTTGATTCTAAACTTTTCATTTCTTTTTCCCGCTTGCTGCGTGTTTCTTTTCAAATCTACATTTCCAGCAAAAAAAAAAGTTGCTTTTAGAACACAAATTGTTTTTAAAAAAAGTTAACTAATTTGTAAATCTTTTCTCTAACCTCTATAATTCTCCTACCTTTCACCGTTTTTCCAGGCCCGGGGCCTCGGCTTCTCCAACTGCCAGCAGTGCAACTCTAGACCCAGGCTCCTGGTCTAGGCAGAGACAAACACTGGCAGAGGAGAGAGGGTGTGCTGCCTCAGTTCCATTCCCAGGGTCAGTAGGTGGGGAGGCTTCATAAGCAACTGGGGTAGGTCGCAAGCCCCGAATAATAATCTGAAGATCCTGTGTTTGCAGCTGAGGAAATTTCTTCTGTAGACAGCCCCAGGTTAACGGCAGCCATCTTTGTCAAGGAGGGCGAAAAGTTTCAATGCGACGCCATTTTGATTCAGTGTGTAACAGAGTGCCTGCGCGGCCATCTTAGTACAGGAACATAGAGTGGGTGGGGCTTCTGTGCTCCAAATCGGGTCCTAGTGACCGAGACAGACAATCGGCTGTGTGGGCGGGGCCTAATCTTTCCAACTGAAAAGCAAGTGGCGGCCATTGTTTGTGGAACAACACTGAGAGGTGAGGACCCCTTTTTTAATAAAAAGATTGGTGAGGTTGTAAAGTGTATGTTATAGAAAGATTTACCAAAAATGTTTTATAAGTACAGGAAACTTTGTGCTATCCGGAGGTGAGCTATCCCGCAATCTGGAGCCACCACAAAAATCAGCAGCCATTTTTTATTCTTTGTTTGTTTATTTTCCTTTGTTTCAACAGTCAAGCTGTGCAAGGTCTGTAGCTATAGCAACAGCTTTAGCTGCAGAGCTTTAGG